>NW_016107345.1:2386750-2444462 GCF_001604975.1 Cebus imitator
GCAACCTCCGCCTCCTGGGTTCAGGCAATTCTCCTGCCTCAGCCTCCTGAGTAGCTGGGATTACAGGCACGTGCCACCATGCCAAGCTAATTTTTTTGTAGTTTTAGCAGAGACGGGGTTTCACCATGTTGACCAGGATGGTTTCGATCTCTTGACCTCGTGATCCACCCGCCTCGGCCTCCCAAAGTGCTGGGATTACAGGCTTGAGCCACCGCGCCCGGCCTAAATCTTTTTTTAAAAAAGTTCGTAGTTGTGTAGATGCTCTTGAAAAGTAAAGATGCCATGCAAATAATTGTAATTAGATCTGTATCACCTGAAGCGAGGAGACCGCAGATGTTGTCTACCAATATTGTAATTTGGATGAGAAATGGACACTTTTGATTGCTTCATCTATAAAATTAGGAGGTTGTATTATAGGATCTCTAAAGCTCCTAACATTTCTATTACTCTGCGTTCAGGATTCATGTATCAAGTTTTGTTAAAAATGGGGCACACTTATATTTGAAATACATGTTAGCTTGATTGCACCAATTTCCCACTTTGGATTAGAATCATCATTTTGCTATAAAAAACATGTAAATATAGGTTTTCTGGTTAGCTTTTTCTTTAAGAATAGGAATGGGAGGTTTTTGTAGCATCTAAACACGCAGATTAGGTGCTCCATCCCCCTCCCCCTCCCCAGTCTAGCATATGTAGTTTATTTAGGGAATTAAATGAGATTGGTATGTAGGATCTGATACAAGAGAGGTTGCTCAGCCGTGTAATTTCTCTTGCTTTGCATCTCGATTTTATTTTTATATGTGGTTACATAAGTGAGTTCGGTAAACACACCTTTATAAAGAAAGTCCATTATATTTTAAAAGAACCAAGAGTAACATTTCACAATGGTATTTAATCTTAGGCAAGGGTTTTCAGAATATGGACCCTTTGAGTTGTTTTTCTGATAAGTAAAATTGTAATATTCAAATACGTTTATCAGAATCCCAGATTTCTAATAGCCGAGCAGCTGTATTGTTAAAGCCGCAACATTTGAAACACCAGCACTGGACCTTGGTTCTGGGTTAAATACTCACATGCATATCTCGCGCTTTGTTTAAGACACCCTTTGATCCCATTATGCTTTTGCCAGAGTTAATATTCAGAGTTTGTAAGGTCAGGGGTTAGGTTAATTGAGTTACGGAAGCATATCACGGCAGCCTGTAAAAAAAAAAAAAAAAAAGATGTAAATATGATTTAATTTTAGCTGTACCTCTAATACTGTATGTCTGTATAGAGAGATGAAAGCAATATGAAATGTATTTTAAATAAATACTTCAATAGAATTATACATTGTCTAGTTGTATCAGCTGCATATATCTACAGAGGCAGCTCATTTTTTTCTATTTGAGGGAGAGATTGTCTCATAGCTATATGCCTTCAGACTTTAAGTGGATGAAGTTTTGTTTTTTTTCTGTAGCTTCTATTACAGTGAGATAATGTGTGTACTAAGTAAAATCAAAGATTATCTAAGAACTGTATTTTTATATCCTAGAGCTCATTAATTTGCTTGCTCATTTATTATTTATTCAGTAAGAAGCGCCCATTTTGGTATAGTCAATGGTATTTGTTGTTAAATTATTTCACCTGTTTTATTGAAGATCAGGACAGAAGTAGAATACTTAAAAGTATAATTCATGTGGTTTATTTCCATTTCACTCTGTCCATATTTTTATTAGTCCCATTTCCTTAATTTTTACTACCTCTCTTTTTCCTCTGTCTAGCTCTGTTTAAGCTGCTATTACAAAATACCAAAAACTGGTGGCTTATAATAGCAGACATTTCTAACAGTCCTGAAGGCTGCAAAGTTCAAAATTAAGGTACCAACAGGTTCTTTGTCTGCTGATGGTCTACTTCCTCATAGAAGACACTCTCTTGCTGTGTCCTCATGTAATAGGAGAGACTAGCCAAGATCTCTGGTATCTTACAAGGGTACTAATCCCAAATGTCAGGGCTATAGTCTCATGACCCAATCACCTCCAAAGTGTCTACTCACCTTGGGATGTGTGTAGGATTTCATCTTACGAATTTTGGAGGAGACAAACATTCAGATATCATCCTCCCCTTGTTTTCCTTCTAAAAATACATTCTGTCATTCTTACTAATGGATTGCAAAACTAAGGGAAGTTTCTTATCCTGTTGGAGAATATTCTTAAAGAAACCTTTTTTCTGTAAATAGGTAAGTGTAGCACAGCAGCTACCATTTTTCCGTAAATGGATTAGTGTAGCACAGCATTTGGGGTCAGGGACTCTTGGGAGTTCTTGAGACCCTTCTTGTGGTCTGAGAGTTTAAAACTATTTTCATAAAAATACTAAGACAATATTTGCACAAATATGTTGACATTTGTCCTGATGGTACAAAAGCAATGATGGGTAAAACTGCTGATGCCTTAGCATGCATCAAGGCAGTGGCACCAGACTGTAGTCATTTCACCTTCAGGTACTTGCAATTAAAAAAACAAGAAAGGCCAGTTTAACTTAAAGAATGCTCTTGGAGGAGTAAAAAAAAATTACTAATTTAATTAAATTACAACCTTTGAATATTCTGTGTGACAAAATGGGAAATAGGCATAAAGTAATTCGGCATGCTGAAGTGTGGTTCTGCATTGTTTCAATTGCAGGCTGCACTAGCTTCTCTTTTTCATGGAGACCCATTCTTACTTAAAAAAAACAATTAATAGACTGACTACCCAGACTTCTATATTTAGCAGACATTTTCTCAAAAACTGAAGGAAGTAAGCCTTTTTAAGGAAAACCACTGATAGCATTTGTTACCAGTGATAAAATTCGAGTTTTCAAACCGAAATTATAATTTTTGAATTGACCCCTCTCCCCCGCAATGACAGCCTTCCAATAACTAAGGATGTTTCTAATGAGATGGTGATAGTAAGTAAATGTAAGTTTTTTAATACTGTGTAATAAAATGTATTGGAAGACCTGCAAACCCAGTGAACCAGTATTTTTCAAATGATATATATATACATATATATATGTATATATATATGATGTCATAGAGTCAAGCATGGGTAAAAGAGTCATTCAGATTTTAAAATAGACCAGTGGATTTTAATATAACAGTACGAAAAGTTTACTGGTATAGTTCAGATTCTACATTGCAACTAACCTTTAAGAACCTACCACTTGTCCAGTTTTAATATAGTATTGAAGAATATCGACAAGTATCTAAAAAGGGACTGACTTGTCTAGTAAGTGTTATGATTACTTTTCACGTTCTAGTGAAGTACCCTTTACTAGTACATTCACTGGTAAATGTTAAGTGCTATGGGGGGAAAAAAGTGGTGTACCTTAAAGGGCTATGGTGAGAGGGCACTCTAGTGCTAAATAGAATGATGATGAATCTTAATGGGAAGATGACATTTGAGCAAAGACTTGGAAGGGAGGGAATTGGTTATACAGAAGGAACTAGCCCCAGTAAGAGTGAGATAATGAGGCAGATATGACCAGAATGATGGAGCCTTTTTAGGCCTTTAATGGACTTTGACCTTTTCTGTTGAAATGGGAGGAGTCATCATAGAATTTTTAAAGGCTAATTGGTCTCTGTTAGACTATGCATGGGGTAGGGGCAGAAGTGGGGAGTTGATTTGGCTGTTTCAATAATCCACTTGATTGATAAAGGTGATTCAGACTAGGTTGGAAGCAATAGACATTGTGAGAAGTGGTTGAATCCTGGTTAGACTTTGAATGTGAAGATAATAAGATTTTGACATACTGATTACAGAGTGTGAGAAAAAGAAGAGTCAAGAAAAACTCCAGGGTTTTTAGTTTGGTCACCTAGAAGAGTGAAATTGCTGTCAGCTGAGGTAGGCAAGGTTGCAGATGGAACAGAGTTGGTGCAAGAGGAGATCAGAAGTTCCCTTTTAGACATGGTAAGTTTGAGAAGTAGAAAGGTCAAGAAGCTGATTGTTTAAGTGATTGGATATACTAGTCTGGAGTCCAGGAAAGAGGATTAGACTAGAAATATACATTTAGTAGTCATTAGAACATATGTGGTGCCATAAGCCTAGTTGAGATCACTAAGGGAATGAATATAGAGAAGAAAGGACCACGAACTACCACCTGGGGACTTCGATAAAAGAGATCAGGAGAAGAGGAGGAAGGAGAAGAAGAGGAACCAGCCAGGTAGACATCATATTGACCAAGAAAATACATGGTATCCTGAAATCCGAATGAAGCAAATATACAATATCTAGAAGGGAGTAAGGGATCAACTGTCAAATGTTACTGTCATTTAAGATGGCTGAAAGCTGTTAACCACTGAATTTAATTGAGGACCTTTGGTGACTTTGATTAGTAATTTCCAGAGTCGGGGAGTAAAAGTCTGATTGGAGTAGGAGAGAAATTAAAGACAACAAATAGACAGTCTTAAGGTTTGCTGTAAAGGGTAGCAAAGAAAGGGGGAAATTTGATAGGGGAAATTTGTAGTAAATCTACCACATTCCCTGAGCCTATTTTCTTCCTATAGTGGTTTTTTGTTTGTTTGTTTGTTTGTTTTTTAATTCTTCAGTCTGCTATCTTACTATTTTTCCTTAAAACAGTAAGCACTTTGGGGCCCCCAACAAAGGCCTTGGTCTTTCTTTCAACACCTGTTTGTACAGAGAGTTTTGTTTCTATTTTTTTTTTTTTTCTTTTTTTTTTAAACCAGCCTCGGTTACACTGTACATAGCTTTACAAAAACCAAAAAAGACTCTAATAGCAAAGCATATACAACTGCGTCTTGGGCAGCTTGTTTCCATGCTTCTATGTTTATGTAAGTTGCTAAAATTTTCAGAATTACTAGTCTTGATTTTGCCTTATCATTCAAAATAAGAATAACCTGTTAATTTTTTCCTGCATCAGAAACACTTCCTGTACTTAGAAAAAGCTGTTTTATTCTTAACCATGCATAGCTGACTTTTCATAAGTTAGTCTTTCAGGTATATAGATGTCCATCATCATTTCAAAAACTTGTATTGTTTCTTATATTGTTTCTTGTCTAAACACTGAAGCTTCAGAGAAAATACTTACACAAATGTACTATCAGATAAACAGTTTTTGGTAAGACTTCCTTAATGATTTGCACAGAATTTCAGGGACAGTCTACATGGTATTTTTTGTTTTGTTTTGAGACGGAGTTTTGCTCTTGTTGCCCAGGCTGGAGTGCAGTGGTATGATCTTGGCTCACTGCAACCTCTGCCTCCCAGGTTCAAGCAGTTCTCCTGCCTCACCTTCCTGAGTAGCTGGGATTACAGGCAGCCACCACTATGCCCACCTAATTCTTTGTATTTTTAGTAGAGATGGAGTTTCACCATGTTGGCCAGACCTTCTGACCACAGGTGATCCACCCACCTCGGCCTCCCAAAGTGCTGGGATTACAAGTGTAAGCCACCGCGCCTGGCCCAACCTACAAGTTTTAAGATTGAAAAACTCCTTATGTTTGGCTGACATTTTAAAGAAACCTCATCTTTAGTGATTGATATTTCTTAATTTGACTAATGCCCTAAGTGGATCACGGCAGGCAGAAAAATAAAATATTTTAACCTAGTCATCTTGCTTTATAAAACACTCCTTAAAGTTAACAAAATGAATTCTAAAGTACCTTTTTAAATAATATGCACTTACAAGCATTGTGGACCTTATCTGAAAATATTTTGTCTGTCTGCCTATGATCCATGCATACTCAAGCAGTTAATATTGAGGACATATATCTGAAAGTCACATCTTGGTATCCTAGTTCTTTTCCATGACATGCCCTTTCCTGAGCAGTATCCAGAAGTGCCTTGGATTTCTTCCAACTATGGCTAGTAAAAGTCCTTTTAAAGCCAGGGGAGCAAGATCCAGTGGCTCAGCAGCTTAGGACTATCCAGTTGATGGAGTTTTATGTCTGTGTACATGTACCTGTCCTAGGGATTGATGACTGGATATGAAGGCTGAAATTCATATGCTTGCTATTCATATTCACTTAGTGAAAATTCTTTAGTGATAACCATATTAAACAATTTTAAGTATTTTATAAAATCAATACATAGCTATATGATTATTTAACTCACCAAGCCATCTTGGCCTTCTCCTATCTTTAAGATATAAGACGTTTACCTATAAAATGTTAAATGAGCATTAATCCAGGTAGTTTCACTACGAACATAAAGAACATGAAGTTATTTCTAATCTGGATATACCAGGAGCATAGTGACATTTAACAGTGCTGGATTTTTGGTGTTACAGAGTAATGAACTTATGCCCTTCTGCTACAGTGACTATTCTCTCTTTGGAATTATTTGCTAATCAAGAAAACATATAGAACAAATGAGTGACCGTTTTATAGAAATAATTTTGATTTGTAACTTTTTAAACCTAGTAAAGCAGCCATCCTTGAACTGTGTTATTAATAGCAAGTTACATTGGCCACACCTTGCAACTGATGTCATCCATATCACTGATCAGAGGGAAGTAAGACCAGCATGAGTGCCTGCTTCCACTCCACCATTTTTTCCTCTATTGCTTTTTCTTGGTTTTCAAATTAATATATTGCACATCATCTTTCCATTCTGGTAGATGAGGATTTAGTTATATTGTACCACTCTCTGTTTCCCCTTTCTTTATATCCTGTCAATATATAATTCGATGCAGTTTTTGTTAAATCAGTAGTTAGTGCTTACCTTATTGTGACAATACAAATATTGTTCACTGCAGAGCTAAATTGTCTATTATGTTGACCTTTTCTTTCTTGAATAACTTCATTCCTCCCCACCCCATGCTGCCCCTGAAGTTAGTAATTGCCCCCATTTAAAAACTTTTGCTTAGTTATGTGAGTACCGAACATTTGTTTTCATTTTTCCCGGAGATTTTTGTCCCACTGAATTCTGTCATCTTAATCCTATCTTGGTTGTTTTGTTTTGTTTTTTTCCAGGTCTGACATTTGGCTATCATCTTAGGGCTTCTTTCTCTTTCTTGGGTTAGTCTGTTCCTACATTTGATTTCCTCCCCCACTTTCCCACCATCTTCTTTTAGTTTAGTCTCTTAATTAATTCATGGAATACATCTTTTAGTTAGCTGTGTAAGAAAAGGGTATGCAGTAGGCAATTTCTTGAATGCTTCTTTTTCCCAGATGTATAGTTTGGTTTGGTGTAGAATTTTAGGGTAAGTAATCTGTAGTTGTCAAGAAGTGTGATGCTAATCTGGTCACTTTTCCTCTGTTATGTGACCTTTTTTCGTTCTGGAAGTTGCTGAAGTCCTTGAAAGATTGCAGTAGTGCATCTTGGTGTGGGTTGTTTTTGCATCCTTTGTTCCTGCTAAACCTGAGCTCTGAAAATATTGAGTTTGTGTACTTCAGAGAATTAGCTTTCTGCCCAGGAATATAGTTTTATCCAGCATGTATCTCTGTGTGTGTGTGTGTGTGTGTGTGTGTGTGTGTGTGTGTGTGTGTGTAAAAGGCATAGACACTGGGCATCCTACCTTTGCCATGCAGCCTGTGACAGCAGCCAGTCCTACTGTTCTTTGCCCTTAATTATTAGGCCTCAAAGCGATTCTGCAGGGCAAAACTCTGCTGCTTTTTGGTATTTCCCTCTGCATGCCTTTCTTTCTCTTTATTAAGTTGTCTTTCCTGTTGTCCTTATTGGTTGAAAACTTGCAGCTGCCAATTTCTCTGAGGCTCTCTGTTCTTCTGGCATATTCCTTTAGACAGTGAGGTTTTTGACATGGAAAGAAGATAAATCTAATGTAGTTCATCCAATCTTTATTGAAGCAATAGTTTTGTTTTCTACATCAATTCTGGTTTCCAGTGTATATAGTAATTATTTTTAAATTGCAGCAAGAGAAATGCCAGAGTGTCACCCCTATACTATACATCTGTTGCATTCTATAATGTAAAACTACTTCAGGACAATCTAAGTGCTTGTGCATATACCCACTTATGCCACCCCCACCTCTGTATTATCTGTCTGTTCATTTATTGAGTCAGAGTCTCACTCTGTTGTCCAGGCTGGAGTGTGCAGTGCTACAATCTTGACTCCCCCCACCTCACCCTCCCAGATAGCTACGATTACAGGCATTCACCACCGTGCGTGGCTAATTTTTTTGTGTATTTTTTTTTCAATATATATTTTTACAGTAGAGACGGGGTTTTACCATGTTGGCCAGGCTGTTCTCTAACTCCTAACCTCAAGTGATCCACCTTCCTTGGCCTCCCAAAGTGCTAGGATTACAGGTGTGAGCCGCTGTGCCTGGATTTTTGTGTTTGGTTTTTTTTTTTTTTTTTTTTTTTTTTTTTTGGACGGGGTCCTCTTTTTTTTTTGGTTTTTTTTTTTTTTTTTTTTTTTTTTTTTTTTTTTTTTTGAGACAGGGTCTCACTCTGTTGCCTGTGTGGGAGTGCAGTAGTGCAATCACAGCTCACTAAAGCCTTGACCTCCCAGGTTTAAGCAATCCTCTTACCTTGGCCTCCCAAGTAGCTGGGATTACAGGTGTGTGCCACTGTACCTGGCTGACTTCTTTCTCCTCTCCTCCCCTCCCCTCCCCTCTCCCTCTTCTTTTCTTTCCTTTCCTTTTTCCTTTCCTTTCTTCGATAGGGTCTCACTGTGTTGCCTAGGCTACTCTCAAACTCCGGGACTCAAGTGATCCTACCACCTCAGCCTCTGAAAGGCTGGGATTACAGGCATACGCCATCATGCCTGGCCAGTTTAGATTCTCATGTATTTTTCTTGCTGAAGTGGTTTTTAAGTTATAATAGTATTTATCTTGTCTGTTGGTCTGGCCACAAAATATTTATAATACTTCTATGACAAAATTTCATAGTTATTATTATCAGTAATAGAGACACGTAATTACAAAGCTAGTATTTATTCAGCACTTTCTTTGTGCAGCTTTACAAAATACTTTATGTGGGTTATATCATCTTTACAACAAGCATGCAAGGCATAAGTATTGTTTTTACCTGTTCTTGTTTTATTTTCGTTGCATAGTATTTATTTTCTTGGAACCAGGAATGACTGAGTAGAAATCATGGTTTTATGTGCTCACATTGCTTTTTGTTTTTGTTTTAATTATAGAAGTAATTCATGTTCATTGAATACATCTTTTAGAAGTAATTCATATTTAAGAATACTCTTTCTTAGGTTTTACAGAATATAAAATCAAAACATGTACATGTTTATTATAGATTTTGGGCTTGTTGGGTTTTATGTTCAATAAATTTACAAAGTAAATACACTAAACAGTTAAAAAGAAATCATGCAAAGCCAAATTGAAATTATTATGGATTGCCATAAATAGATCACTGTTGTAATGTGAATATTGTATGAACCAACCCACAGGTTCTTCTGAGTTCTGCATTGCATATACTCCAAGTACACTGTGTGATGATGACTCATCTCTTTGACCACTTAGCCCTCAACTCTTATCATAAGTAAATTTATGGCTTCTATTTAAGATTCTCCTTGTGATCTTACATGTAATTTAGTTTTAAGTCTATTTTATAGCTGTTTGAAAATAACTTTTCCTTAAGTATTGAGGTCTTTTTAAGTTGTACTTAATTTTGTTTCAGATTACCTGTGACCGTACTACTTTTTGTCCAATTTTGCTGAAATCTGACCATCTAATTGTGGTTTTGACATTTTCATTTTGGGGCTTAAATTTTTTTAACTGCCTGTTTAGAGCTATCAGTGGAATTTTTTGAAATAGTAAGCTTATTTATCCTTGAATGTTTCACATAAATATATTCAGCCCCAGGTAGTTCATATATTAAGAATTCCTACTAGTTTTCACATATTTTTCAAGTCAGATTTGTCAAGGTATCATTTATATACAGTAAAATCTACCGTTTATTAAATGTATACAGTTTATTGACTGTTGGCAGATTTATAAAGTCCTTTAAGCACTGCTATAGTCAGGATATTGACTGGGCCCAATGGTTCATGCCTGTAATCCCAGCACTTTGGAAGACTGAAGTGGGAGGATTGCTTGAGGCTAGGGATTCAAGACCAGCTTGTGCAACATAACAAGACCCTGTCTCAACAAAAAATTTAAAAATTAGGACAGCATGTTGGCGTGTGCCCGTAACTCCAGCTACTAGGGAGGCTGAAGCAAGAGGAGTGCTTGAACCCAGGAGTTCAAGGCTACAGTGAGCTATGCTAATGTTACTGCACTCCAGCCTTGATGACAGAGCAAGACTCTATCTCAAAAAAAAAAAAGAGAAAGATATTGAACATTTTTCATTATTCAAAGAATTCCCCCATGTCCCTTGCAGTCACTTTCTTCCCTCTCCCCTACCCCTTGGAAACCACTGATCTCATTTCTTTTCCTCTCATTTTGCCTTTTCTAGAATATCATAAAAATGTCTGCTTCATGAAGGGGATAATTTTTTTAATGTCAAAAAATAAAAGCCTTTTGTACCTAGTAATAGCACCTATCAGTTGAAGACTTCAGCAATTATTCTTGCCAGATAGTTACTAAGCTGTGTTCATTTTAGTTACTGAAGGTGTTGTATGTAATCAAATAGTGAAAACTCTTAAAAATTTGTTTAGTCATCTAAACATTAAAAATTATAAATTTTAGTATGTTGGCAAAGCTCCAGATATCCATGTGAATTACAGTTCTGGGCATATATGTACTAACTTAAGTAGATAAGCTTTGTCCTTTTTTTTTTTTTTTATTTTTAGATGTGGTGGTACAGTGGGGGCTATTCTGACATGTCCACTGGAAGTTGTAAAAACACGGCTGCAGTCATCTTCTGTGACACTTTATATTTCTGAAGTTCAACTGAACACCATGGCTGGAGCCAGTGTCAACCGAGTAGTGTCTCCTGGACCTCTTCATTGCCTAAAGTGAGAGCATAGTATTCATGAGTCTTTTTTAGTTTGTTTGCCTAAGTGATTTCTAGATGTTTGTTTACTTATATTCTGCCACATTTAAAAAGGTTCTTTATAAACCTAATTACAGAAATTACTCTGACTTATAAGGAATGATAATCCCTAATGGAGAACAGTTAGATAATATAAAATGTAATTTTATTTCCAAGTCATTTGTATTTAGAATATTTCTTTTTTGTATTTTTAATAGAACAGAGTTTCACCCATATTGGTCAGGCTGGTTTTGAACTCCCAACCTCAGGTGATCCGCCTGCCTTGGCCTCCCAAAATACTAGGATTACAGGTGTAAGCCACCTCGCCCAGCCTGTTTTTAGAGTATTTTTACATTTATCCAGTGAATTTTTTTCTAAGGCTATTATAAGTATTTTATTTTGGATTATTCATTTACTTTGGAAATGTGATAATGTTTAATGCTAACTCCTTTTGTGTATGTTTTTAATGTTCCAAGTACTCACAAGTAAGTATATCCAATTAATGATAATCTGTGATTTTTGTGTAACATAAATACAACTGAGTCTTACAGCAGAGTTCTAATGCTATTCAGGATTTGTTTAACATTTCCTGATGGTTTGAAAAAGATTTGTTTTTACATTTTCCCATACTTTGTTATGTTGCAATTGGATTTGAAATTTTTGAAAACTATTAAAATCAGGTTTTGCATGTTTATACTTGTAAATGACTGAATGCCTGTGTCTGCCTTATCAGCTCACTGTTTGAACTTAGTTCAGTACTGTTTATTTTGTAGTAACAAATAAACTCATTCTGTGTATTTACCTTTGTTACTAAAAGATTTCATCAACCTTTTCTTTTTTAAAACTTGCTTACATAAGTACGTGAATAGGTATGAATGGGTAGAATAAAATTGATAACAGTTTTGGATTGAAATGCCATAGTTAGGCCGGATGCAGTGGCTTATGCTGGGTGGTAATCTCAGCCCTTAGGGAGGCCGAAGCAGGTGGATCACCTTGAGACCAACCTGGCCAACGTGGTGAAACCCCTTCTCTACTAAAAATACAAAATTAGCCAGGCATGGTGGTACACACCTGTAATCCCAGCTACTCAGGAGGCTGAGGCAGGAGAATCACTTTAACCTAGGAGCAGAGGTTGCAGTGAGCCGAGTTCGCACCACTGCACTCCAGCCTTTGCGATACGATGAGACTCCATTTCAAAAAAAAAAAAAAAAGCCATAGTTATAAATACTTCTAATTTATAATAGTAAAAGGATTTTAATATCATGATTTTGATATTTACTACCACTGATTGCCTCTCCTTAAAATTCTTCTTTTGACCTCTGTAATATAAATTCTCTTTTTCAGTGGTTTTGCCCTCTCTTCACATGAACTTTAGTAACCCTTTTGGGCTGTGTTTTAATTCCTCAGTTTTTCAGGCCCTCTTTTAAGCTCTTTATATATTAATTTACTTAATCCTCATGATAACCAGTAAGGGGGTACTGTTCTTTATTTACTGCTGATGAAACTATGAGAGAAAAGTTATTTCATTGTCTTAGAGTTATCAGTTACCAGCATTGGGCTTCATACCTGAGAAGTCTGGCCACTCAGTTCACGCCTTAAATTAACCATTAGGCCCAACTACCCTTCAGTAGATCACTCTTAAGCAGGTAGATGTTTGAGAACTACCTGGCCTAGTCTGTTAACTCTGAATTAAAATACCTACTCTTCACTTTCTGTTCCTTCTCATTGCCAAAACTTCATTTCATAACTTACTCCAGGAAAGCCTTCTGTGACTTAGACATGGCTCTCTGTTCCTTTCTCTGCTGGGTATATTTGTATCTAGGTTGTATAGTATTTGCTTGTTAATATGGTCTGTTAATTAATTGTTACGTTATAATTCTTTTTACCAAAACCGAACAGCAAATTTCTCAATGTCAGGGGCCTCACCTTCTTTTTTTCATTTACTTACTTTTTCTAGTTATAAACAGGTAACTATATATACAGTTAAGTACTTAGTATAGCAGGTGTTAACTGAGTGGCAGGAGAAATAACAGGCCAACCATTCTAGTACCCTAAGTGACATTAGGGTAATAGATTCTGCTACAGCATTTCAGTGGAATGGGGATGAGGTAATACTGCAGTACTAAGGAGTATTGTCCAATATTGAGTAAAAGACCTCAAAACCAGGAAGGAACTACATTTCTAACTGATGTGTGGTTATTAAGCTTTCAACTTGCTGGTAAAGATAGTAAAATTAAGGAAATCAAAGATAAGAGTAGCATGATCATATGAAAATAATGTAGAAGTCTTTATTATTGTGTCAATCTTTCAGGAAAGAATCCGAACAGACTTAAAAAAATCATTACTAGTAAATCTATTATCAATATTAAACAATTTATGTTGTCATAAAAAAAAAAAGTTTTTTTTTTTTTTTTTTTTTTGAGACAGAGTTTCCCTTTGTCACCCACGCTAGAGTGCAGTGATGTGATCTCGGCTCACTGCAACCTCTGCCTTCTGAGTTCAAACGATTCTTCTACCTCAGCCTCTCGAATAGCGATTACAGGCATGCGCCACAATGCCCAGCTAATTTCTATATTTTTATTAATAACGAGGTTTCACAATGTTTGCCAGGCTGGTCTTGAACTCCTAACCTCAAGGAATCTGCCCACCTCAGCCTCCCAAAGTACTGGAATTACAGGCATGAGACACTGCACCTGGACACAAATTTTTAATAAATAAGGAAGACTCACCAGAGAAGCATAACATTATAATACAAAATACCGGATTTAGACTCTAACTTTATTCATACAAAGTAAATAAATTACCAAACTTTGAAGGGTATTTCTAATATAATTTTTTTCTCTTTCAGGGTGATCTTGGAAAAAGAAGGGCCTCGTTCCTTGTTTAGAGGATTAGGCCCCAATTTAGTGGGGGTAGCCCCTTCCAGGTAAAAAAAAAAAAAATGTTTAAAGTTAAGCAGATTATGGCAGTCTCTTTTGTTTCAGCATACCTGGATTTAATCATATACAGTTAAATTTATAAATGTGGTTTTCAGTGTTTATGGGATGTTAAAATACTTCATTTTCTTTTTAAGAATTTCAGATGCTAGCCAGAACAAATTTATATAATAAAGTAATGTTTGGTGATAGAAATGGTACTGGATATTTTGAAGATAACAATATTTCAATACTGTTGGAAATTAACAGTAGTAATACAAATACAAAGGCTGTGTTTCATAATGTAAGGGAGAAGGTATAGTATTTGCATTAAATTATTGATAGTCTTATAACTGGGGGAGAACAAAGAAGTATGGCATGTTATAGCTAGAAGTTTAAGGAAAACTGTATTTATAGATAGGCATTTTAAATGTTAAAATTCTGTAGGTGGACCTGAGATTTTTGGGGGAGATGTTGTAATCACAATATTGAAGATATTATATATCTTTATATTACATAGATACAAAATTAGTAATATTTGCAAGCTAAATCTGGAAACACCCTTGTAGCTGGTGGCACTGTATTGAGTCTTCTGGGGAAATGACAGTATAAGCAATACTCTCATCTGACCATAGGAGTTAGAAGAATTTGAGGGTGCAGAATTGGAAATCTACACAGGGCTAAGCCTTATTTTGAGATAAGTGTTTGGCAGATTTGTGCATTTAACTAAACCAGCTTTTGCATGTCAAAGAATTTTGTCTCTAAGAAAAATAAGCATTCTTTTAAATAAGTATTTTCCTTGGGCCAAAAGGCATTTAGGGTATCTCAAATTTTTCTACTTTTCATAACTATCCTGCTCTGCGCTCTGCCTGAAGTTAGTGCTCCTTTCTCACTTTCAATATAGAAATTAAACTTCAAAGAAACAAAATGGAAAAGTAGAACTAAAGGACTAGGAAAGATGTCAGGGCCTAGAACAGGGTTGAAGAAAGGGACAAAAAGTGTGAAAACATGAGAATTTGTGTATCATTGAAGGGCAATATGTGATGTACATGGCCTTTACCATAATAAAAAGGTAGCTAATCAAGGAAGATGCTGAAGAGATGTCAGGGTGAGAAGCATAAAGACCTATGGTGTAACAAACAGGTATCAGTAACCATCTAAAAGGATGGGCATGGCACCATGTGTAGGTGCAAAGGACCTCATAGTAAGATCATTGTGAAGCAGTTTTTATACAAAGTCAAAAGACAGAGAACAAGCAAAAGAACTAATAACTTAAAGGAACAACCAAAGGAACTAGCAGTAAAAAAGGGGAAGATCTGGAACTCTTAAAACTAAGTCATTTTTTGGCTTATGGGGCAAACCAAACAGATAGAATGGTTCCATTCCCTATGAAGGAAGCCAAAAGGACATGAAAACATCACTGTCATTTTTCTCTGACACTGTTGTATCTTAGATTGTTAATCTCTTCCGTGATAGAACGCTGCAAAATTCATATTTAGAGTGAAAACGCTTTCTACATCCAAACCTTGTACCAGATCCATGTCTTGGTATTTATTAGGTTTCAACTTTTTATGGGTTCTCTTCTCTAAGAAAATAACCAAAATTGCATCCTAATTATTAAAAAAAAAAAAAAAACAACTTTAAGGAAAAGAATAAAAACACCAAATACAGTGGCTTATGCTTGTAATCCCATCTTCTTGGGAGGCTGAGGTGGGAGGATCATGTGAGACCCGTAATTCAAAACCAGCCTGAGCAACATAGGAAGACTCTGTCTCGTTTAAAAAAAAAAAAAATGTATAGCATAAAGTTTCTACCCTAAACACATCACCTGTCACCCTGTGTACCTTCCCAAACACTCACACTTCTCATAGATAACCACCATTAATAGACAGTTCATGTATATTCTTCTAGTAATTTTTCTGGGTGATCATATACATAAAAATGTGTATACTTGCTATGTATTACACCTTACATAAACTCAATCATACTAAATGTTTAACCTAATTTAACTTGAAGTTTTTCCATGGTAATTTGTGTTTTTTAATTGTATAGTATTCCATCATTAATAAACATTTCCTTATTAACATTTAGATTTTTTAGATTTTCACTGTATAAACAATGGTTCAATAAACATACCTAAACCTTTAAACACTTTAGGAAATATATTTTCTTAGGATCACTACCTAAAATTAGGATTTCTGGATAAAAAGACATATGCATATTTAAGACTAGTGAAAATTGCCTTACTATAAAAAGGCATACTAGATTTTTATTCTTTATCCACATCCTTACCAATGCTGGCTACTGTCCATCTTTTTTTAATACTTACCAAATGGACCGAAAGGGATTTTTTTCACTGTTTTAATATGTATTTATTTAATTTTGGTACAGTCATACTTTGTTTCTTACAATTTGTCATTTGTATAAATCTCCTGTGAATTGCCTGTATATATTTCATGGCCACTTTCTCATTAGGATTTCTTTTTTTCTTACTGATTTCTGGAAATGCATTCATTGTTTATTCCTCTTCCCAGTTTGGTATCAAGTGTAATTTATGTTTTTCTTTCTCATAAAGTAGAATGTTTCATTTTAAGTTATATCAATTTTCCTTTTTTCTTAAGCGCAGTAAAAAAGGTACAACAGTGAAATTCTCCTCGTTTGTACTTGTCTACTCTGTTATTGGATAAGTAATCAGGATTGTTGGAAATAACATGATATTTTATATAGCAAGCAAATAATTCAAAGCGTGGGAAGTTAACATAGAGGAGGTGGCGGGGAGGCATCAAATCGTAGTCAGTAAGTTAACAATGAGGGAAATAATTTAATTTCATTCAGTGTTTACAGACATTGGAAAACATAGGCTGACACCTGATGGGTCTGGTTTCTTTTGTTGTAATTGTTTTGTCTCTTTAAAGATAACGTGAATTACTGCATGTGTAGAATGAATTAGAATATACCACAGTATCTTAAAGTTGTTGAGCATATACTTTAATCAATTGGATCTGCTTTACCTTCTTCTCCCCATCAAAAAATCATATGTTAAATGCCCATACCATATCTACTTATCTCCAGTAACTATTTAGCCTTAGCATTGCACCAGCCATACAGCCTTATTCACTCATTTAGTTTCTAAACATCATCATCTTAAATACTTTTTGTTTAAATTAGTTATTTTCTTTTTTAAAAAATTTTCCTTTTTTTGTTTTATCTTCTTGGATACCAAGTTTCAGTGAGTTAAGTGGCTATCAGAGTATTGGACAGGCGCCTCTTTGTTTGTGGATGAATGGTAGGAACTTTACATTTGATACTGTCTTATTTTAATGAGTCAATACAAAAAGTACTTCAGGGTATTTGTGAAATGTGTAAATCTAATGTTACATGAGAATATGGCTAAGACTTTGTTTATGGTTTTTAAATTTCTCCATTCTAAAATTATGAAGTTCAATTTATATTTAAATCTTATGCATGAAGAACATGCTTATTGATAAATCTAAAATCTCTATTTTAGAGCAATATACTTTGCTGCTTATTCAAACTGCAAGGAAAAGTTGAATGATGTATTTGATCCTGATTCTACCCAAGTACACATGATTTCAGCTGCAATGGCAGGTATGAATGTATGATATTAAAAAACAAAAAACTTTCTGAAACCTAGAGGCTTTATATTGAATTATAAGTTTGTATTGAAAAATTGATGATTAATGTGCTTTTCATTATTAGATGGTTTTTACATTTATTGATATAAAACAAATTAGGTATATGTAAAGTCTTCATCAGGTGACATTTTTGTAGTTAGGAGTTTACATGCTAGGGTACAGGTAAATATATTTATATTGCCTTGTGTAGTCCACTGAATGTTTAGTGATCATTGTTAATAGTTTTAAGAATCCAACCATAATTACAATATAAATAAATTATGGAGCTATAATTTACACTTCTCAATTTCTGTTAGTGCCTTTTCCCTTTTTGCTGCATGTTTTGGCTTCTGTCTGAAATGTGTCGGCAATTCTTGGTAAAGTATTCATTTTGTCCTGTGCTGAAATGCTGAAATTTTTATGAGTGATAAATTATTGATAATTCACTTACTATGTGTATGTTTTTAAATTGTTTATTATTCCACGTAAATTACACTAGATAGTACCTAAAATTTAGACACTGGCTGTGTGTACATGCTTACTATAGAAATGTTTCCAGGAACTCTCTTTTTTTCTGTCATCACTGATAAGTATATATGATTCTGAATTAAAATAACTAGTTTTAGGTCTTTGCACTGCCGTAAAGATAAGCAGTTGGAGGTTGGTTTGACCAGTCTCATTCTGGAATCATTTGCTATTATGCATGTTGGACAGAGCCATCCATGAACTTTGATTTCCAATAGAAAATTCTCTCCAGTATCTAAAATGTATTGCGTATTTACCCGTATCTCACATTTTCAAATTATACTATGACTTTATAAACTGCAGCTGCATTCATCAGCTATTGATCAATAAATTGAGTGTCAATTATGTACTTAATAATGAGTGAGTGCCTTAAACTGTTAAACACTTTCAGTTTAGAAATAAATTGAATCCATTTGACCTATATACTTCATGAAGTAAGTTTGAAATACAAATTTCTGAAAGATCGATAGCCCCCTCATATTACAAATTGGTTTTAAGGCTTTTTATATTTAATGATTGTCGATTGACTCACCGAAGCTTTAAAACTGGAAGAGGCAATCTAAAGGTCAAAATGGTGAAATTACTCTGATTTACCAATAAGGAGGCCTTGGACAATTTATGTAATTTGCACAAACCTGTGTTAGTTTACTCATGGAATGAGTCAGGTGGTCTACATAGATTTGGATTTTGAAAATTAGTTCTTTGATTTAGTGTCATAGAGACTATGTTGTTACAACTAGAATTATTTTTAATGTAATTTTTACAGATGTTGAATATTAATAGATAGGATTTTTCCCCTATGAATTTGATTGGATATAAGGTAAAGGTTGGTGGCCAGTGACAAACCTTATAACCACTCTATCAGGTTCTTTAAAAATTTATTTCTGAATTATCAGTGATTATGTTTTTGGCTTTTAACCTCAGATAATTATAAAGAAATGTTAATCTTATTTGAACGAACTGAAATCTAGAAAGTAGATGAGCAGCCATTTTAAATTGATATTTGTTATATCAGTATTGCAAATGTAGAGGTTCAGAATATCTTTATTTCCACTGGAACATCTTATTTCATTAGAGTAGGTCATCAGAATTTATTACTGTGTTTGTATCGCATTGCAAAGAATTTCGGAATTGTCAGTTTGCACTTTTTTCTCAAATGTGTACAAATGTTGATATGTAGTTTGTTTTTATCTGTATATTAATACCATTTCCCAACTTGAATTCCTTGAGTTTTGGTAAACTGGTAGTCTCAGACTTGTTCATAGATTATACTGCTTGAATTTGTTTGCAGTTACATTTTTCTGAGAATTGTGCTTTCAGAGCTTCTATTCATGAGCATTAACATTTAGCTTTGCAGTTTTATACATAACTATATGGTGGGTAAAACCGAATGGTCCAATGCAGACTTATTAAGGTAGCCTTTTGCCCCCTTTGTTCTTGAAATAATCTAGACCAGATTACTCGGGGGTTTTTTAGGATTATTTTTGTAGGTCTAAATATGAATAAAGATTTGGGAGTATGAAGTACTTAAAGATAGTTCTGGGAAAATCATTTTTAACTGTCTATTTTAAAGGGAAAAAAATGCTAACCTTGTCACTTTAGTACACAAAAACACACTAAAATAGACCGTTAATGATACTGTCTGCAAGATTTTAGCACACCAAATAGCACACCCATTAAGGATTTATAAGACAGAGTGTATATGTAATTTTTATTCCAAGTGACCTTTCAATTCATTTTGCATTTTATCCATATGAACTCATGTTTAAGTTAGATACTAAAAATGTACTTATTAAAAGGAGAGTTTATTTAAAGTGGATCTTTTTATTTGTTGTAGTGCACACTATAGAATTTGTAAGCCTTTAAAATTGAGTTATAAATTTTCATGCATTAAAGTTTTTCCATTTGTGAGGATAATCAAATTAAATAATGTTGACTCTTAATATTTTGCCTGCCTGTTTTTCCTCTTACACATGACTTTTGACAGACTAAATAAATCTTAGCTATTCAGGGTATCTATTTTCTTGCCTGTATATTTTGTTTAAATTAACTGTATATTCCTCTGTATACACACCTAGGCACAGATGTATGCAAAAAAAATTTATTACTTCTTTCTTTATAGTAATTCCCAATTTTTAAAAGATTTTATCTGGCATGTATATACTTTTATATACAACATTATAAATGTACAGGAAATGAATTCTGATTTTAATTGGATTATATATTCATACAGTTACTTCTCAGTTTTTAAAATACTTACATTTATTGAATGTTTCCTACATACCTAGTGGGTTTGATTTGCTTACAGTATACACTGTTATTTTTCAATTTATGTTTTTCTATTAGATTTAAACTTCATTATAATAAAGGCTTTTACTCATTAAATACAGGTATTGTCTTGCATTTATGAAATATTTTTAAACAATATTTTATTTGTCCATGGCAGTTAATTCAGCCAGATGGATGGTTGGACAGATGTTTTGTGTGTTTGTGTGTAAACATTCTTCCTGTTTTTTGTTTTGTAGAACACAAGAAATTAAATACAAAATAATGCAAAATATTTCATAAATATGGATGTGCAATATTACTGGCCATAGTGCAAAAGGTGAAAGGTACTATTGTAGCAATATATACTTTATTTTATTAAAAATTTATATAAATAGCTCCAAAATGAAGTTACTTGAATATTCTGTTGGGCTTTTTTTTTTTTTTTAAGATTTACTAAGTAGGCTGATTGTTAAAGAATAGAAATTGTGTTTTCAGCTCCTTAATCATAGTAGATAATAGTGGTAGGAAAATGGGACGTGATGATCCCCTCTAAATATTCCCTTTTGACAAGGTTAGCATTTTTTCTTTAAGGCAGAATTGATCTTCTTTTAGGTAAGTATTTAGATTCTGAAACTGCTGCAGATGGCAGGATTTTCAGTACTCGGTACATTTTTTTAAATGGCCCATTTTGATATTTCTTTTTTTTAAACTTAAAATTTTCAAAAAAGTTAGATCTCACAGTAAATATTTCTCAAATCCTTCCAATGGGATTCAGTTTGTACACATGTTTCTGATGAGGTCACTGCTTGTTGTTATGATACAGAAAAGCCTGTGTCTATTTTAGGCATTTACTGTACATTTCTCCCGAGAAAAGAGTGAGATCGTGTCATCTCATGCTCCCCATCCGCAGGTCACTTCCTGTAGAAATATGGACTAACTTAAACCTCGTGAGTACTGATCTGAGCATCTCTTGCAGCCTGTAGTATAAGAAACACACCCTGGGATTTTGTAATAGCTGTGGAATTAGAAGGCGGGAAATTAACTTTTATTTCCTGAATTTGTGTGTGCATTGCGTATTTTATAAAGGCTAAGTCTGATCCCATTATAATATTCCTTCTAGAAGGAAGAAAGATAACTTTCAGTCATCATGTAATAAAAGCCTGGGGTCTTCAGCTTGGCCATAACAGCCTTGACCCCCAAAGAATTTGTTAACTATATATATATATATGTATTGCTATAAATGATATTATACTATCTTAAAAGTTTTAGACAAAATCATAGTTCTCTTTGCTTAGCATAACATAATTTAAAAGCCTAATACAATGCTTTCCATTCTTTTGTCTTTTGATACTTGGCTTTCTTAGAGCTTTTTTGCAAAAAAACTAAATAAATAAATAGATTTTAATATCATTACTTTGCAAATAAATGCAGGATAAGAATATATGGGATCTTAGCTGTTTTAGTTTTAATTACTTTAAAAAGTAGTATTAATACATTTCTCTTAGGAGGTTAGGTGGGCTTTGTTCTTACAGAAGTTAGTTGAAATAAAAAGTACTGAAAATGCAACACTACAGGTATCACTCACTTAATGAAAACATTTTCAGCAAGTTTAAGCAGAATTTTTCTGTTAATCTGGTTTTTAATTGGTTGACAACTATCAAATGGAGTCTTCAATAAAGCAAAACTTTTAAAATAGTTTTTTTTTTTTAATGTTTTTTAAGCTTTCTAATACGCTAACCACCCTACTAACAATATGGCCAATATACTGGCACTTTGCTTTAACTGACTGTGGAACAATATTAGTTCTTCTTCACTTACAAATGGATCCCTCATGTCATCTTAAGTTCATTTTAATGTTTCACTGGGTGCTCAGAATCTTAATATAAATTAGCATGTTATCAAAATGTCACAAAATTAAAATGAAAAATAAAAAGTAATAGGCAATTTCTAAATTTCAGGGGCACCATTCCCAGTATCTTTGTGTGCGTTCGTCTTATAAGTAGTACAAAGAATGTTTAGCTTTGGCTAACCTCAAATTGCCTTACCATATATAATGCTAAGTTATGATAAATTTTTGTTTTATTCCATTGGCTTTATTAATTAGATTAGTAGATTATATTTATTAGATGTAATTAGTCTAGTAATGTCTATTTAGTTTGTTAAAGTGTCTTTGGTTAGGAGAATAATAG
The DNA here is from genome assembly GCF_001604975.1 of Cebus imitator. Classification (NCBI taxonomy): domain Eukaryota; kingdom Metazoa; phylum Chordata; class Mammalia; order Primates; family Cebidae; genus Cebus; species Cebus imitator. The sequence goes on from NW_016107345.1 coordinate 2,409,150, forward strand.
CATAAAACTCAAGGACCTGAGTTTTAAGTGGTAAAAGGCTAATAGCGGATTGTGCCTAGATTATTTACCTACCTATATTTACCATATAACCTATGGTTTGCTTGCAGTTAGGCTAGTGTCTTTATTAAGAGCTAGCTCTCATTAGGAGAATTGAGCCAGAGCAACCGTAGTAAACATAGCTTGCTGATAATAGCAATTACATAGGGATAAGATGACATTCTCTCACTTACCTAAATTTTAATGTGTCCTGTTACATAGGTTAATTTGTGCTTGGAAATGAGTTTTAGTTAAGTGAGAAATACCTGTTGTTTGCTTTCTGACATTATACTAATATGTACAGAGAATAATTTATAATTTTGGGATCTTTAAAAAGTTTTATTCCTAACATTTACAAAAATTTATTGTATTGTAAAGTTTTTTATGTATGGGTTTTTTTCCAGCCTCAAAATCTTTTGTGACTTGGAAGAGTATTATGGACAGAAGCTTGGGTATTAACTTTATGTTTTTAGAAATAGAGCTTTTATTTAAAAAAAAAACCTTAGGTGCCCATCTTCTTTACAAATAAGCATAATAAGATGAATGAGAACTTTCACCTAGATTGGCTTTTTTTTTTTTAAGTTTGATGTAATGATTCCCATTTTTAAGCTTTTAAAATTCAATAAAAAGCAAATTGTTTTTCTTAAGAGTTCTACAAAATGATTAATAAAAATTATTGTTAGTAATGCAGAATATTTTGTTGGTTTATGCTGCTTAGCAGCTTTTTACTAATAAACCCTTAATTTTGCTGTACAGACATTCAGCTAATACAAATATTTAAGTTTATAAAACAAGGATCATTAAATTGGAGTTTTACCAGAATATTGATGTCTGATTGCTTTAAAATATAATTTGAATATCCTAGCCTTTTCACTTAGAAAAATGAGGTTCAAAAGAAGAAAAAAATAATACTCTACCACTTTGTTCTCAGTTAAGCTAGAACCATGCAAGAAAAATATTTAAACTGGACTGATAGTTTTATGTTTTTCTTTTCATTTCTTTTACCAAAAATAGATGCATGAAAAGAACCTTTTATTTAAAAAGATGTTCCTGGCAATCTGCTCAACACTTTAAATTTTATCAATTTAGTACCTGCTGATGCGCCTAAAATTCTTGGTCCCATTCTAGTTTTATACTTATGTATGTAGTATTAAAAGCACTTAAGAGAAATGTAGACTATGTAATCTTTACAAAAGTATTAAAGGAGTTATTTAAACGGAATTTTTGCTCTATTTATCTTGTTTGCTAAATAGATTTAATTGGAGCATCCATCTGTGTAACATCTGGCTATTTCTACAGTGTTAAAACAGTGGGTGAAGGAAGTAAAATTTGAGTTAACCAGTTACTGACATAGAAAAGAACCTTGTGAGACCAAATTCAGCTTTGTAAACAATTTAGTCTAATTATTTTGCATATGTAGATAATACCTTTGAAAGCCAAGAAAGGTTTATGATTGGATCTGTATATCAATATTAATTTTTTTAAAAATTATTCTTAAGTACATTATAGCACTTCTGTTCCTGTAAGTACTTTACTCATCTTAAATATAGTGATCATAAGCTACCTTTATAAAAATAATGTGCTTGACCTGCTAGTATTTGATAGGAATATTAAAACAGTTAAGATCCTTAAACATTTCTGCACATAAGTTTTTATTGAATTTAAAGGCCAGTTGAATAAATGTAGCTTAACGTGAGTAGTTATATGAAGTCTGTGTAAACTAAAACCCTGTTTTGTGTAGATAGAGCAATCTTTGTAAGTTTCTGTCAAGACTGTATTTAGTGTGCTATTTTTCCATAGCTAGGAAGGTGGCAAGTAAAACATATACAGTAGCCTAGAAACAGACTGTTCCAGGTAGATCTTAATTTACTACCTGGAATGAGCCATCTTAGGTGACCACCATTTTGCACCAATACTTAGTACATAGTACTTTACTTTTAAAGTAAACTAGAGCTGTCTTCTACCCTGAGTTTCTTTCTTCCATGTCTATAAAAGTAAGAGGGAGCTTCCAATTTGTAATTTTTTGAACTTTTGAGTTTCTGTATGTGTTTAAGTAGATGAAAATAGATCTGTCCTATTAACCCTAACAAAAATCTTACTTCTGTGATACCATTATTTTAACAGTATTAGTAATATGTAGAAAGTATTCATGGGCCAAACAACAGTCTTTTCTACTATATAATCAACTAAAGATCAAAATATTGGTAAAATTTGACATTTATGGAGAATTCATTTTGAATGTGGTGATTTGGGATGCTAATTGAATCCCAGGTAGCTGTTTTTCTAACTGGTTTTTTGGATCCCAAGTGCATGCTTTTTAGCCATAGAATACACAAAATGTCTATGTGTTGTAGAGATGGATTTCTGAATTCAGCTTAGACAGTAGAGAGTACCCTAAAGGATATTCTAAATTTTAAAAGCAATTCATATTTGTTTTGCTCTTAAAAGAATCTGTTAGTTAAGGACAGAATTTGAGAATTGATATAGATTGGAAATGAAGATTAATGTTTGTCATTGTATGGATTTGTAAAATGAAAGTAACATACACACAAATTAATAGTTTAAATATTTATATACATTTTCTTGAATGTAGATTGATATAATTTTTAAAACCTTAAAGTTAATAGTGTATTCTTCATTTTTACCAGAGTTCATTTTAAACATGTTTGTTTAGGTTTTACTGCAATCACAGCAACCAACCCCATTTGGCTTATAAAGACTCGGTTACAGCTTGATGCAAGGTATGTTAACTCCTTACAATGGTTAAAGTGGACTTAACTAATTTTTTTCTACAGATTTTTTTTTTCTTACCTTTTGCTGCTGAATTTGTTTTTTGTTGTTGTAGTTTAGTTTTCAAACTTGGGTCTGCCATCAGAAAAAAGATAATGTAATAGTTGACAGTATGAGCTTTTCCAGGTGAGAAAGGTGTATTATTAATATGTGTTGTTGTTTTTTTTTGTTTTGTTTTAAAAAGAGTGGCTAGAAAGATTCCATAGAGAAAAAACAAGAAAAGAAAGAGATAAATTAACCCAGCCAAAAGGTAGTACTTCCCCTGCATGGGTATTTATACTTGGCCTCGCAGAGCTAAATAAACCACAAGGTCAGCTAGTCTAGACTGAATGTTTGAGAATCATTGCTTAAATTTAGTGACCTTATGTATAGAGAACTCTAGGCTGAGAAATAGTTTGCGTATATCATCTGTTACCACAGACCACTTTACAATAGCAAGATTCATTCGTTCAACAAATCTGTATTAGCAGATGCTGCTATGTTTTAGAGATGCACTTGGAAACAGTGGGAACTAATTTTAAATGGAGTAATCAAGGAATGGTTTTTTGAACCTATTTTAAGCAGAGGAACCAACTGTTGCAAACTTGAGAGGTTCTAAAGTGTAGAGCCTTTGGTGTTCTGGGAACTGAGAGTAGGCCAAAAGCAGTGTTGTATAGAGTCTTGCCATCTTAACTCTCCTATTGACTTTACAGTAGAGACTAGGGAAAGATAATACTTTTAAGTAGAGAGATGGTCCTATGTTATATGTTACAATAATAATGGTTTTGAACTGTTTTAGACTTTTAGTCTGGAGTAGGTTCTGTGTATAACATGTTTCTTCTGTTTTTATATTTTGGTGTTTGGAAAATAGTGTTACATCCAATAGGTTTAAAAGCTAACAAATCATTAACAATTATGCCCGCTAAGATACCTGTTTTCCATCTTCTGTCACGTTGAACTATATACTGTTTGGAAACTTGAAAAGAAATATCTAATTGTTTCATCTAAAATAGATATTTTAATGAAATCTTAAGTGTTGTAGCAAAACTCCAAGTTTATTTCTTAAAGCCAAATATCTGAAAAGTAATAGTAACTAAGACTTATTCCAAAGCTTAGAAAGTACAGGATGCTAGTTTACTATTGTAAACTACCAGAGTTAGGTTTCACTATGTTTAGGGTTGCTCTGTAAGGAATCTAGGAAAAGCATGACTTACAACTCTTTTTCTTTTTTTTCTGAGATGGAGTTTCACTCTTGTTGCCCACGCTGGAGTGTAATGGCACGATCTTGGCTCACCGCAACCTCTGCCATCTGGGTCCAAGCAGTTCTTCTGCCCCAGCCTCCCAAGTAGCTGGGATTACAGGCTTGCACTACCACACCCAGCTGATTTTGTATTTTTTTTTTTCAGTAGAGGTGGGATTTCTCCATGTTCGTCAGGCTGGTCTCAAACTCCCGACCTCAAGTGATCTGTGCCTTGGCCTCCCAAAGTGCTGGGATTACAGGCATGACTTAAAACTCTTTAATATTATTTTTTTCCCACTTACAGTTATAGCACAAGCTAGCACAATTCTTATGCTTGTGAGGGTGGGGAATTGGTTAGGGATGGGGTAATAATGAAAGGTTGACTTGAGGATTCTAGTTTATAGGGCTGAGGGCTGGGTGTAGTGGCTCATGCCTGTAATCCCAGCACTTTGGGAGGCCAAGACAGGAGGATTGCTTGAGGCCAGAGATCAGCCTGGGCAACATTGCAAGACTTCATCTTACAAAAAAATGCATGTCTGTAGTCCTAGCTACCTGGGAGGCTTGAGGAAGGAGGATTGCTTCAGCCCAGGAGTTTGAGGCTGCAATGAGCCATTACTGCACTACTGAGACTCCATCTGTTAAAAAAAAAANCCAGGATGGTCTCGATCTCTTGACCTCGTGATCCACCCGCCTCGGCCTCCCAAAGTGCTGGGATTACAGGCTTGAGCCACCGCGCCCGGCCAATATAATGCTATTAACGGGGACGTTCGGTGCAGCTTCTGCAGAGCGCCATCAGGACAAAGGCCTCCCAGCCAATGCAGGCCAGCCCGACACAGCCCCTCAGGAGGGACTCAGTGCCCCTCGAGGCAGTTTTAGCCTTAAAAACCAGAAGCCACACAGACATCCACATTGGGTGGATTTGGCGGGCCTCAGAGGCCTCATAGCCGCAGAAGGCCCTGCCTTCCCGAACGCAGACAGTGCGGGTCTCATCACAGCCAGTGTCTTTGTTTTTCTGTCCCTCCGCTGCATTTCAGGGGATACTGTTCGGCCTTCACCCAGTCACGGGTGTAATAACACACATGAATGACTAACACGGGACTTTTGCCTTATGCACACAGAACTGCACGGGAGAAACAAAACCACCAGTGAGCAGAGGCCAAGGCCTGGCTCTGCTGAGAGCATCCCTGCTACAGCAGCCTCAACCTGCTACAGAACCCATGGGAACCGGCTTCCAGAGGTGCCTTTTTCTGGGGTCCTGGTGCACGGCCCCCGCCACCATGCTCAGGTGGAGCTTGAAGCTCTGAGACCCCAGGCGCCCATGGCTGCCATGGCTTTGTGGCCCAGTCCCCAGCATGGGTGGACCCAATTTTGAGGTCTTGTGTCCACTCCCTGCAGTTGATGCTGACATTATTGTCTGCTTGGGGTTTCAGCCAATACTTTGACATTTCTAAGATGGACTTGCCGAAAATAAGTAAAATACACTTTGAGTCAGTTACGTGTTTTTTTGTTTTTTTTTAAATTAAGATGGAGTCTTGCTCTGTCACCCAGGCTGGAGTGCAGTGGCGCAGTCTCAGCTGACTGCAACCTCCATCTCCCAAGTTCAAGTTATTCTCCTGCCTCAGCCTCCCGAGTAGCTGGGATTACAGGTGCCCACCACCACGCCCAGCTAATTTTTGTATTTTTAGTTAGTAGAGACAGGGTTTCCCTATGTTACCCAGGCTGGTCTCGAACTCCTGACCTCAGGTCATCTGCCCACCTCGGCATCCCAAAGTGATGGGATTACAGGTATGAGCCATCTCACCCAGCCTATGTAAGTCTTAAGACTAAACTTACTTTTAAAGATTGCTGATCCGAAGTTTGCGAGAATATAATTTTGGCCATATTCTCCTTTCCTTCCAACTCTAGTTTTCTCAGTTTCAAAATGGTTGTATATTAATCTTTAAAAACTAAAGTTTCAGTCACAGTGCTTTTTTGGGGGAGGGGTAGCAAATTGTCTAGGGAGATGGCACATTGATCTCTCAAGTTGACACATCTATGGGAATCAGTAGGTTCTTTTTTAGCCATATTATTTTCCTTGGCATAGCCAGCTCCAAACTGCAGCAGCCTGTCTTTCTGCAAGGAGACAAACGAAGATTTACAGTTTCTGGCCCAAACTCTGGTAGCAAATGCCAGACCAATTTAAATGAGGGTTGTACCCAGGGTGAAAATTTACAAATGCCACCTGATGCAAATCGAGATGGTGGTTAACCTGGGAGCGGGGAGGGCTGGGGTGAGGGAGGGAGCCGTGGGCTCGTGTGTGGTTTCTGTGTGAACATGTGTGCTGTGTGCAGGCATGTGGTCTGAGCACACGCGTGTGTGGCCAGTGCGTGTGTGGCCAGGCTGCCTGAGTGGTCTGTCCAATACCCACGGGATTGCTCATCCAATGAGCAAGTCATCTCTCTCATGCTCGCACAAATGTTTCATGTAATACATTTCCAGCCAGGAAGACTTTCACTTAAGTTTTTCTTTTGCTTTTATTACAAGCATATAATATTAATTGGCAAAACACTGAATACAAGCTTCACTATCATAAAATAAAAACATTTAAGCAATATTCCAAAAAAGATTTTAGACAAAAACTAGCCACCAAGAGTACAAAAATTACACACCAACACAAAGCATAAAAAATGTAAACTTTCAAATTAAACAGTCAAAAACATCAATCTGCGTGATCACCTCCACACCTCACTGCCTTTGTCTGCCGCACGCTGCTGGTAAAGGCTGGGTGGCTGCACTGCCGTCTCCTAACCCCACCTTGCTTTCGTCTGGGAAAATGCGTCTGACAGCCAATTAAACCACAGGAGTGGACGTTCACACGGAGGGCAGGCACATCTTAGGGGACACTCAAGCTGCAGTTCGTTCCTCAGATGCACCGTTGAGTGCGAAGGACACCTGGTGGCTGAGGGAGGCCTCAGCGCGTTCCTGCGGGGCCCTGGCCATGTGGCCACTGCCTGCACTGTCCCCTGCCTGGCAGGGGACATAATATTTGTACAGATTATGGTATAATTTGAATGATTTTCTAATCCACTTATCTCAATTTATTTAGTTTATTTAAACGTCAAGGCAGAGAAATACATTGCTCATGTTAAGGTCACGTGATGTGGTGGTGCAGTAATGACTTCCTGAGGAAACAGAGAAACTGGATGTTTAGTGATTTAGCTATGTGCACTAAACTTATTTTCTATGTTTTGAGAGCACATGAAACATTCACGTACAATGTGGTAACAGGCTGGCTCGTACCCAGAACGTCCAACCCAATGCCACCCTTTGAATCGCTATGAATGCCGTCCTGCTGCCGTTCAGAGAAAACAAGCAAGGCTGCAAAGCCCAGGGGTTCAGGCCGCTGCAGCGCTTGGGCCAGGGCAGCTCCGCTCTCACAGTCTGAGGCCACGTGGCCCCGTACCAGGGCGGCCTGGCCACAAGCATGTTGGGGGCCAAGGCACCAGGACCCAGGAAGGACCGAGGTGGCCCCACAGCGCGGCCCGAGGCATCACTGGCTCACAGGCACTCACACACAACCCCAATAACAGCATCCTCACAATAACCCATGAAAAAGGAACAACAAAACAGCTGAATGTACACATTTTGGAGTTCCATCTATATTCCCTTTCAGTTTAGCAGAATAAATGCTACAATTTAAACAGATGTCTAATAAATGTGTGTTGGAACCTATTGCACAAAAGCATTAAAAAAATGCTCTTCATCCACATAAAACAAAAACATACAAATTAAAAGCTACTCAAAGTAAAAAGAAGCTTGCAAAACATCTCACAATTTCATTTTATATGCCTGTAAATAAAGCTGGACCACAGAAACCAAACAACTGGATGGGAAAATATGATAGAAGGCTTAAAATAGAATAAATAATTTTATAAAGTTAAGTTTTCTTTTTTTAACCCCCCAAATCTTAAATTCAATATTATATATTCTATTTGAATTTTCTATTTCCATGAAAACTGCATCGGTGAGACCGTATTCTGGGTAATTAGCCCCACTGCTGTTGAAAACGACGCATAAGGTGATTTAACAGCATTTGTTTTACCAGCGTAAATAGTTGTGAAAACTCTTCACAGTAACTCCATCTGTTAAAAAAAAAAAAAAAAAGAAGAAGAAAAAACAAAAATAGGGCTCGTATGTCACCTTTTAGGATTTGTAACAAGGATCTCTAATGGCGGAAACTAGTTACAGTTGGTTATGTGTGTCATTTATCTAATAGGTGTTCAATATCTAAAGACAATCAGCTCATAAAACTGGTGGAATCTGTAGGTGATTAGATGAGTGTTGTAGTTGTGGTTTTATGTCAGAAACAAGTTAGAAATAATTTACAAATAGGTAAATTTTATATTTCTTTTATAGGTAGCATTTAAACCTATCTCTTATAGATAAAGTCCTTTTGGTGGAACCAGTGTAAGGTAACAAATATTGTTAAAACTCAAAATTATATGCATATGTAGGAGGAGATTTTGTATTCTATAAGAGTAAGTACTGCCCCCTTAAGGAGAACTAAAAAATTTGTCTTAGATTACTGAATAAATACTTTATTACATTATAGGTTCTCATTCATATTAACCAGGGAGACTGACATGGCCATTGCCTTTAAATGATCACAGGGAGTTTGACTTATATTCATGCTATCACTTCTTGGGGAGACTGTGAATGGGGTTGGAAGAGAATCCCTCATGTGCAGAGAATTTTAATTAATCACACTGCTTGCTTTATGATATGCTATCATCATTAGTGTCTCAGTCATTCTATTTGTGTTACTAAATGCAAAGGAAATTCAACTTATTTAGAACTGGAATTTATATCACCCATTTAATATGACAAATTTGGGACAAATGAATAGGAAATCTATAATATGAATATTGTTTTAAAATTCTAATTTAATTCTTTATGAATTAAAGAAGTCCATTCTTTATTGTTAGAGTGACATATTTTACCATACTTTACTTACTTTATTTAAAAACCTGTGCTATTTGATTTATCAGTGAGATGTTTCTTTTTGCTTTTTAGGAACCGTGGGGAAAGGCGAATGGGTGCTTTTGAATGTGTTCGTAAAGTGTATCAGACAGATGGACTAAAAGGATTTTATAGGGGCATGTCTGCTTCATATGCTGGTATATCAGAGACTGTTATCCATTTTGTTATTTATGAAAGTATAAAACAAAAACTACTGGAACATAAGACTGCTTCTACAATGGAAAATGATGAAGAGTCTGTGAAAGAAGCATCAGATTTTGTGGGAATGATGCTAGCTGCTGCCACCTCAAAAACTTGTGCCACAACTATAGCATATCCACATGGTAAGAACAGTTGGGTTTATGTGAGTAATATTTTATTAAATCAGAAATATTTTCCCACCCCAGCCAACACCTCACTTATTAAAGATTTATAATTTTACTGCATTCTGGCATAACAAAATACAATTCTTGGGAATTCATAATGAAATTAAATCTGGTTAAGTAATGTAGACTGTATTAATAATAGGTCAGTATTATGCTTGCTATCAAATAGCATGGTGGTGATTGAGCATGAGCTCTGAAGTCAGTCAAATTCCACCCTTACTCACTTCAGCTTGTTGACTTGGGGGCAAGTTTCTAATTTTTGAAAAAAGCCTGTATGTACGTGCTATGGTAGATAGTTTACATACATTACTACTAATCTACATAAAAATTATCTATTTATTTTTGCTGTTATGCTAGAACATAACCAGAATTGTTCTCCTTTTCAAATGGAGTACTGAAAAGAAACGTAAACATTAAATAACTTGTATTTTATTTGTAAACATTAAATAAGTAGGTCACATACCTACATAATGGTGAAACTCAAATTTGAATTAAAGTCTGTAATCCCAAAGACCAAGCTATATTTTACATTGTTTCATGTTGACAAATAAGTATATGTTAATAATTTCTTCTTTTATTTCTGTATTTAAGTTTTTATAATAGCCTATTTCATTAACAGCTAGATAAATCACTTACGAATTTATCTGCTACCTGCTGAGGTTTCTTGGTAGCTTTTTTGATTATTTTATTTAAGTGTAGCTTTTGATTTTTGCATATTTAAGATTTGTTTTTTAATGTAAGCGCTTCATTTTTGTTCACTTGACTGATTAACATTTTTCTTCTCCATTGTATATCGTATCAGGAAAAATGAGACAGGCCTAGAAAATAAGTGTTTGCTCTAATGATAATTTATGAAACAAACTCTGACTAGGTTGGACTATGAACTTATCTCAGCTTTCTGAAGGAAGTTCCTGACTTTTCTAAAAGAAGACAAAATAGGACAGTATCAGCAATACTGTTTAGGTACTGACCTCCTGTGGGTGGGTTAGGATGGTGGCCGCTAAGGTGTAAGGGATAGAGTTTTGAAGTTTAAGCGTCTTTTCCCTTGAAGTGAGAGGATTTCATTACAAGAAGAGGTACAGTTGATAAACAAGATACTTTGTTCTTTTTTTTTTCTAATAAACAGGATCTCACTCTGTCATCCAGCTTGAGTGCAGTGACATGATCACAGCTCACTGCATACTTGAACGCCAAGGCTCAAGTAATCCTCCTGCCCCAGCCTCCCAAGTAGCTGGAACTATGGACTCAGGCCACCATGCGCAGCTAATTTTTTTTTATTTTTAGTAGAGACATAGTCTTGCTGGGTTGCCCAGGCTGGTTCCAAACTCTTGGGCTCAAGTGATTTTCCCACCTCGGTCTCCCAGAATGCTAGGATTACAGGCATGAGCCACCACACCTGCCAAACAGGACATTTTGGAGTTAAATACATAAATGGCATGAATCTTTAAGACAGAACAGATTTCAAGTAAATAGTTACAATTGCTGTGGGTTGTTTTAGACTATTTCCCCAGGCCCATCAGGAATATTTTGCTGAAAAAATTTGAGAAATCGTGGATGTAAAAGAGTAGTTAGTTACATAGGAAGCTCTGAATTCTTGTTCCATCCTCCACCCTCAGCTGGCCAAAATCTCTCGGTATCTCACCTTTTAAAATGAGGAAAAATTGTGCTGACTAATCTTTAAGGTTCGTGACTTTTGCTTATTTGATTCCCAGGCTGGTTTTTATAGCTGGCAGCTACTGTTTTGAATATTTTCAGCTTCTTTGTCCACATGATGTTTCACATTCATATATGTGGACTATTTTGAATAGATTATTAATGCTATTGTTTCTTTGTACTTTTACTTTTTAGAAAATCTTTTCTGCTTGTTTCTCACTATATTCTTTTCATACTCATCCTGGATGCTACCTCTACTCTTTCCTGCTGCTTCATCTTATTCTCCTTCTCATATCTGTCCTTCCTTTTATCTGTTTATCTAGCATATACACTGGTACTTTTGTTTTATTGTGTCTTTTTACATTCGAAGACTATAAAGTCTTATCATTAATGTACATGATTTTGGCCATATTCGAAGTTTGGTGTTACTATAATGTGTCTGGTTGCAATAAGCTACACATTGGAAGCCACTCCTTTTTTATCCTGAGCTTATACTTACAGACTGATAAATGGGATATGCTCAGTTATAAGAAGAGTATAAAGATGTTAATAATTTTTAAGTAAAATGATTTTATTTCTTTCCTAAACAGAAGTTGTAAGAACAAGACTACGTGAAGAGGGAACAAAATACAGATCTTTTTTTCAGACGCTATCTTTGGTTGTTCAAGAAGAAGGTTATGGGTCTCTTTACCGTGGTCTGACAACTCATCTAGTGAGACAGATTCCAAACACAGCCATTATGATGGCCACCTATGAATTGGTGGTTTACCTACTCAATGGATAGCAGCATGAGGGCTGCTGTACTACAACGAAGGAAGACCAAAAGATGACAGTGGACCATGGAATATGGAAGCCAGCATGGTGGACAGAAGAAAATTTGTTTGGGAACATGTAACTATTCTAAGTGGAAGTTGTGTTGTAGGAATTATAGTAATCACACCACATTACTTGACTTTTCAGTAATGTGAATAAAAAAAAACCTCAGAGCCTCCAAGGAAATGCCTTTAGAAGCACTCCTCTCAAAATTGCCATTTTCTCTACCATGTCCACCGGACACAGTTGGGTTTTGTTGATTTATGGCAGTCTTCTAAAAAAAGCCATCTTTAATTATATGCTGTACTTACGTAACTCTCCAAAGATAGTATTGGCAGTCATAAATTTGTAACTTCTGGATTTTCTTTAATCCCATTAAAATAACAATCACAGTGAGATCATCAGTATTATTTCACATTTCCCTGAGAGGACCTGGCACAATATTTTAAATTTAATTATTTGGCAGTAGTCACTGTTTTTGACAGCCAATGAAATAGTGTCTAAATATCGTGTACATTTTTAGCATTAAAATGTTTCGGTGTCCACTGCTAACAGGTGCTTGTTGTTTAGCTTAATGTGGATATTTAAATTGTTAACATACCCAACACACATGGTAGGAGTTTGGGACAAAATAGTAAAATGTTGATTCTCGGCTATTTCACTGACTACAGCATGTCCTCATATCTTCTCTAATTTTATGGTACATGAATGAATGCAGTTATCTTTTCAGTGACTTACTAGATAATAAACTTGAATTATCACCTGTTTGTCATACTTAAGAATTGTTTACATAAAGTGTAAGATTTTTTACTTTTGAACTTTTCTCTACTTGCTTTCACATTAAGAGTTTGAACTTTTGGATTTTTTTCCTGGTCTATATATAATAGATTACATTTATTTTGTAGAGAAAATGGTAATTTAAAGTTTTGCTCTTTTAAGGTGACATTAATATTTGGGACAGTATAAATATTATAGACAAAGGCCGCCCTGCTATCTGCTTCAGCAGATAGTGATATTAATTGACTTCTAGTTTTGTGTAAATGAACAAACTGCTTTTGACAAGAAATTTATTCTGTCCTCGTTTCCTGAGTGGTAAAGCATAGAAAGATTCAAGTTCATTTGGGATAAATGTGCTAACAGGATGTAGCTTTAAAGTTTTGCTATTGAGTCAGCTGTACCTTTTTAATACTTTAAATGTGTTATAAGTATGGTCCTTATAAAAATGTTTGCTATAATTCTGTTAAAAGACTTCGCCTATGCTATACTGGTGTATAAAAACTGCTATGATTAAACGCCAGTGTGGTACGTATTTCATTATACCTGAACTGTACATTTTGTGCAATGGCTTTACTTTAAAGAATGACTCTTTGTGAAAGCACTTTGTGGCCTTTTTGGGGGGTGAGAGAGTAGGAGAGAATTCCATGGTAATATTTCTTTTTAGAAAAACATTGGTGTGTATTAGGCAGAAAGTGTTCTTAACATTTTTCTGGGTTTTAAGTATGTTGTTTTGGAGATCTTTAATATAAATGTTTTAGGTATCCTGTACCCTGTAGTGCCCCCAACATAGAATATTGCAGCATGTTATTGCAAGCTTTCTCTGCTGTCACCAGTGAAACAGTGCCCTCTTAAATTCCCCTACCTTAACTTCCTTGTGGTCAACAGTAACTGGATGTTTTTGAGGTGCTCAGTTGGAATAAAAGTATTCCGATCTATTTTGAGACCAAAGGCAAAATCCGTTTTCTGACCTTTGGAATTATTAGTACCTTTTATGGTAAATTTCAGCCTGACATGTATTTTGAGGAACATACCAAAAACACCCAAAAACGGTTTGTAACAAATCTGTAGAGAAGGTCTGAATCTATCATGTTTGCCTTTTCAGATGCCATTTCTACTGCCTAATACAGTGCCATTTGCCTTGTGAAGACTCATAAACATTCGTTGTGTTGAATGTAAGATAGACTCTCCCTAGTCTTACTGATCTCAGTACCCCACAAATGATTAAGAATGATACGAAAACCAGCAGCTAAGGAACATCTTACTATTTAGTTGTAGCAAATTCATAACAAGTCAAGTGTCCTTCAAGGATGAACATATATTCTATTTCTATTTGTATTTAGCAAATAAAACTTATGTTGATCTTTAGTGCATTATATTCAGCTTTTAAAAGTATTATGTATGTACTGGAAAGAAAAGAAATCTTTTGAGTCTTAGACATTGTTTATTTGTGCAACAACTGGAAAGGAGCAATGAATTTTATTTCAGTTGTATTTTTCCCTAAGTACAATCTGCCATAGCTTACTTTATGTGTGACAAAGATAATTCAAAAAGGAAAACCGTATATAAAAGTTGTATATAAAGTTTGTCTCTGAAATATTTCTTTGAAGTTTTTAAAAAATTGGCTCATGTTTAAAAACAAAAACATATTCAAAGCATTGGACTTTTTAACTTGTTTTCATCTGTTTATCATAACTTTTATTTCTGTTGTAGAGGTAGTCCTCATTATTTAGATTGTATGTACTTTTAAATTTCAGAGTTCAAATCTGAAGGATTACCAACCCTGTGATTTCGGGATACCATGCAGTGCTTTTAATCCTAAGAAGAAAACGATCACTGAAAGTTGACTTGATTCTCAATATGGGATTTTCTAAAACCATTCTTTCTAGATGCCCCCCCCCAATGGATTTGTAACTTTGAAGTCAGGGTAGAATATCATTAGATTATCTGTGCAATAGCATTATTATGCTAGGACCAGCAGAGTTTGGGTTGGTAAAAATAATGTTTATTACTGGATTACAGACACTTCAGCATTTTTAGATTGGTTTTAAATCACTAAAAATACTCAGACTTGAAGGATTTAAGTGCTAGAAATCAGTCCATTTCTTACCCTTCAAGAATGGTCCATGTCTGCCTTTTGTTGTTTACATGCTCTTCTACCCAGACAATTAGTACTCTAGGGACCCCCTTTGCAGCTGATAAATAAAGTTCAGCCTTTTTTCCTCAAATATCTAATGACTTTAACATTCCTAAGAATATAGGTATTTCTGAATTTAAATTGGATGAACTTTAATATATATAATAGAATGCACAAACTTTCTGCCCACTCAGATCTCTTCCCCATCATGTGCTTGTATTTCCCATTAACCTACATGCTGATTTTCATGCTACTCCTTCTAGAAACCAAATTCTAGTTTGACTCAGCTTTTGTGTTTATAAACTTTTGGAATGTCTACCCCCTGTGTATGTGAACAATGATGACCCATCAGTCATAGCTAAATAATGAACTTCAAAAGTGTTTAACTTTTGACCATTCATGTGAGGTTTGCTCTCTTGCATTTATGTACATGGCTGTAAATTATGTGCATTTACTCTGTATTTATGTTATCTAGCTGACTTCTACTTGAATTGTTCAAATTTTAAAAATTAAAATATGCTATGAAAATGTGGTTTTCTATAATATGTCAACATTTTGTTGAGAATGTAATCACACTTAGGATTATCCTATGTATTGCCATTTTTATTAGGCTTGTTTGATTCAGTCAGCAAACCTTATCTTGAGCACTTTGTATCTGTTAGACTTGGTGATGTCTATAGGACCCAAAAGGTCAAATAATCTAACTCCCTCATGGTGTAGTAAGAAATCTTGCATATCTTCTGCAGATTTATTGACCTTTCTCCAATGCTTTTCATGTTTTAATTTCAGCCTTTGTGAAAGTTGATATTAAAAATACAGAGGGAAGAACTTGTTAACTGAATGAATCCACGTATGTTAGGTGGAATTACAAATGACAGATAAAATGCTATGTAGTGCCTACCCTCTTTACATTTTGTCTATTTTACTTAAAGTTTTCCTAAACGGTAGTTAGCATCAAACATTGCCCAGTCTTGTAGGTGAGGAAACCAGGACAAAATGTGTATTGTAACTCGACATTAACATAAAGCTGAAATTGTTGGCTCTTCTAATAGTACTCTGCACTGAAGGCACTGGCAAAATAATGGTTAAAATTGATGTGATCAAGCACAAATGTTCCAAGTTTGTGTGTGTGTGTGTGTGTGTGTGTGTGTGTGTGTGTGCGCGCGCGCGCGCATTACTGAACATTGGGAGCTGTGATAGAGGTAATTTGTGAGTTCATGATTTATAAGGTTCTAGTGTGACATCTATACAACTGATAAAACTCAGGCCAGCAAAATATAATTAAATGATTCCTCCCCCTGCCTGTTTTTGAGACAGAGCAACTCATTGCCTAGGCTGGAGTGCAATGGCATGATCTCAGGTCACTGCAACCTCTGCTTCCCGGATTCAAGCGATTCTCCTGCCTCAGCCCGATTTCCCTTTTGTTTTCTTTCTGTTCGCACTGCATAAGATCAGCTGACAGCCTTAATATGTATTGAATCAATTCAAGACTTTTGTTCAGAGTGCTGTGTTTATACAATGATTTCATGTCATTTCTCAATAGCCTATAGATCCAATAAATAAATGACATACAGAGGAATATTAATCACAACTGGACTTTGTGGCTTGGGTGCTCTCAATCTTAGTCCTGTGTTTTTTAATTTACTACATAAAAATTCACCAGCACTTGACACTGGGATGATGTTTTAGAAACTTTATATTAAAGGAAAGATGTATAGAAGTTGGCTGTGAATGAAACATTAGGAATAATAAGCAATAGAGTTGAATACATAAGTGAGAACAGTATATGAACTGTTTTGAAGCTAACGTCTATAGACCCTAGATTACATTCTGAGGCCAGTGGGGAACCTCTCATTTTTTTTTTTTTTCTCCCAAAGAATATCTTACAAGGTCAGACTTAACAAATACTAGCTTGTCTTATGTAAGTTGCTCTTAATTATACTGTCTGTGAGCCTCAGGATTAGCAGAAGATGATACATGTTCTCCGAAAGTGTTGTGTTAATTATTTTAGCAAAATCTGGTAGCAAGGAGAAAAGTGGCATTTCAACTAGATGTTGAAACATAAAACTTTACAGACTGACATGGGGAGGGGCATTCTTAAAGATTAGTGTTTTAGCCCAAGTAAGGAAAAATAACCCATTTTCTTTTGTTCTCTCCTGGGAATTGACTCAAAAGGTGTAACTTTATTGAGATTTTAAAACCAGGGATAGACCAGGATTCCAAACCCAATCTAACTCGGGAGCTTATCAAATCCAGCCCAGCAATTTAGTACTAGACCTCTGATTTTCTGTTTCCCAGTCCCCTCCCTGCTCTTCCAATGCACTACAGAATTCCTCCTTAAGGCTTTTCCTTGTCAAGGATAAACAGCCCTAACGTTCTTCAACCATTACCTGTGAATCTTAGCTTTTAAGTTTCTCTAATATGATTGATCTTAGTACGAACTTAACTGAGGTGTCTTTAGTCACCCAGACTATTTGATCTATGCCTTCCTAAATTAGATACTGATTTTTAGGGTGTGTTTTTTGTTGTTTTCCTAACTTGCAAAAATTGTGCTAGAACAACTGGACATCAATATGAATTTAAATGAAGCATTATTTCACCCCCATGATCTAATCACCTCCCACCAGAACCAATCACAGATACCATGAAAGAGACTGTGGATATGGGCAAAACAGATAGGGGCTGAAGAGGTTTAAGATACAGATCTTGGATAAATTCAAGAGCGAATAGATACCATGTCAGAGGAATTAAGAGAAGGTGACTTGACAGGTAAGTGCTTCCAAACCAGTGCCAGATGATAAGAAGATGTAGAGGAAGCAGTGACAGAAAACAACTTATCTGGCAGAAGGATTCTGATTATTCAAGACTACTTTTGACTTCTTTTACAACATGGACCATTCTATGATACTGGCAATGAAACAAAAGCAAGAGGTGAAATGAGAATTGGGACCCGATATAGTTAGGATATTTGTGTGCTCCAAATCACATGTTGAAATTTGACCCCTAGTGTTGAAGGTGAGGCCCAGTGAGAGGTGTTTGGGAGACAGGGGCCGATACCTCATGAATGGCTTGCTGTCCTCCCCGCAGTAATGAGTGAGTTCTCATTCCATGCCATCATGACAGCTGGTTGTTTAAAAGAGTGGCATCCATCGCCTTGCTTTCTCTTGCGTACTCTCTCTCTTTCTCACTCTCTCTTCCTCTGCCTCTCGCCATGTAACACACTGGCCCTCCTTCCCCTTCGACCATAATTGGAAGTTTCCTGAGGCCCTCACCAGAAGCAGATGCTGATTCCATGCTTCCTGTACAGTGTGCAGGACCATGAGCCATATAAACCTTGTTTTCTTCATAAATTACCCAACTCAGGTATTCCTTTACAGCAATGCAAAATGGACTGAGTGTCATACAGGAAAGTATTTTTATAGAAATGAAAAAACAGAAATGCCAGACAGAAATTATGATGTACTTCCATAGAGTTTATATGGAATGTGCCAGCCTCTCCTGCCTCCCCTTCCACTCTCTCTACCTCTTGTCCCTCTGACACCTGAGACAGCAAGACCACCCCTCTTCTTTCTCCTCCTCCTCCTCATACTTAGCATGAAAATGATAAGGATAAAGACCTTTATGTTGATCCACTTTCACTTAATAGTAAATTTATTTTCTCTTCCTTATGATTTTCTTTACTCTCTCTTACTTTGTTGTAAAACTACAGAATATAATATATGACATATGAAATGTGTGCTAACTGTCTATGTTATTGGTAAGTCTTCTAGTCAGCAGTAGATTGTAACTACTTTAGTTTGGGGAGGTCAAAAGTTACACATGGCTGTTTAACTGTGTGGAGGGTTGGTGCCCCTAACCTCAACATTGCTCAAGGCCAAACTACAGTTATGTTAAGTGGGAATGACCAAATGTTCTGATATAAAGATGATTAGACAGGATTTTGAAACGACGACCAACAAACTGTTTGTGAGAGGCATGGCTAAACCCAAAAGGTATGTTGAAGTTGAAAATAAAGGAATTAAGGGGATAAGCCATGAAAATATTACCCAAAGGAAACAGTCATAACTATATTACTCTCAGATACAACTCACTTTAGGGCAAGAAAGCATTTCTAAAATTCAAGGTCACCTCGTGATAAATAAAACACTTGTTTCACCAAATATATAATGATTAAAAATTTTCATATATTTAAAAAATGTCCACAGTACATAGAGTCAAAATAGAAATTGAAAAGAACCGTAAGAATTGAAAGAACCACAAGCAGAACCTCAACCACAAGAACTGAAAGAACCTCAACAAATTCCAAAGAATTACAGTCATACAGAGGTTGTTCTCTGCCCACAATACAACTAAGCTGGAAATCAACAAAGAGATAATTGAAGAACCACATATGTTTAGAAATTAAGACATTCTTCTAAATAACCCATAGGTCAGATAAATCAAGTGAAACAAATATTTTGAACTGAATGATAGTGAAAATTCTAAATGTCAAAACTGGTGAGATGCAGCTTGTATTAGGGTTCTCCAGAGAAACAGGACCAATAATATGTATTAGGAAACTGGTTCACATGATTACGGAGACCCAGAAGAGCCAGTGCTGGAGTGCCAGTCAAAGGCTGGCATGCATGAGGCCCAGCAAGAGCTCATGTTTCTGAGTCTGAAGGCAGGGAAAAACCAGTATTCCAGCTTGATGGTAGTTGGGCAGGTGGAGTGTTCTTACTTTGCCTTTTATTCAGGCCTTCAACTAATTGGATGAGGCCCACTCACATTGGGAAGGGCAGCTTGCTTTACTCAGTCTATGATTTAAATGTTAATCTTGGCCAGGTATGCTGGCTCATGCCTGTAATCCCAGCACTTTGAGAGGCCGAGGTGTGCAGATCGCTTGAGATCAGGAGTTTGAGATCAGCCTAGCCAACATGGTGAAACCCCATCTCTATTAAAAATACAAAAAAAATAGCTGGGTGTGTTGGTGCACACCTGTGGCCTCATTACTCAGGAGGCAGAGACAGGAGAATTCCTTGAACCCAGAAGATGGAGGTTGCAGTGAGCTGATATCGTGCCACTGCACTCCAGCCTGGGTAACAAAGTGAGACTCCATCTCAAAAATAAATAAATAAACAAATGTTAATCTCATCCAAAACACCCTCACAAACACACCCAGAATAATATTTGGCCAAATATCTGGGCATACCCTGTGGCCCAGTCAAGGTTAGCCATCAGGCAGCTTAAGCAGTCTTTAGAAAAACAATTTAAAATTCAAGTCTGTATATTAGAAAAGAAAGAATGCTGAAAATTACTGAGATGAGTATTTATTTAATTAGGGCTAGCTAGAGCACAGTAGTTCAGAGACATAAATGCATAATGGTTCAACTTGGTAGACACTGATTTCTTCCTCATTTGGTCGTCTTGGACAGAGGAACAAGTGTTCTGCTCCAGCAGCCCTTCAGGGACTCAGCTGACTGAGACTCTGCTATTCTCCACATGTACCTTCCAAGGTTGCACTGGGGCTGTGGTTCTCAAACTTTAGCATGTATCCAAATCACCTGGAGGGACGTTTAAACACTGATAGCTGGGTGTTACCCCTAGAGTTTGATTTAGTAGGTCCAAGGGTATGGCCCATGAAGTTGCATTTCTAACATGTTCATGGGTGCTGCTGCTGCTGCTATTGGTTCAAGGACCACACACTGAACTTTAGATTATCTATCTCTAAGTCAGCTGAAAAGAGAATGATCATAGGGTAGTACATAACTTCTGCTCACATTTTACTGGCTAGAAGCCAGTTAGATGGCCACATCTACCTGCAAGGGAGGCTGGCAAATACCCAGTAGTTGTTGGCTCATGAGGAAAAGGAAACAATTATTACTGCTGTGTCTTCTAAATGGTGACTTTCTATTTCCATATTCCCCCTACATTTATTCATTGAAATTTTACCAGAAGGAAGAATAATGTCTTCACCCAATTTATTTATTTATTACTTTCTTTATAGAGATACACTCTCACTATATTGCCCAGGCTGGTCTTGAACTCCTGGCCTCAAGTGACTCTCCTGTGATCATCCTACCTTGCGGTCCCAAAGTGCTGGGATTACGGGTGTGAGCCACCACACCCAGCCCAATTATTTATTTATACCACTGTGGACTGGCAGCTATCCGATTTATGTGTGATAATCTACTGATGATTACTTTTTTGTTCAAATTGTTCCAGAATTAGCCACTAGGATCTCCTTCAAGTTTTCTTCTGTTTCATTTTAACATACCTTCACTATTTTTGTGCATTTTCATACTTTCTGGCACCACAAGATATTTCACATTCATCTTGTACTCACTCTATTCCAGCCATGGAATCAGACATTTCTCCAAGGATCCCTAGTTGCTTTCCTTGGAGGATGCTGTTTAGAAACAATATCTAAGCACCAAATATACTCATTGTTCATGGGGTATCATGGCTTCTTGTCCCTCTCAGCAACAGAACCAGTATATACACATACATGTTTATATCTATATCTATACCGTATTATCTACATGAATATAGCTGTATATCTAGTACCATGAGTTCATGCTAATACATTGTATTCTAAACCAGCACCACAGTGTTCATTCTAACAGTCTCCTCCTTTCCTTTATTTGTAAGTTCTTTCTCTGACAGTGAGAAACCTGGTTTTCATTGTTCATGGTGAGTCCTAGAATATACATAAGGCCATTTAAAAATTGTAAACTCACTCCTCTGAAAACAGATTTACAAAGTAGAGTACAATACTGTACGCTTTATAGTCAAAACACTGTTTTCCAAAGTTACTTAGGTTTGTCCTTTCTTGTCTGCCCTCTTCAGTTTGGTTACATTAAGCACCCATTTTATTTATTTATTTATTTATTTTCTTCGACTTTTATTTTTAGGTCAGGGATACATGTGCAGGGTGTGCAGGTTTGTGACATATTTGGTAAACATGTGCCATGGTGGTTTGCTGCACAGATCAACCCATCACCTAAGCATTAAGCCCAGCATCCATTAGCTATTCCTCCTGATGTTCTGTCTCCCTGTCCATCAACAGGCCCCATTGCGTGTTGTTCCCCACCATGTGTCTGTATGTTCTCATCATTCAGCTCCCACTTATAAGTGAACATGCAGAAGCACCCATTATAAATACAGATACACAGAGAGTTTAGAAGTAAATAAAAGGATAAAAAGAGATATACCATGCAAACACTAAGCCTAAGAAGCTAAGTGGCTATATTAATGTCACATAAAGCAGACATACTCCTAGCAAAAACTTACATCTGAAAGTAAAAATAGACAAATCCTTAACTACTGTTGGAAATAGCAACACTCCTGCCTTAATAAGTGGTAGAACAAATAGACAAAAAGTCAGTAAAGATATAGAAGATTTGAACAATACTATCAACCAACTTGATCTAATTGGCATTTATAGAATACTCCATCCAATAAAGCAAAAAAATCTTTCTTTTCAATGCATATGGTACATTCACCAAGATAGACTATATACTAGGTCATAAAAGAAGTCTCAATAAGTGTAAAAAAATTTAAATAATACAGAGTATGGTTTTCATCTAAAGTCAAATTAAATTAGAAATTAATAGCTGAAAAATACCTGAAATATCCCCCCGCCTCATATTCAGAAGTTAAACAGCATACTTCTAAATAACCCATGGTTCAAAGAAGAAGTCACTAGATTCTTTAGAAATCTTTTGAACTGAATGATCTTGAAAACACCATATAAAAATTTATGGGATGCATTTAAAGATATGCTTTGAAGGGAAATAAATGGCTTTAATGATTAAAATAGAAAAGTATAAAATCAAAGATCTAAGCTCCCACATTAAAAAACTAAAAAAAAAAAGAGCTAATTTATTCCTAAGTACAAAAAAAGAAATAATAAAGGTAATAATAAAGAAATCAATAAAATAAAAAGCGTAAAACATTCATGACACTAAAAACTGTTTTTTTCAAAGATTAATAAAGTCGATAAAACCCTAGTTAGACTGATAAAAAAAGAATAAGACAGGCTGGGCGTGGCAGCTCACATCTGTAATGCCAACACTTTGGGGGCCAAGGTGGGAGAATCACTTGAGCCCAGGAATTCAAGACCATCCTGGGCAACATAGTGAGACCTCATCTCTACAAAAAAACTTTTAAAAACTGGCTGGGAATAGCGGCATGTGTCTGTAGTCCCAGCTACTTGGGAAGCTGAGGTGGGAGGATCACTTGAGTCCAAGAAGTTTGAGGCTGCAGTGAGCTGACATTGCACCACTGCACTTCAGCCTGGGTGACAGAGTAAGACTCTGTCTAAAACAAAACAAAACAAAACAGAACAAAAACAACTCAGACACAAGTTAGGAACATCAGAAATAAAACAAACTCTAACAATACTACAGATACTGAAATGATAAGACAATATAAGCAAACATGAAGATATTTATGCCAATACATGCAGCAACTTAGAGGAAAAGAATAGATTTCTTGAAGTGGGGATCTATGTGATGCCTCTCCCCATCCACTATAGTCCAGATCCACCTCTCCAGTATTTCAGAAGATTTGAACAACACTATCAACTGGAATTCCAGTGGGATGCTCTTCCTGAGGGAAACTTAAGAGGAAAACGGTAGCTGATTTTGAAGCTGCAGATAATACTCATTGCTTCCCTCTTTCCCTGTTTACTCTAGATTTCCCCCACTCTCAGGTCATGCTTATGCTGGTCTTAGCGGTTTCATGACGCGATGCAGATGCTCATCTCTGCCGTGTCTCAATGTCTGGTCACCACAACTTTCTCAGGACAAGTCTGCTGCACTTGCTCGGCTACCATCAAAATAGGGAGAGAATACCAAGAGACATCCAAGTGGATCTTCTGGGTCCCCTTTATTCCTCCGTGCCCTCGTAGTGCAGTGGAAAACCCTAAGTTTCTCCTAATGATGAGGGTCAATTCCCCTTGATAAAATAATGACCCCTCTTCTTGCCTGCTGGACATGAAGAGCTTGACATGCCTAGGTGGCAGACGCAGCTTATAGTTCAAGTGAGCTCTTGGTACAAGCGTTCCTCTCTTTGGGGACCCAGACCTCTAAGTCTGCAGAGCCCAGAGTTTCAGAAGATGAAACTCACCAGCTAGAGGTGATAAGTGGAACACCCCTTTGGACCCATGCATTTCTCCTTTTGGGGTTGCAGAACCACCTAAAAGTTTTCAGTTTGTATGCAATCCTGGAAGATACTGTCCTGTCTTGAGTAAGTGTCACCTGTGAACTGGAGCTTCGGCTGTGCCTCCAGCAGACCATTGCAAGGCTATGAGGTCAGAAGCTTTTGGGTGGTGAGTGTGATATAACCAGTAGATCTTGTGATCACAGGACTGCTCCACCTCCTTCCCTGGAAAGTGAGCCCCCTGGTCTGATGTCATGTGCCGATGGGTCATATTTTCTGTAAGTTCTCAGATGGAGGTGCTGGCAGGAAAGGCAAACCCATATGTAAAATAGTCCAATTCTGTCCAGACAAATTTCTGGCCCTTCCCTAATGCAAACGGCCAGATATAGTCAACTTCCCACTTCCTGGCTGCCTGGTCCTCTCAAGGAGTGGTGTCCTGTCTGGGACTTAGCATTTGTCTCTGTTGCTGGAAGGCTGGCCACGTGGTGGCAGCAATAGCTCAATCAGCCTCTATGGGTGGAAGCCCACGCTGCTGGGCCCAGGCAGGGCCTTTATCTCTGCCACTTAGTGACTGTCACTGTGCCACTTGCCAGCGCTAGAGTAGGCGTTTAAGATTTTCAGAAGCATCAACCCAGATGACCCTGTCAGATATGCCTCATTCTTTCCCAGTTACAGCCCTGGCCTGGGCATAGCAGACCTATGTTGGTTGGGAATTCGGTCTTTGGAGCTGGACCACTCTGATGATTAGATCCTAGGCCTGGTCCTTAGTCTCCTTGCCCTCCCGCTGCAGAGATGAGCCCTTCTTTGTGTGATGCTAAGGAAGCCTCCCCGCCTTCACAGCTGGCTTTCAACGACCTTCTAATCACTGTCAGCCATAATTTTTTCTAGAACTGTGACTGAGCTTAGCAATAGCGACCCCATTCCAATACCTCTAGTTACTAGTTTCCCCTGATTTTTCAAATGCTTGCTATGTTCTGCCGCTTAGTGCATTTGCCGTTGCAGTTTCAGCTATGGAAGAGAAACCTTGAGCCACATGTCCATCTCCACTTGGACCACATCGCACTCCCTTTACTGTTTTACCCCCTCTTGCCTGGAATTCGTCATCATGCTTGAGCCCACGCAACTGTGACAAGGTAGTCACAAGCACACAGGACATGACTAAGCAGCAAGACAAGCAAATCATCCCAGAGAGCAATGTGGAGCAACGGTACCACTCTAGACAACCAACCTTTCATCTTGCCATTAGACAACAGAAACGAAACCTGCTTAAGCCACTAGATTCTGGATTCCTGTTTCAAAGAAATGCAACTCATCTTAACTGTGTGATTATCAAAATGTTATACTAAACATTTTTCACATTTAGATGAAATAACAAGTTCCTGGGAATCACTTACCAAATTAAGTAATACCAACTGATGAAGAGAAATTTAACCTGTGGTTCAAAGTTTTCTCATAACACACACAGAAATCCTAGAGTTAACTATCAAGTCTCAATAACAACTTATGGAACAGATCATTGTAAATATACATATATTTTTGTAGAAAACAGAAAATAAGTGTACACTCTCTAGTTCATTTTTTTTGATTAGTATATCTTGATTGCAAAAGCAGGCAACAAGAGGGCAGTATGAAAAGTTGGAGACCAATCTCACTCATGCACTTGATAAACTCAAAGCAAACTGAATTTATTGGTGGCATTTTAAAAAAGATAATAAATTTATAATTAAATTAGGTTAATCCCAGCAACACGAGGTTAGTTAACATTTAAAAAATTATCAGTGTAAATGTTTCACATCAGCTGATTAGTGAAGAGAATCTCTATGATCCTCACAAGTGTGGGAAAAGCATTTAGTGAAATGTTATATTGATTCAAGATTAAAACTCTTTGCAAACTAGAAATAGAAGGAGATTTATTTAACCTGATAGAAAATATCTTCAATAAACCTATAGTAAACATTATACTTAAAGTGACATGTTATAGTTGTTTCCTCAAAATCAAGAACAAATCAAGAATGCCTGCTTTTACTACTTTTATTCAACATCATAATTAGGGTCCTACCCAGAAACAACTAAAAAGGAAGAAATGAAGCTATTATGACCATCAATATAGAAAACAGAAAAGAATCCATAGGTAATTATTAGAATTAATATATGTTTAACAGTGTTGCTGGATATATAGAAAACACTGTATTTTATAGTAGGCAAGAAATAAAATATAAATTTTAAATAATGCCTTTCTTATAAAAGCAACCATGAAAAATGATATAGCTGGACATAAAGCTCAGAAAATATATGAAGAAAATGTGGACAAAATTATAACTTTTTGGAAAACTTTTGAAGAATTCCCAAATAAATGGATAGAAATTGTTATGGATAGAAAACCTTGGTATTAGATAATGCCAATTGTGTCTAATAGGCCTCTTCGTTCTACACAATTGAAGCTCAATCGCTTTTTTCTTAGAATTTGTTAAAATAATTCCAAAATGTGCATGATAGAACAAAGAACCAGAATAGCCTAGATACTTCCAAAGAAGAAGAATAGGATACAGTCGTATTATTATTGTAAAGTTAGAGTAATTAAGACAGTATGATTTTGGTACAGGGATATACAACTAAAGTAATGAAACAGAAGACAGAGCCCAGAAACAGGCACACACCTAGGCAGAAACGGGACCATGTCAGAGAACATTGCAAATCAGTGAGCGATGGTAGAGCATCCAACGAAATGGTGCTGCTTCAAAGCTATCCATGTGAAAGAACGTGGAACTAAATATTCGTATCCAATTGGTGGATACGTCATACTATACTAAAAGAAGCCATTTCAGATGCATTAGACTCAAATGTGAGAGGCTAAACTTTTACAAATGTGAGAAGAAAATATAGGAGAATTTCTATAAACTAGTGAGAGAAAGGGTTTCCTTAAGCAAGATATTAAAAGTGTACATTATGCAGGAAATGATTGATAAATTAGCCTACGTTAAACTTTAAAACATTTTTTTCAAAAAGTACTTCAAAAAGAATGAAAACATAATTCAAAAACTGGAATAATATATTTTTCACACAGATGACTGATGAGGAATAGACATAGAATATATAAAGAATACCTATGAATCAATCAGTTAAAGACAACCAAATAAAAACCTGGCCAAAAGTCATAAGTATGTTACAGGAGAATAAAACCTAATATGCAATAAACGTGTTAAAAAATGGTCGTGTTAATAGTATGGTAAGTAGGAAACTGCAAATTAAAATCCTAATGAGATGTCATGTTGCAACTATCAGAAAGGCAAAAGGTAATAAATCAGACAATATCAGATCGATATGGAACAAAGAAGTGTTTATGCACTCTAGTTGAGAGTGTTAAGTGGTATCAGCATTTTGGGAACAAATTTGCACAGTATTGTAAAGTTGAAAATACTTATATAAAGTGGCGCTTTCACTCCTAGGCCTATAATTCCCCAGATAAATTCTGACTCATGTGTTCTGGGAGTCACACAGCATGTTCACAGCACCCTGGTTGCAACAGCAAAACACCGAAAGTATTCTGAGAGTCCATGGACAGGGGAATAGAAAATATGTCACACTCAAGGGGATGGAATTACTCAAGAGTATTCCAGGAGGTAGGAATTACTGACAGCCCTTCTAGGCGCTGCCTACCTCGTGTGTGTGTGTGTGTGTGTGTGTGTGTGTGTGTGAGAGATACAGACTAATGATTCCCCAAAGATGTCTACACCTTTATCTCTGGAACCTATGAGTATATTTTGTTACATGACAAGAAAGAATTAAGATTACAGATTAAATTAAGTCTTCTAATCAGCTAACTTTAAGATAATGACATTATACTGGATTATTCAGGGGGACCCAATGCAATCACAAAGGGCCTTACAAATAAGAAAAAGGGAGGCAGAGAGTCGGAACCAGGGAGGTGGCATCATGAGAAAGGCTCAACCAGCCATTCCTTGTTTTAAAGATGAGAAGGGACCAAGAGTCAGGGAATATAGGCAACTTCTGGAAGCTGGAAAAGGCGAGAAAACAGATTATCTCCTAGAGCCTCCAGAAAGGAATACAGCCCTCCTGACACCTTGATTTGAACCCAGTAAGACCCATTTCAGGATTTTGACTTCCATAACTGTTTTTTTTTTTTTTTTTTTTTTTTTTTTTTTTTTTTTTTTTTTTTTTTTTTTTTTTTTTTTTTTTTTTTTTTTTTTTTTTTAGACGGAGTTTCACTCTTGTTACCCAGGCTAGAGTGCAATGGCACGATCTCGGCTCACCGCAACCTCCGCCTCCTGGGTTCAGGCAATTCTCCTGCCTCAGCCTCCTGAGTAGCTGGGATTACAGGCACGCACCACCATGCCCAGCTAATTTTTTGTATTTGAAGTAGAGACAGGGTTTCACCATGTTGACCAGGATGGTCTCGATCTCTTGACCTCGTGATCCACCCGCCTCGGCCTCCCAAAGTGCTGGGATTACAGGCTTGAGCCACCGCGCCCGGCCTCATAACTGTTAAATAATAAATTTGTGCTATTTAAAGCCCTAAGTTTCTGGTAACTTGTTAAAGAAACAACAGGAAACTAATATAGTGTGCATATTATTTACATATCCTCATTCAATGTTTTGTTTTAGTTTTTTTTCAGTAAATTACAGAGATTAAGAACATTCTCATATATAACTAAAGTGTCATGATCAAATCTGAAGAAATTAACATTTATGCAATGCTACTATCTAATGTACAGTGCATATTCAAGTGTTGCTGATTGCCACAAAAAGATTCAGTTCAGAATCACAGGCTGCGTTTCGTTTTCATGTCTCTTTAGTCTCCTTCAGTTGAGTGCTATTCTCAGTTTCCCTTTGAAGACACTAATCCTTTTGAAAGTACAGACCAATTATTTTGCAGAATGACCTGCAATTTGGATTTGTTATATTGTATCTTTATGATGAGATTGAGGTTATGCACCTTTGGGAAGAAATACCACAGAAGGGATATTGTGTTGCTGCAAGGTTAATTCTATTCCTGAAACAACTAGAAAAGAACTATAAATGCAACCCAATTTTCAATTTAGGTGAGAAACAGTTTAGAAAAAAATCCATTGTGACATTTTTCCCAATAGAAACCTATTTCTAATTGAAAAAGTTTTAGAAACAGAATTGGCTTGAGACTTAAATAGAAATAAGGTGTCCTGCCCCTTCAGAAGACTAGGTGTTGTCCCGCAGCTGCTGTGGGGCTTTGAGCCACTGTCTGGGTGTCCACATTTGTTCCTGCCCTCTGAGCTGAGGAGCAGGCTCTGAGAACCTTCAGAACCTGGAGACAGCATCCACCTACAGAGGAGTGTCCCAAACATCTGTTAGCTTAACATTCTATCAAAATTCACAACATGCCCAAGACGCTGATAGATTACAAATAAATAATGGTTTTATAGTCTTCTGTGATGATAAAGGGCAAATTAAATATGGTTTGAATAAACGCATTTGCCATTAGTTACTTGCCCTTTAACATACTATTTAGTACTGTTATATATATCCAAGTTTGTGCTCCATATTAATACTTTTGTGATTGAATGGTATAATTTAGCTAGAATGAGATTATGAAGTTGAAAACAGCAGCTGGGTGCTCCCAGACTCCCTACCTCATAGAAGAATAGTCTGTAAAATATTGACATTGTTTCTTTAAAAACAATTTGATTCTGATTCTAATTGCAGTTGTGATAAATGCTCTATTTTTAATCTCCGTCTAGCCCCTCCTCACTTTTTTGGGATGGGATTTCATGCTGACTTGAGTGGGCATGAGAGCAAATGCTTTGCTCTATCATGCAGGAAATCAAGGATTTAAAGTAATATTGTGTTTATTGGTGCAATTTCCTCTCTGTTCCTGGAGGGTTTCACTTTAAAGCAGGTGGGAAGAGCGCAGGCCTGCAGCAGGCCTGTTCCAGCACTCCCTTAGTCTTCACTCACTGGGAAAGTGTTCTCAGGCTGCGGAAGCACAGAATACAGTCATCAGTTTTCTTGTTTACTCATGTATTCATATTCAGCAAATGTTTACCGAATTATAGTGAAATCACGGCAGAGCTTACTGAAATTTAGAACTTCAACAGTTCTTTGCTGTATATAATGAAAGACCATTAAAACTGTGCTTACGGTTATATCTGTGGGAGAGACAGAGCTGAGACGGGAAAGAGCTCCACTCTAAAGGCCCCTGCAAGTAGAGTTTCCACTTAAAATTGTGTCCCTGGGGTTTCAGATTTGGAAACTGAGACAAATTCTAAGGGCAGAAAGTCTAGCTCCTTGTGCCACACAAAGACTTATGCCAAGGCTGGGTGTGGTGGCTTATGCCTGTAACCCCAGTACTTTGGGAGGGTGAGGTGGGAGGGTCACTTGACACCAGGAGTTCCAGAACAGCCTGGGCAACATAGTGAGACCTTGTCTGTACAAAAAATTAAAAATTAGCTGGGCGTGGTGGTGTGTGCCTGTAGTCCCAGCTACTCAGGAGTCTGAGATGAGAAGAACTCTTGAGCTGGGAGTCTGAGGCTACAGTGAGCTATGATCACACTCCTGCACTCCAGCCTGAGTGAGAGAGAGACACCCTGTCTCTACAAATAATAATTTAAAAATGCCCAGTTGGGCAGTGAACACTGTGTCATGTGTGAGACAGTAGAGGAGGGCAAGGTCATCCAAACAAGTGGTTACCAAGGGGTATAAAGTCACTATGGTTTCCTCATTCAGACAGATCTAGGTTCAAATCCTGAGTCTAGCGCCTGCTTGGGAACTGGAGCAAGTAATCTTCTTATTTTTCCCATCAATAAGATGACAATTATAATGACCAACATGGTTGCTTTGACCAACACAGTTGCTCTGAGGATTAAACTTGATAAGCGCCTGTGAGAAGGGCTGATACACTGTAAGAGGTGGGTAAGAACAGGGTCCTTCATTGCACCCCACCCCAACCCCCTGCACAGCTGGAGGAAAGCGATCAATTGCACTTTCATTTAAACCCTTTAATTGCCTGACATATGCTTAGAGACAATTTTGCCAGCCTTAGTCTTTTCCTCTGCCAAGAAAAAGAAAAAAATGAGCATTGAAAGGAGATAAATTGGGTAAAGAAAATATTTTTCTTTAAGATGTTTTATATATATATATATATATATATATGAAAATGAGAGAAACTTTGTCAATAAATCAAGTGTTCATCTGGTGCCTACAGTATGGAAGGAAAGAAACCACAGTGTAAATTCACCTTGCCTCGAGTGCTGCAAAGCCAAAGTCAAACCACAATTTGGAAGGTAAGAATAAACTGGTCAAGTTTTTGGTAGAATAAATATGGATTTTTCATATTGATTCCTCTCATGCCATTGCTCTTAGGAACTTCCACAGCATATTCCTTCTTGCAGGAGAATATCAGCCGAGGGCTGTCTGTGGGACCATGTGCTTAAAGGGAGTCCCTGCTCATCCAGCTTGCATTTCAGGGTGAGTGGTTGTTAGCAGGAGAGTGACACAGAGGCATTTCATCTTTACTCTTATGATACTAGCAAAGCATCGTGAGATTATAATTTCGTATTATGCAGGGATTCATTATTGAAGCCCAAGTCAATTGGCATGGCAAGTGTCTCATGAGAAAAACCTGCAGCGTTAGTTAAGTGTTTCTATATAAAACAGAGACAGTTGTGTAGATGATCAGACGTCCTTATTCTTTGTTAGTTGTCTTAGAGATTTGAAATTCAATTGCTGAGGTGCTCAGGGTACAAGTGGTTCAGCATCAGTAATTTCCAATGTCTTCTGCTTCTTCATCTGGCAAATGGGGACAATGATATCCAATCCCTAGAGTTGTCCCTGAGATCCAGAAGAAGCATGAAGGAGAAGACACTCTTGTGGTGGTGATTTTGCTCTCATTCTGGAAGCTGCAGAGATATGTGCATTTCAGAGAGGTGTGCTGTGCCAGAGATTCTCAGCAAGGACAGGACTGTGCACGAGGGGGCACTCGGGAGGCTTGAACGGTGCTTTCCGCCTTCAGGCTGATAGGAGAGGAGGATGCATGGTGGGTGTGGGCAGGGGTTGCTGGCAGTCCTGCAAAGTGTGGGACGGTCCCATAACAACACAGCTGTCGTGCACCTCACATGAATTCTTAAGATTCTACCAGAAATTCACGTAGGTGAACCACCTGCTCATAACTAGCCGATCCTAGAACTCTGTTTTATAAATAAACAGAAGTATTTTGGGGTGGTTTCAAGATACAGTGTTTTCTAGAAATGCATCTATTGTGTAAATCAAGGCAAAATTCGTTTGACTTAAACTACCGAGAGTTGTTTGTCATTTCAGAGAGTCACAACACCAATGACACTACCACTCCTGAATCTGAGTCACAAATAACCGCTCCACCCCATCAGCCTGCATGTGAAGCTGCCTTACTCTCAGTGAGTTTACCTATATGTATTGGCATCTGACTGCTTCATCGTATCTGCTGCTGAAACTGTGCCGAGCACCTATATATTAAACTACATATTATTACAAATTACTTTCCTTTTATTTCTTCTTTATATTAGAATTAGGACATTATATTGAGTGGGATATATTACATGTAAATTTTTTTTTCAAGATGATAAAGCAGGCCTTGCAAAATATTTGTTATACAAAGGGAAGTTTGGTCAGGAAGGCTGAAACCTTCTGAACTAGAAGATCATTGAAGTTCCAGAATTCTGCATCATGCCTGATTTTGATGCTGTGGTTTATATTGATTTAAATCAGGCTCATCTGCCTGGAACAAAATACCCAAATAAGTGGCTTAAACATGACAGAAGCCTGTTTCTCTTTCTCAGAAATGAAGTCCAAAGATAGGCAGTTGGGGCTGGCATGTCAATTCTAATGGTCATCCACCCAGCCTCCCTCTGTTCCTATTCCCTATCCTTAATGCCAGGCTTCCATTTTCAAGGCTGTTGCATGATCCAAGATGATACTGGAGCTCCAGTCATTGTGGCCACAGTCAAAGCAGGAAGCTAGGAAGGGGAGGAAGGCAATAGCGTGCCCCACGCTATCTGTTCCCTAATAAGGCGCTTACTCAGAAGTACCATTCCACTTCTACTCACATCACATTTGCCACCCCTAACTGTAAGAGAACCTGGGGAATGTAGTTTTCAAGCCATGTACATTGTTCTCCATTATAAAAGCAGAATTCCATAAGAGAGGAAGGGAGAAAGGACATTCGGGCGGCAGTTACCAGTTTCAGTTGGGGCTGCTGCAGGTGTTGCTGGTGTGTAAGCACCTCCCTCCCCAGGCTCAGGGAGCCCCTTGTCATGAAACAAACAAAGGCTATGAAGTCCAAGAGACCTGGGCCATATTATAAACCTTCCATTTACTTATTATTAATATTTGGTGACCTTAGCCAAGTGACTGAGCCTGTTTGAGTCTCATTTTCCTCATCTGTACAATGGAGATACAAGTAGTACCTACCTCCTAGGGTCATTGTGAGGTTTAAATAAGAAATTGTAAAAGCCCTTCATGACCATTCCCCTCTCCTCCCACCTCGCTCCCCTTTCCATTGCACACTTCACAATAGCATTGTCCAGTGCTCTGGGAGGAAGCCCAGCATGCTTTGTTGCAGATACCAGCTGGAAGAGCAGAGAGAGCAGGTCTGCAGGAAAACACCAGCCTCACACCTGTCAGCTCTTGGCCAGGAAGGATGCGAAGACAGCTGGCCTTGGTTTTTCTGGGCTTTTCTCCATGGTCCTTTCCGGCAGGGCCAGCCAGAGGCCAAAATCTTGAACATAGTGAAGTCGCTTTGCAGCATCTGCCTCCCCTGGCTGCACCAGGAAAGATCTGATCCGTGATTGTGTGAACTGCTTGTCTGCTTCACTTCCAGAGAGGAAGTGCTTTTGAAATGACTGTGTTCGCATAAGCACCATTTACCACCAAAAGGAACCAGGGCTCCTTGGAGAAATGATTGATTCCCGGGCTGGGGCAGGATACGTACAAGATAAGGCTATAAGCCTGAGATATCCTGTGCCAGCGAGCAGGGAAGCTCTCAGGACTACCAGGCCATGTCAGAAGGATATAGAGTCCAACTTGGAGGAGCTCTCAGTGGCCAAAGATGAGACACTTTGAGCATCAGAAAGAATAATGATTATGATGTACTGTAATATACATATTAGAAATCCTCTTTAAATTATACTCAAAAGCTTATTTTTTTGGCCAATAAATGCATTTTATTTGTTTTCATTTTTTAAAATTGTCGTATTATAATGAACATATTATGGGGTACAGTGATGTTTTGATCTATAAAATATATAGTGATCTTATAGTGATGATATCAGGGTGTATTGTGAGTTTCTTGTTTGTTTAAAATTGATGGGGAATAAGTCATTCTGAAAAAAGGTAAATAAAAGAAAACAATCAAGCATTAACCCTGCCTTTACTGAATGGTCTATGTTTCAGAACAGTAAAGCTTTATTTTTTCTTATTTTGAGATGGAGTTTCACTCTTGTCACCCAGGCTGAAGTGAAGTGGTGCAAACTTGGCTCACCGCAACCTCCGCCTCCTGGGTTCCAGTGATTCTCCTGCATCAGCCTCCTGGGTAGCTGGGATTACAGGCACGTGCCACCACACCCAGCTAATTTTTGTATTTTTAGTAAAGACAGGGTTTCACCATATTGATTGGCCAGGATGGTCTTGATATCTTGACCTCATGACCCAACCACTTCGCCCTCCCAAAGTGCTGAGATTATAGGCGTGAGCCACCATGCCTGGCCTAATTTTTGTATTTTTAGTAGAGACAGGGTTTTACCATTGTTGGAAATGGGTTTATAATGTCAGGAAAATCCACACAGAGACAATGGATCACTCAGCAAGACTAGTTTACTTCCTGCAGGAAGGGTGCAACTCGCTGGCAGTCTTGCCACGAGAGCACACCTGAACAAAGGAGACAGGGACATTTATACCTTTCATAACCTGACGCAATCGCCCTACTGCTGTGTCCAGTTTCCATTGGCCGGAACAGGACCTCACATTCTACACTTGACCCAACTGGCTAAAAACTTGGAAATTTCCTGAACAGATAAGAAGGAAAGAAGGCAAGTAAGAAGAGGAAGCTAGTCAGAAGAAGTTCAGGAGGGTTTCTCTGTCTACCACTTCACCATCTCTCTCTATTACTTCACCATCTATCATTTCGCCAGCTCTCTCTATCACTTCCCCATCTCTATCACTTCATCATCTATCACTTCATCATCTCTATCACTTCCCCATCTCTATCACTTCATCATCTATCACTTCATCATCTCTATCATTTCACCATCTCTATCACTTCAACAGGTCTCTATCACTTCACTATCTCTCTCTATCACTTCACCATCTATCACTTCACCATCTCTATCACTTCACCATCT
>NW_016107345.1:2444847-2462067 GCF_001604975.1 Cebus imitator
TCTATCACTTCCCCATCTCTATCACTTCCCCATCTCTATCACTTCACCATCTCTATCACTTCACTAGCTCTATCACTTCACCATCTCTATCACTTCACCATCTATCACTTCTCCATCTCCAGCCTCCATTTCCTCATCTGTAAAATGGACAGTGCTGTCTACCTGAGGAGTCAATGGGATCTATAAAGTTCCTAGCACTCAGTAATGTGATCAGCATAACCGCTCTCACCTCCACCCTCACTGTTGGTTCTACTGCTGTTCCCCATGTGGAGACAGAGATGGTGCTACAGGCTCCCTTTGAGTTGGTATGTGTATGCCTCATGACGGCCACCTCATGTCACCACCCTCTTCCTTGGGGATGTCAGGGAAGCCTAGAACTGGCAAAATACCTCAGGAAGTGGGGGCTGCTACACAGAAACTGGTTAGGCCACCTCTCTGTGTTCACAAAATGCATTTAGTCATCCAGGTTGGTTGTGCTCCAGCACAAAGATGTGTGGTCAAAAACTCTCTTTTTCACAAACAGTTATTTTAGGTCAAGCATGGTGGCTCATGCCTGTGACCCCAGCACTTTGGGAGGCAGAGGATGAAGGATGGCTTGAGGCCAGTTTGAGACTAGCCTGAGCAACATAACCCCATCTCTACAAAATAAAAAGACAAAATTAGCCAAGTGTGGTGGCGTGTGCTTGTAGTCCCAGCTACTAAGGAGGCTGAAGCAAGAGGATCGCTTGAGCTCAGGAAGTTGAGGCTGCAGCGAGCTATGATTGTGCCACTGCACTCCAGCCTGGTTGACAGGGCGAGACCTTGTCTCTAAAATAAATAAATAAATAAGCAAACATCTAAAAACACACGTTTTATTATGACATGAACATCTCTAGTCAAGCAATTTGGCATCCTGATTCGTTTGTCTCTATTGAACATGCTGGCTTGTGATAACACAGGTTGAGGAATTGTTAGTGTTTCATCTTTCTAACCTTAGATAGAAGTCATGTGCAGAGGCCAAGAGCTCAATATCAACCCTCTAAAAACAATCCGGTGAAGTAGATTAAGAACGTAGGCTCTAAGGGAATCCTAAGCAAAAAGAATAAAGCTGGACCAGGTGCAGTGGCTCATGCCTGTAATCCCAGCACTTTGGGAGGCCGAGGCCAGTGGATGCCTTGAGCTCAGGAGTTCAAGACCAGCCTGGGCAACATAGTGAAACCCTATTTCTACCCAAAATACAAAAAATTAGCCGAATGTGGTGGCTTGCGCCTGTGGTGGCAGCTACTGGGGAAACTGAACCACGAGAATCTCTTGAACCCTGAAGGCAGAGGTTGCAGTGAACCAAGATCATGCCACTGCACTCCAGCCTGGGCAACACAGCAAAACTCTGTCTCAAAAAAACAAAAGACATACATGCAGCCAATAAGCATATGAAAAAAAAAAAACTCAACATCGCTAATCATTAGAGAAATGCAAATCAAAACCACAATGAGATATCATCTCACGTCAGTGAGAATGGCGATTATGAAAAAGTCCAGAAACAACACATGTGCGGGCAGGGTTGCAGAGAGAAGGGAACATAGACACTGCTGGTGGGAACACAAATTTGTTCAACCATTGTGGAAGTCAATATGGCAATTCCTTGAAGAGCTAAAAAGCAGAACTACCTTTCAACCCAGCAATCCCATTACTGGGTGTATAATCAGTAACATAAAATCATTTGGCCGCAAAGACACATGCAAGTGAATGTTCACTGCAGCCCTCTTCACAATAGCAAAGACATGAAATCAACCTTAATGTCCACCAATGACAGATCGAATAAAGAAAATGTGACACATATACACCACAGAGTACTATGCAGCTTTAAAAAAGAACAAGATCACGACTTTTGTGGAAACATGGATGGAGCTGTAGGCCATTATCCTTAGCAAACTAACTCAGGAACAGAAAACCGAATACCGCATGTTCTCACTTACAAGTGGGAGCTAAATGATGAGAACTCATGGACACAAAGGGAACAACAGATACTGGTGCCTCCTTGAGGGTGGAGGATGGGAGGAAGGTGAGGAGCGGAAAAAGTAACTACACCGGGTACTAGGCTTAGTACCTGGGTGATGAGACAATCTGTACAACAAACCCCTGTGACATGAGCGTGCCTATATAACAAACCTACACATGTACCCCGGAAGCTAAAATCAAGTTAAAAAAAAAAGAAAATAATTGTCTAGTTAAGCAGTAATGTGTTTGGGTTATTTATGGTCATGAAAAAAAAAGAAAAACATAATAAGATAGGCTTTGGAAGCAGACTGCTTAGTTTAAATCGTGAGCGTGATTTTGGACAAGCCCTGTCCTCGTCTGTAAAATGGGGATGAGAATGTGGCCGTGAAATTTGGAGGAGGAAACTGGGTTGTTCCCAGCTCCGGGCGGCCCAGCCGCAAAGGGTACTGTAGTCCCTTTCTTCCTGTGTGGAGCTGGTCTGCGGCGCGGTGGACGCTCGGGGGCAGCAGGTCAGGTCGGGGCTCTCGGCGGGGACGGAGCTGTGCTCTGGCTCTGGCTTCTTTGTGCGCGCCCTTTGTTCACCATCTGTCTGGCCCAGGGTGCCGTCTGCCATCTGGGCTCAGCCTGCTCCGCCTCCCCAGGCTCGGGCTGCCCAGGGCCTCCTTCTGAACAATGCCTAGGACGCCAGCTGCGCCCGCCCGCCGCCAGCCCGGGCCCCTGTGGAGGACTTTGAAGGGGACCCCAAGGAAACGCGGCCTCCCGGACTCCCTTGCTGCCGCGCTGCTCCACGCCAGGCCTGCCTCCGCGCTGGTTCCTCACTGGAGTGGTTCTGACTGTGTAGGAGCAGACCAGGCCTGGAGGCACGTGTGTGTCTGGATTTATGAGAACGTTGCTGAGTTAATTGTCTCCTGCGCGGTATTGTCCTTCTTCCTCCTTTTTGGACATCAGCCCATCCTGCGTGTTTAGGTGGTTTTCATTAAGGAAGTTCCTCCGTGTAATTTTGCTGCAGTGACGCTGTGGATGTTTTCTGAGTTAGGCTCTGCACAGGGAGAACTGGTGGGCAGAGGGTGTGTGATTATGTACATGGGCCTGGGGAGGCTAGGAGGAAAAATGAAGAAAGGAATAGTTTCGAATAATTGGGGGAAACAGTCCCATTTTAATTTGCATATACAATCTGAGGCTTTGAACATTTACGTTTTAATATTTCACAATAAAATGAGCAAGACACCAAAAAAAAAAAATCACAATAAACAGATTTGTCTTCACAGAGAAAGAAACCAAATGAGTTCCTCGTAGAAGAGTTTTACCTCCATTGTGCCTTTCACCATCACTGATAACCCTGTGAGGCAGGCCACATTATCACCACACCAGGGCCCAGGAAAGGAAAGCTCAGAGAAGGTAAGTGACTTGCCTTACATCACACAGCTGGCAAATGGCAGAGACTAACTCAAACCCCGGGGTTCTCTGACTCCAAAGCCTGTGCTTGCCTCAACAGGCTCCCCCAGTCCCCTGTGAGGCATGGAGCCTTGTGGTTGTAAGTCTAGTGTTGTTGGTTCATTGACCGGCAATGTGACCTCAGTGGGAAAGTTCCACCAGGCCTCAGCCTCCTTCCCTGTAAAGCAGGTGTATTACTCATCCTACTGCAGAAGGCGCTCCTAAGGCTTAAGTGAAATAACAGATAAGGGGGATTGTTAAAGGCACACAGAGCAGCTGCTCTCTGTGTGGATGAAGCCTGTGAACCCTGTAATTTCTTTTAACACGTGGCATTTGCAGTCCAGGTATGCGCCACAGTGGCTCAGAGATCTCCCCACCACAAAGAAGAAGAGAAGTGCCGCATCTCTGGCCAGGATGCAGAAAGCTGAATGTGATAGCTTCGAAGAGGAGGAAGGAAGCCACAGTGAGGAAAAAGAGGGAATGAAGATTCGGAGTACAGGTGACCACCGGGAAGGGCAGGAGAGATGACTGGGCCTTGGAGGCCAAGCCAGGGAAGAGGAAACACACAAATGAAAGAAAGCAAGCCTCAGCAAAGAAACCACCGTAGCATCTTGACCTTCCAGCAACTCTGGAAGTTACAACACATGCTCATGGCCCACTGGGCATTCCCAGTGCTTTTCCCAGCCCACCCCCAAAGCAGCGAGGATCTCCAGCCAGGGAAAGAAGAAGAATTAAAGCTGCCAAGACCCTGTTTTGTTTTCCTCTAAGCAACCAAAAGGATATTTTATACTTCTGTTAACATTCTATTTTTTTGTATATATACATTTCATTGTCTATTTTCCTTTTTGTTGTTGTTGCTGTTGTCCGAGACAGAGTCTTGTTTCTGTGGCCCAGGCTGGAGTGCAGTGGTGCAATCTCGGCTCACTACAACCTCCGCCTCCTGGGTTCAAGCGATTCTCCTGCCTCAGCGACCCGAGTAGCTGGGATTACAGGCAACACCCCACTAGGCCCAGCTAATTTTTTTTTGTATTTTTAGTGGAGACAGGGTTTTGCCATGTTGGCCAGGCTGGTTTCAAATTCTGGGTCTCAAGTCATCCGCCCGCCTCAGCCTCCCAAAGTGCTGGGATTACAGGCATGAGTCACAGCACCCGGTCCCATTTCTTAAGCTGAGTTATTTGTTGTCTTATTATAGAGCTGGGAGAGTTGTTCATAAATTCGGGATACAATTCGCTTACCAAATATGTGTTTTGCACATATTTTCTGCCACTGCGGCTTATCTTCTCATAGTCATAGCAGTCTTTCAAACAACAGAAACTTTTCATTTTGATGAAGTCCAATTTATCAATTTTTTCTCTTAAGGTTCATGCTTTTTGTGTTCTCTTTTTTATTTATTTATTTATTTTAGTTAAAAAAAAATTTTTTTTTTTATTTTTTATTTTTTTCCCATTTATTTATTTTATTGCATTTTAGGTTTTGGTTGTGTTCTCTCTAAGAAATATTTGCCTTCTTAAAGTCAGGAGATGAAGATTTGACATTAACTTAAGGATCCATTTTGAATTAATTTTTGTATATGGTTCAAGTTAAAGATTAAGATTCTTTTTGTGCATGTGGAAGTCCAAATGCTTTAATATTATTTGTTGAAAAACCTATGCTTTCTCCATTGATTAATCATGGAACTTTGTTGAAAATCAATTGACTATATATGTGTAGGTCTATTTATGGTTTCTATTCTGTTCCCTTGATCTATATGTCTATTCTTATGCCAACTCCACACTGTCCTGATTATTACAGTAAGTTATAAAACCAGGTAGTGTGAATCCTCTAACTTGTTCTTCATTTTCAAAATGGTTTTGGCTACTATCGGTTCTTTGTTTTTCCATATGAATTTTAGAATCAACTTGTAAATTTTGAAAATCCTCTTGAAATACTGATTGGGATCGTGCTGAATTTATACATTATTTTGGGGAATTGATGCTTTGATCTTGAGTCTTCTGATTTATGAATATAACGTGTCTGTTCATTTATTTATTTATTTATTTTTTGAGACAGAGTTTCGCTATTGTTACCCAGGCTGGAGTGCAATGGCACAATCTCGGCTCACCACAACCCCCGCCTCCTGGATTCAGGCAATTCTCCTGCCTCAGCCTCCTGAATAGATGGGATTACAGGCACGCGCCACCATGCCCAGCTAATTTTTTGTATTTTTAGTAGAGATGGGGTTTCACCGTGTTGACCAGGATGGTCTCGATCTCTTGACCTCGTGATCCACCCGCCTCGGCCTCCCAAAGTGCTAGGATTACAGGCGTGAGCCACCGCGCCCGGCCCTGTTCATTTATTTAAGTCTTCTTTGATTTATTTCATATACATCTTGCACATACTTATTAAGATTTATCTCTTTGTATTTTATGTTTGTTTGTTTTTTAAGACATTTCTCTCTGTCACTCAGGCTGGAGTGTAATGGTGTGATCTTGGCTTACTATAGCCTCTTCCTCTTGAACTCAAGCTGTCCTCCCACCTCAGCCTCCCAAGCAGCTGGGACTGCAAGTGCACACCACAATGCGTGGCTATTTTTTGTAGAGATGGGGTTTCACCATGTTGCCCAGGCTGTTCTCGAACTCCTGAGCGCAAGTGATCTGCCTGCCTCAGCCTTCCAAAGTGCTGGGATTATAAGTATAAGCCACCATGCCGACTATTTTATGTTTTGTTTGTTTGTTTGTTTGTTTGTTTGTTTTAAAAGATGGGGTTTCACCATGTTGGTCAGACTGGTCTTGAACTCCGACCTCAGGTGATCCGCCCACCTTGGCTTCCAAAGTGCTTGGATTACAGGTGTGAGCCACTGCACCCGGCCTTATTTTATGTTTTTATGCTCTGATAAATGGTACGGTTTTATAAATTTTTATTTCTAATTATTCATTTGTAGTATATACAAATACAGTAGATTTTTGTATATTGACTTTGTTTCCTCCGATGTTGCTAAATTTCTCTTAATAGTCTTAACTGGTTTTTTGTAGATTCTTCGGAATTTGTTTTTCTTTTGAGACAGAGTCTCACTCTGTTGCCAGGCCTGGAGTGCAGTGGTGCGATCTTGGCTCACTGAAACCTCCACCTCCCGAGTTCAAGCAATTCCCCTGCCTCAGCCTCCTGAGTAACTGGGACTACAGGAACAAGCCACCATGCCCAGCTAATTTTTTTTTTTTTTTTTAATTTTAGTAGAGACAGGGTTTCACCATGTTGGCCAGGATGGTCTCGAACTCCTGATCTCAGGTGATCCGCCTGCCTCAGCCTCCCAAAGTGCTGGGATTACAGGTGTGAGCCACCGTGCCTGGCAGATTCTTTGGAATTGTTACCTGCATGATCATGTCAACAAATAAGAACAGTTTTATTTCTTCCTTTCCAATCTGAATGCCTTCTATTTCTTTTCTTTGTCTCATGGAGCTTGTGAGACTCTCTACTATGATGTTGAATAGGAGTGCTGAGAGTGAATATTTTTGTTTTCATTCTTGGGGAAAGCCTTCAGTTTTTCACCAAGAGTTTAGCTGTAGGTTCTTAATAGATACCCTAATCAGGTTGAGAAATTTCTCTCTGTTCACTTCTATTAGTTTGCTGATAATTTTTTAAAATCATAAATGTGAATTGAATTTTGTCAAATACTTTTTTTCAACTATTGAGATCATTACATTGTTTGTTTGTCTGTTGATGCTGTGAATTACCTTAATTGATGTTTGAATATTGAGCCAATCTTGCATTCCTGGAATAAACCTTACTTGGTCATGATGTACTATCTTTTAAAATATGGGTGCAGTGATGGCTCATGCCCGTAATCCCAATACTTCGGGAGGCTGAGGCAGGTGGACTTCTTGAGCTCAGGTACGAAGTTATTTGTAATGTTGTTTATAAAAGTAGCAAAAAATTTTTCCTTTTTCCTTCGATATTTATTGAATCTATAGTAATGTCTCCGCTTTCATTCCACATAGTGATAATTTGTGTCTTTTCTCTTTTTTTCTTGATTAGTTTGACTAGATGTTTATCAACTTTATGAATCTTTTTTTAAAAAATAACTTCATTTATTTTTATTATTTCTCTGTTTTCAATTTCATGTATTCCTGCTATACTCTTTATTGTTTCCTTCTTTCTGCTTGCTTTGGGCTTACTTTATTCCTTTTCTAGTTTCTTAATGTAAAAGAAGATATTATTGATTTAAGGCCCTTTCTGTTTTGTAATATCAGCATTTTGTAATATAAATTTCTAAGCATTATTCTCATTGTAAAAACTATAGATTACATGTTGTATTTTTATTATCATTCAATTTTAAATATGTTTAATTTTCCTTGTAACTTCTCTTTGACTTATGAGTTATTAAGAAATGTGCTGCTCAATTTCCAAATATTTGTATATGTTTCAAATATCTTTCTGTTTGATTATATCTAACTGATTTCTGGTTTAATTTTGTTCAAATGATTATACTTTTTATGATGGTGTTTTTTTGTAAACATGTTGAGATTTGTTTCATGGCGTAGAATATGGTTTATTTTCATGTGCACTTGAAAAGATTCTGTATTCTACTATTTTTGGGTAGAGTGTGCTATAAATGCCAATTAGCTCATGTTGCTCGATCTCTGCGTGATGTCAATATATTGAAACTTGTTTAGTGGCCTATTATATGATCTATGTTGCTGAACATACCTTATGGACTTGGAAAAATAATATGTATTTTTTTGTCTTTGCAAATTTTTTTGTGGTTATTGTCTATTTTTCCTTTAATTCTGTATAGTTTTGCTTCATAAATTGTAAAGCTGTGATATTGAGTATATACATTTTTATTCATTTTGTGATGTTGAATATATACATATATATATAATTCATGTCTTCCTGATTAGTTGACCCCTTTATAGTTATGAAATGACCCTTTTTAAATCTCTGCAGCACTTTTTTCTGCCATTAAAATAGCCACCATAACTTTCTTATGCTTAGTGTTTACCTGCTATATTTTTTAAAATCCATTTTCTTTCAATTGCTCTGGATTTCTATTTTTTATTTTTTCCCCATTTATTTATTTTATTTTTTAAAGTGCATCTCTTAGTTGCACTTAGTTTTAAAGTGCTTCTCTTAGTTTGCGCTTTCTTTAAGTACACTTCAACAATCTCAGCCTTTTCATTAGTGGCTTTCTCAAAACATTTGGTGTAGTTATGTATATAGTTGAGTTTGAATTAGTAACTTTATGATTTGTTTTCTGTCTCCTCTCTTTTTAATTTTTAAAGAATTTTTCTTTCCCCCTTTTCTATTTTATTTCATATTGTCCTTCTTCTAGCATTTCCTTTAAATTCATCGATTGGCTTTTATCTATACATCTTTGCATTTCTTGTTAGTTGCACTAGGGATTACAATATATATCCTTAACTTTTCATGGTTTATTTAAAATTAATATTGTACTTCTCCATTAAAATATGGGACAATATTTTGCAGCCTCTTATGTCTGAGTCTACCTAATTTCATTCTTTATGCCATTGTTGTCATAGCATTACTTCTACACACATTATAAATCACGTAAGGTAATACATTTCTTTGTTTAAGCACATCTATGCATTCTGAAGAAAAAATAAGATGATATTAATAGTTGTTTTATTTACACAAATATTTACAATTTTTGATATTTATTCCTTCCTGAATATCTCAGTTTTCATATAGTATAATTTCTCTTCACCTTGAAGAATTTTCTCTGCCTTTTTTGGCCATATAATCCTGCTAGCAACAAGTTCTCTTAATCTTCTTTAACTAAAAATATCTTAGTTATTTTTTTTTATTTCCTGAAGAATATTTTCACTGGATGTAGAATTCTAAGATGACAGTGTTTTTGTTTTCTTTTCTCTAAAAAAATGTTTTACTGAACTCTGGCTTCCACAGTTTCTGATGAGACACTCATTGACATTCAAATCATTGCTCCTCTATAAATAATGTGTCATTTTTATCTAACTACTTTCAAGATTTTCCCTTTATCTTTGGTTTCATCAATTTAACTGTGATATGCCTAGACGTTATTTTCTTACTTATTCTATTTTTGGTTCTCTAAGCTTCTTGAATCTTCAAACATATATTTTTTCACCAAATTTGAGCAATTTCCAGCAGTTGTTTA
The DNA here is from genome assembly GCF_001604975.1 of Cebus imitator. Lineage (NCBI taxonomy): Eukaryota > Metazoa > Chordata > Mammalia > Primates > Cebidae > Cebus > Cebus imitator. Next base: position 2,454,389 of record NW_016107345.1, read on the forward strand.
TTTGAATATGTTTTCTGCTCCATTTTCTCTCTCCTCTGGGACTCCAACTACACCTATGTTGGACCTTTTGATATAGTCTTACAGGGTCCGGAATCTTTGTTTACTTCTCACAACTTTTTCCCCCTTCTGTCATTCAGATTGAAGACTTTCTCCTGATCTATATTCAAGTTCATTGGTTCTTCTTTTATTTCCATTCTTCTGTTAAGCCCATCAGTACCTTTTTAAAAAATTGCAAAGATTATACTTCTCATTTCTAGATTTTCTATTTGGCATATGTGTGTGTGTGTGTATATCTGTATGTGTGCTGATTTCATACATTTTCCTCCACTTGCTTGAGCACAGTTTTAATAGCTGCTTTAAAATTTTTATATGCTCATTTTAACATCTGGGTTATCTCAAGGTTGGTCTTTGTTAATTTTCTTTTTTTCTTGATAATTGGTTAGATTTTTCTGATCTTCATATGTCAAATGTTTTTGGACTGTACCCCAACATTGTGAATATTATATTCACATTCATATTATATTCACAATGTGAATGTGAAAAACCTTTTCACATTCACATGTGAATGTGAAAAACATTGTCATCTCAGAATTCTACTTCCAGTGAAAGTATTCTTTCAGGAATAAAGAGAAGAAAACTACTAATAAGATATTTTTAGATAAAGAAGACTGAGAGAACTTGTGACTGACAGAACTATGACAAAAAAAAAAAAAAAAAGCACAGAAAATTCTTCAGGGTGAAGGGAAATTATACTATATGAAAACTCAGTTCACTTATTTTTTCCTAACTCGGATGTTCAGAATCTGCCCAGGTATATCCACGGATCAGGGGCTATGCAGAGATCAGGGGAGAGATTTTGCACAGAATTTGGGACTTCTCTCCAGCCGTCTCCTTTATAGAACCCCTCTACACTTTTCAGTGGCTTCAGCTGCCCTGAACGCTGTTCTCTAGGGGTTTTTTTTAGGCCAGAAAGACTACAGGTTTTCTAGCAGAGATTTGGCTACCTTGTGTAGTACTGATTTGGACCTGAACAAAGCCTGAAAGCCGCACGTGTGAGTAATTCAATCTGTGCCATTCTTTTTTCCCAAGTGCAGATGCCTCTCCAGAATCTCCTTGCTTACGATCATTCCTCAGGCCCCGGTCCTTGTTTTTTAGTATGTCTATCCAAGTTTATATTGTTCTCTCTGGGAGGGAGGATCAGATCCATTGGTCATATTGCAGTGAAAATATCCGTTTCCCTTTGTTTTGTCTATATACTTGCTATTGTTATATTTATTTTAGGCCTGTTTGACATATGTATGATCAAATGTGTCCAACATAAAATGAACTTTTATTTTGCTGAGTTTTAATAACGTTGTAACCAACGAAAATCTAGAAGTACTAAGAGGAAGCCCATTGACACCTCCTCCAGTTTTCCACAAGAGAAGTTTTGTTCTTGTGTGTTCTAACATTTCTGAAGGGAAGACCTTTGCAGGACACTTTCCTACAACAAAGGCAAAGCCATTAGCTCAAATTAGACCATTGAGTGGGAAGAACTTGAAAGGGGCCATGCTAGATAAACAATGCCCCACTCCATATTGGGACACTTGCCCCGTGCAGCCCCCTTAGTTGATTCATTTACTCATTAATATTTATGGAGCACCTGATATGTATCATGTGTGGTGCTGAGTGATAGGGAAATAATTATTAGCAATTTGCTAGGGGAGCCAGACGTGAAGCAATAGCCCACAAACATAGAATTTTAAACTGTGATTACTGCCATGCATTAAAAGACTTGGGTGCTACAAGAATGCATAATGAGGAACTTGGCCCAGCCTGAGAGGTCATGGAAGGCTTCCCTCGCGAGCAAGAAGTCATTTAAAAGAGGAATAAAAGTTAACTGCGTGTGCTAGCTGGGGTAGTTCCAGTTAGAAGGAACAGCATGTGTAAAGACACAGAGGTGGGAGGGAGAATTGAAAATGCGAAGAATGGGCTGGGCATGGCGGCTTACACCTGTAATCCTAGCACTTTGGGAGGTCAAGGTGGGTGAATTGCCTGAGCTCAGAAGTTCAAGGCCAGGCTGGGTAACATGGTGAAACCCTATCTCTACTAAAATACAAAAAAAAAATTAACAGGGCATGGAAGTGTGCACCTTTAATCCCAGTTACTTGGGAGGCTGAGGCAGGAGAATCACTTGAACCCAGGAGGCGGTGGTTGCAGTGAGCTGAAATGGCGCCATTGCACTCCAACCTGGCAGAAAAGAGCGAAACTCTGTCTCAAAAATTAAAAAAAAAATTGCAAAGAATGGAGAGCAGACTAGTGAGCTAGAGACTGAAGGACAGTGAGGATGAGGAGCACAAGATAAAGCCATAGAAGACAGAGTCCTGCCCAGGCAAAATTTGCCGTCCAGTTTAGAAATCTGTTTTTCTTTTTCTTCTCTTTCCTCATCTTCCTTCTCCTTTACCCTTTGTTGAATAATGAAAATAACCCATCAATTTATTCAAACAAAACTTAGTAACCCCCTCTTGCCCCCTCCCTGTGCCACTCCATAGAGAGAACCACCATCAAGGCTTCTAGAACTATTTCACAAAATATGTAAAATTATATAGTTTCTTAAAAAAACTGATGTGTAGGAAGAAGGGAGATGGAGTTCTATAAACAATATTTTGAACCTTCACTTGCTTCATTTGACAATACACAAAGAGACTTTTCCACATCAACACAGTTAGATGTGCACCAATTTTTTCAAGTGCTGTGCGGTGATCCAATGTATGGATGTGCCATGATTTATTTACTCAGTGCCTGACTGATGGATATTTTAAGTTTCTTCTACTCTTTCTGGTTACAAACAATGTGGCAATGAACACTCTTAAGATATATTTGGACACAGGGAGGGGAACAACACACACTGGGGCCTGTCAGGGGGTGGGGGGCAAGGGGAAGGGAGAGCATTAGGACAAAGACCCAATGCATGGGGGGCTTAAAACCTAGATGACGGGTTGATAGGTATAGCTGACCACCATGGCAAATGTAAACCTATGTTAACAAACCTGTATATTCTGCACATGTATCCCAGAACTTAAAGTAAAATAATTAACATATATATACTTAAAAGATATTTCAGTACATTTTTGAGTATATTTGTAGGATAAATTAATTTTGGCGGAATTTCTTGGTGAAAAAAGTATGCATATTTACGATTTTTATAGACATTGCATAATTGTCCCCCAGAGACGTTTGTCCAGGGCTCTTTCATCATTAAAATGTTCTGTAGGCATAGCTTATCATCAGGTATCTAGGAACAGGTGTGGGCTCTGAAAAGCATGTATTAGCTTCCTAACACAAAAAGAAACTGCAAATTTGAGATCAATAAATATTTCATCAAATATCCCTACAATGTATTGCTTGTAATGTTATTATTCCTAAAAAGTTCATTACATTTGAAAACAATTTGTAGGCTATATATTTCACCCATTTTGCAAGAATTCACAAGTATGTGTAATGACTGTTGAAAAATGGCCTAGCATAAATTAAATGGCCTATTATAAATTAAACAGCCCATCATAAGAATTACTTAGCCAAGACATTTCAAAAGAAAAATTATTTCAAAAACCCTTCAGATATTTCAATATCAGCAAAAATTACCCTTACTATGGATATATGTGTAGTTTAATATATTTGACATACTGTAGTATATGGCTTCCAAAAGTAAGAGTGCCTGAGATCTGTTGAGTTTAAAAACAGCCTTAATTGTACAACTATGTAGGAACTTGCCTGTCTCCTTATATTCTCATCAGCTTGCACATTTTCAAAACTTTTTATTTATGCCAATATCATAAGCAGCTCTTTTGCTTGTTTCTTGGTTTCATATTTATTTAATTATGGCAGCTAAGAATCTTTTTGTATATTCATATGCCATTTCCCTCTTTTATTTTATACTGAATTTATATATTCAGATCTATTTTGCTATTGGATGTTAATATATTATTTTCTTGTTGATTTGTAAGATCTTTTCATATAATGAAGAGTATAGCTCTTTGTCAGTTATGTGGAGTTACAAATATTTCCCTTTAATTTGCTGTGTTCAGTCTATTTTATGATTACACACACACGAGCACAGGCACACACACATTCTTTCTTGCCTTAAAATTCTGTATACATTTTACCTAGTTAAGCTTAAATTTTTCCTTTATGGCTTCCTGAAGGCAGTCTAACACCAAAGAAAGCCTTGAATGGTTTCCGGCAAGGAAGCGTATATGATCTGATTTGTGTTTTAAATGTGACTTGCTGCACAGAGAACTGGAGAATGAATCTCAGGGGAGCAAGATTAAATACAGGGAAAGCTCTTAAGAGGTGAGAGATGATGGTAGCTGAGGCTAGAAAGAGGACAAACAGGGATGATTTTAGGAGGCAAAACCAACATTACTGGTGATGGAGAATAAGAGAGGATGCCTCAAGGGTGACTCCTGGATTTCTGGTTCTGACAACAAAATAGAAAGGAGCAGCTTCTCTCTGATATGCCAAATGCTAGCGGAGACCCGAGTTATTTTTGGTTTGTTTGTTTGTTTTGGTGGGGGTGGGCGCTCAAGGAGGTGAAAACGTAGGTTTGATTTAGGACATGTTGAATTGCAGTGCCTCTGAGATACTCGGTGGAAATGTAGAAGAACCACGGGAATACAGCAGAGAGGCAAGCTGTTTTGATAGGGTGTTTCCATTTGCATGAATCCTAGTTTCACGTTGAGGATCTAAGCCCAACAAACCCCTTCATGGTTTAGATTCCCAATGTTTCACTCAGAGAGCTCAACTTGGATCCAGAAATTGGCACGGATTTAAGAAATTGCTGAATGAGCTTCCTGCTGGGAAAAAGAGCCTCTGGTTTAAGGAGAAATACATACTTAATTTAGCCATTAATTTCTGGATCTAACTTTTTTTCTTTTAATTTAAAAATAATATCAAGCTTTCAGAAAAGTTGCAAAAACAGTACAAAGAACATCCTTGTTATCAATCACCTAGTGCTAGTTATCAATTTCTGTATAAAAATCTACTCCAAGGCCCAGCGCGGTGACTCATGCCTGTAATCCCAGCACTTTGGGAGGCCGAGGCGGGTGGATCACGAGGTCAAGAGATCGAGACCATCCTGGTCAACATGGTGAAACCCCGTCTCTACTAAAAATACAAAAAATTACCTGGGCATGGTGGCGCATGCTTGTAATTCCAGCTACTCAGGAGGCTGAGGCAGGAGAATTGACTGAACCCAGGAGGCGGAGGTTGCGGTGAGCCGAGATCGCGCCATTGCACTCCAGCCTGGGTAACAAGAGCGAAATTCCGTCTCAAAAAAAAAAAAAAAATCTACTCCAAAACTTGATGGCTTGAAACAAGCAACATTGTAAGTAGATATCATAATTTTCTACAGCAAGAATTTGAGCAGAGCTCAGTTTAGTGACTTACATTCAATGTAGTGTTCAAAGAAGTCATAGAATAGTATTTGGCAAGTGGGTGGATGGGTTTGGAGAATCAAAGAAAGCTTCTGGCACCTTGGTGAGGATGGCTGGAAGGCTGGGTCCAACGGGAACTATCAACAGGAGCATCTACACAAGACAGCTTCAGTGCGGTGCTCTTAGGGAGTTGAATGTCTTATGGCAGTTCAAGGTTCCCAAAGTGTTCCAAGAGGCCCACGTTGAAGGTGTAAAGCTTCTCATGACAGTGTCCTGCAAGTTGCAAAGCATCAGTTCTCCCACATTCTATTAGGCAAACAAGTCACTAAAGCCAGCTCAGGCCAGGCAGGCGGCTCATGCCTGTAATCCCAACACTTTCGGAGGCCGAGGCAGGCGGATTATCTGAGATCAGGAGTTTGAGACCAACGTGGCTAACATGGCGAAAACCCATCTCTGCTAAAAATACAAAAATTAGCCAGGTATGGTGGCACATGCCTGTAGTCCCAGCTACTCAGGAGGCAGACAGGAGAATCCCTTGAATCTGGGAGGTGGAGGTTGCAGTAAACCAAGGTCACGCCACTGCACTCCAGCCTGGGCAACAGAGAGGGACTCTGAGAGTCTGTCTCAAAAAAAATAAATAAATAAAGCCAGTTCAGATTTAAAGATGGGAAATTGGACTCCGTCTTTCAATCAGAGGAGTAGCAAAAAAATCAGTGGTATACAACAACTGACCAATTGTTAGCATTTGCCACATTTGCTATATCATTCTTTATCTGGACTCGTTGAGAGTAAGTTGCATGCATTATGCTCCTGTACTTCTAGATACTTCCTCATATACATTCTAAAACAATTCTTTTTAATTTTATCTTTTAATTGACATTAACAATTGTACTTATTCATAGGGTAGATAGTGGTATTTTGGTACATATAATGTATAGTGATCAGATTGAAGTAATTAGCATTTGCATCATCTGAAATAGTTCATTTCTTAAAACAAAAATTCCCTTCATATCCACAATACAGCAGGAATTTAACACTGATAACCACTGTTATCTATAGTCCAGATTCCAATTTTACCAATCATCCAAATAATATCATTTATAGCAATTCTTTTTTCTAGGCCAGGATCAAATCCAGCATCATATATTGTATTTGATTGTCAGGTCTTTTTATTCTCCTTTAATCTGGAACAATTCCTCCTTCTTTTCCTTTTACAACCTTGATATTCTGAACAGTACAGTCAGGCCAATTGTTTCACAGAATGTCCCTCAATTTGAGCTTGTCTGATATGTCCACATTATTAGATTTGGATTGTATACTTTTTTGCCAGAATACCACAGAAGTGATATGTTATTATCACTGTATCGTACTAGAAAGCACATGATGCTGATTTGCTTCATAGGGGATATTTCCATTCCTATGTTAAAGTGGTACCTACCGAGTTTCTAGTTTTCCTTTTCAAATTAATAATTATGTTTATGGAGAGCTTTGTTGGGACTGCAAATATCTTGATCTTTATCAAACTTGCACCCATATGTTTTAGCATTTCTTGATAATTGTGGCCTGTGTCTATCACTAGGATGGTAGCAAAATGGTGATTTTCTAATAGTGTTATTTCTTCTGCATTTATTAGCTGGCATTCTACATCAAGGAAGCACTGTTCTTTTTCTGTGTATGCATGCATTTGTACATATTTATGAATTCTTATTATATTCAGTTGCCCATAATCCATTACTGCATTATATTTGGATGCTCATTGTCTTCAGGTGTGTCTTGTGTACTTTTGGTATGTTCCCATTATTTCCTAATTTCTGTTATAGCATCATGTTCCAGACTTACACTTTTTCTGCCCTAGTCCTTGAATCAACCATTTCTTCAAGAATTCCTGGTTCCCTTGAGCAGAAGAAAATGATTTTCAGAAACCAAGAATTGTGTGTTCGAGGATGCTCATTGCCACTAGAATGTCAGCACTTTGGGTCTTTGGCTGGACAAAGCCAGAAACAGTAATTTTCTCTCACTCCAAGCCCCCTCTGTAAGGTCGTACCTGCCTTGCCTGTTTCATAATTATGTCTCATTTCCACAGTAAGAACTCCAGTTATCAACAACATTAGTGTATCCGCTTATTTGTTCAGACCTGAAAATCATGGAAAATAGCTTCAGAATTCTTACAATGCTACAGAAAATGAAATCTATTACACTGAATATTAGATTTATTTGTTTATGCACTTCTTTTTGCTGATAAATTGAAGGTTTATAGTCAAAATG
>NW_016107345.1:2462142-2465227 GCF_001604975.1 Cebus imitator
TTTTAACTGACAGGGTTTCACCATGTTGGTCAGGCTGGTCTTGAACTCCCGACCTCAGGTGATCCGCCCACCTCAGCCTCCAAAGTGGTTGGATTACAGGCGTGAGCCACAACGCCCGGCCATTTTTCCCCTTCCACTGCAGACATTCTTTTGAGATACAGCTGGGTTCATTTATCTGTTTGTATTCCATTTTAATCTTCCCCCAATTACTTTGGATTAGTTTGAATATGCAAAACTATTTTCATACTTTCAATATCCAAAACTATGCAAAAGATTAAACTCAGTAAAATATTACTCCTTCATACTTTCAATACCCAAAACTTTACAAAAGATTAAACTCAGTAAAATGTTACTCCTTCTTCCCATCCCTTTCTTTTCATTCCTGCTCACCTGTCTAAGCAATCAATTTCAGCGGTTTCTGTAAGGCCGGTTGCTAGCCGGAATGCTAGAACACCCCCATCCCTCTCCACACTTGAAAATTACGTCTCTGGAATCTGCACTCAGCATCTAGCTTCTCCAAGGCCCACCTCTGCACTCAACGCTAAACTCTACACTCCGCACCTAGCCCGCCGTTGGAAATCCCCTCTGCACTCAGCACCAGGATCTGCACTCCACACTAAACTCTGCACTGGGCACCTAGCCAGCCGTTGGAAAACTCCTCCAAAATTTAAAAGAAGCCCCGCCAAAACCTGCCCAATAGCGCATTGCTCCGTCCAGCCCGCTGACCGGAAATCCCGCCTACCTACCTCTCGCAGCTTGCCACGTCGTCGTTTCTCCACAGCCAATCAGAGCGCCTTCCCTCCCTATATAATCCCATGCCTGCGAGGCATCAGACACGACTTCTCTGGCCCCCTTTCCTTGGGTCGTCGGAACTCGCCCGGGAGCTGAATAAATTGGCGTCTACTTGTTCTCATGTAGGCCTCAGTTTCCTCATTTTAAACTTGGCAATAAACCTTACAGAGAATAAACCTTACAGTTTCTAGTTTTCATTCCTGTATTGCTTTTTTAAACAGTGAACAGATACATATATATTTTCTTATTTACTTTTTTTTTACATGAAGGGTAGCATATTCTTTTGTACTTTGCTCTTTTTCTGTTGGCAATATATCACAGAATTCCCCCATATGAGTTCATAAAGATCTTTTCTGTTTGTTTGTTTAGAGAAGGTCTTGCTCTCTTATGTCATCCAGGCTGGAGGGGAGTCGTGTGATCACAGCTCACTGCAGTCTTGAACTCCTGGGCTCAAGCAGTCTTCCCACTTCAGCCTCCTGAGTAGCTGGGACCACAGGCATGTGCCACCATGGCTGACTAATTTTTAAAATTATTTTTTGTAAGTACAGGATCTAACTATGTTGCTTAGGCTGTTGTCAAACTCCTGGCCTCAAGTGCTCCTCCCACTTCAGCCTCCCAAAGTGCTGGGACTACAGACATAAGCTACCACATTCAGCCATGAATTTAAGATCTTCTGCATTTTTTCTTTATAGCTGCATAATGCTGTATTGTGTGAATGCATCACGGTTTGTTCCACTAATTTCTTAGCATTTTGGTGGTGTCTCATAATTTATAATACAAAAGAATGCTGCAATAAATAACCTCGTGCAGATGTATTTTCATATTATTTGAGGTGTATCTTCAGGGTAAATTCTAAAAGGATTATCTGGATCAAAGGGTAAATGCTTACGAAATTTTGTTAGATGTCAGTTTCTCCTCCTGTGATGGTACTACTTTTCCCCATGAGCAGCAATGTATGAAAGTAATGATCCTAAATTTTCAACTCTCATTCTTGTTTAAAATAATTTTTAGGGCAGGCACAGTGCCTCATGCCTGTAATCCCAGGACTTTGGGAGGCTGAGACAGGTAGATCACCTGAGGTCAAGAGTTCAAGACCAGCCTGGCCAACACGGTGAAACCCCATCTCTACTAAAAATACAAAAAATTAGCCAGGCATGGTGGTGCGCACCTGTAATCCCAGCTACTTGGGAGGCTGAGGCAGGAGAATCCCTTGAACCCAGGAGGCAGAGGTTGCAGTGAGCCTGAGATCACACCACTGCACTCCAGCCTGGGCAACAAAAGCGAAACTCTATCTCCAAAACAAAAAATAAAATAATTTTGACAAGTTTTCTTTTTCTTTTTTCTTTTTTGTAGAAACAGAGTCTTGCTCTGTCACCCAGGCTGGAGTACAGTGGGGCAATCATAGCTCACTGTAGCCTCAAACTCCTGGGCTCAAGTGAGCCTCACACCAAAGCCGCCCAAAGCATTGGGATTGTAGATGTGAGCCACCGTACCTGGCCAACAAGTTTTCTTTTCTTTTTTTCTTTTGAGACAAGGTTTCTTCCTATTGCTCAGGCTGGAGTGCAATGGTGCACGACCATGGCTTACTTCAGCCTCAACTTCCTGGTTTAGGTGATTCTCCCACCTCAGCCTCCCAAGTGGGTGGGACTACATGTGCACACCACCTGATTTTTCTTTCATTGGTTTTTAAAATTTTAGTAGAGATGAGGTTTTGCCATATTGCCCAGGCTGTCGATTTTTTTAATAGCCAAATTCTATTTGTATATAGGCAGGAAAACCTATTCACTTTGGATTCAAGAGAACTGAGAAAAGGAACTAAGTCAGGAGCTAGGAAACTCACTCATTCACGGAGGACCTTTATGTCAAGTCAAGAAGTCTGTATTTTATCCAATGGGAAGTCAGTCAAAGAGGGTTTTTTTTTTTTTTTTTAGCAAGGCAGCACTATGGCTAGAGTATGAATTAGCAAGATTATGATAATAATTAGGAATTATTTTGATTGCAAACAATGGACTACTGTCAATGGCTCAAGTAGAAAACAGGCCCGACGTGGTGGCTCACGCTTGTAATCCCAGCGTTTTGGGAGGCCAAGGCAGGTGGATCACGAGGTCAAGAGATCAAGACCATCCTAGCCAACATGGTGAAACCCCATCTCTACTGAAAAAAACACAAAAATTAGCCGGGCATGGTGGCGCGTGCCTTCAGTCCCAGCTACTTGGGAGGCTGAGGCAGGAGAATTGCTTGAACCCAGGAGGTGGAGATTGCAATGAGCCGAGATTGCGCCACTGCACTCCAG
>NW_016107345.1:2465242-2535633 GCF_001604975.1 Cebus imitator
AAAAAAAAAAAAAAAAGGAAACAATGTATAATTATTTATTTTATAACAAGAAGCTACAATAATGAAAATACTTCTTCAATGGCCTTCTAATTTTGCTCCTGTCCTTGTCCCCCTACTTTAAATATCCCAGTAGTGGGACCAGTCAGACTGGTCTCTTTGCTGTTTTTCTTTTTTTTTGAGTTGGGGTTTTGCTCTTGTTTCCTGGGCTGGAGCATGCAATGGCATGATCTCGGCTGACCACAACCTCCGCCTCCCGGGTTCAAGCTATTCTCCTGCATCAGCCTCCCACGTAGCTGGGATTACAGGCATGTACCACCATGCCTGGCTAATTTTGTATTTTTAGTAGAGACAGGGTTTCTCCGTGTTGGTCAGGCTGGTCTCGAACTCCCAACCTCAGGTGATCCACCTGCCTCGGCCTCCCAAAGTGCAGGGATTACAGGCGTGAGCCACCACCCCTGGCCCTTTGCTGTTCTTGAACACAGTATGCAATTCCCTATTTAGGATCTTTGCACCAGGGGCCTGGGAATTCCTTCCCCAGCTACATGCATGGCTCACTCACACACCTCCTTGGGACTTTGCTCCAGTCTCACCATTTCCATGATGCCCCAGTACTTGCAGTCATCTTCCCTCTTTTCTGTCCTTTTTTTTCCCTATATACTCATCACCTTCTAACATACTATATATTTTCTATGTGTGTTTATTGTCTGCCTTCCATCTCTCCACCCCCAACCCCCACCTAAAAACCACAAGGTTAAAAATCGTTGCTGTTCCTTGATATATCTTTTATGCCAGAAACAGTGCTTGGCACATCGTGGTGCTTAATAAATGTTTGTTGAATATGTGAATGTAGTCATGGGGTTCCCAGTTGGTTTAGTGACTCAGGAACATGGGAACACTGGGCTGGCATCTCTATAATTCTCTTAGCCTGTCTTCATGGTTGAGAGGTGTCCACAGCTTCAAGCATCGTTCTCTTACATGGCAATGTCTGAAGCTAGAAAGAAAAAGCAAAAATCAGTGGAATTTTCTCCTCTGCTCAAGATGAACCTTCTATCAAGAGAGAAAAATGTTTCCCAAAGAGTCCCAGTAGAGTTCTTAAATTTCATTAACCAGAATTAGTTCACTTGCCTACTCCTTGATCAATCACTGGTAAAAGAAAATGTGGTTGCCAGGAAGGACTGACACCCAGCAGGATTCATCTCCTGAGTCTGTATATATTGCTACTGGACCAAATTGAAAACTGTTGTCCTGCTGATGTAAAAGGGATGGGGACGCTTTCTCAGCATGCAATCAATAGTGATTGCCACATCACCATGGGTGTTATTTTGAGAACATGGTGGGGAAAGGAGTGATTTCATGTTGCCTATGAAATCAACTTTTCACTTCATGATTGCCCATGAAATCAACTTTTCACAGGTTACTTTAGCTCTAGGAGAAAGGAAATGAGCCTGTCTGTAATGCTGCTCATAGAATTTTTCAAGATTTACTTCCAATCAATGATTTTGGCCAATGGCATGCTTTTCTTTAATTGGAAATTACATATTCCTTTTAACTCTACAGGAACCTCAGATCCTTTTAATAGATGGCATTGTAATTGCAGTTTTCCTCATACATCACTTGATTTTCTGAGAGAATGGGCAACTATGTCAAGACATAAGATAATTTACTGAAAAAGATTAAAATGCTTGACTACCACACAGGTAATAGCTTAGAAATCTCAAGTGGCAGTCGCTTGGGCAGTGTGGAGTGGGTAACTTTCAGGCGTGTGGTGGAATATATTCCTGGTTATTAATTCCCCAAGTGCTTGAGGGCAGCCATCCTCTCTGGTGGCTTGAACTGGTTTCCTCTCAATAGGGCTGTTAGCATTCATACTAGTTGTGGGGTGTAACAGCAGCAATCAGGGCTTTAGAGTCAGGTAGACACGTATTTAAATTCCAGCTCTGTTATTTACTGCTGTGTGATGCTGAGCTGTTAAATGAGGGTAAGAAATCCTCTCCCCAAAAGATATTATATGCCTCGGATGGAATAATGAATGATGAAAGCCAGGCTAACAGGCACCCTGTAAACGTGAGTTCCTTTCTCTCTCTCTGTGTGACTTCCATGGCTTTATTTTGTGCCCTGACAAAGCCCTATTTATCCATCTTCTCAGCCCCAAAGTGGTCTCAGCCTAATATATCATCAACCGCCTATGAGGACTAGAACACCAGAGGAATGAGAGCCAAAAGGAATCATAATTTTTCCGACTCTATACCCAGTATTTCTTTCAAGACTAGGAGCACTGAGCCACCTGCTTCTCTCTTTATAAAGAAAAATAAATAAATGCGTTTGAACAGCCACCCAGTCTCCTGACTCTGTATGGGATTTTTTAGGTGGTTCAAAGAAGTATATGATATGGCCCCTGCTTTTAAGAAGCTTAAAATGCCCTGAAGGACCCGAAATAAGCACAATGCAAAGTAGACAGACCTGGGTTTAAATGCAAGCTCTGCCACTTCCTAGCTCTGTGGCCTTCAACGATCACTTAGCCTCACTCTACCTCTATTTTCCTGCCTGTAAAACATAGCTATCAGTACCTATATCATTAGGTTGTCATGAGGTTCAAAATTGCACTACATGTAAGAAAACCGATACAGAGGAGGCATTTGAAAAATCTGAATTCTGTCATCCTCAAACTACATATTAGTTAAATAATAAAACGGAAGATCTATTACAAGATGGCTTATAATTCACTGCCAAGTGAAATGCCCTGAAATAAAGGCTCTTGGAGTTCAGTGAAGGGCAGGCCATTTAGACTGAGGTAGGTGGAGTAAATTCCTGGAAAATAAGAAAAGTGACTGGCACTTCAGGATGGGCTGATTTTCTCAGATGAATCATGGGAGCCTTGGCCCTAAGTTCTTGCTCTGCACTATTGGTAAGAAATAAAGACTTGAGTACCCAATTGGTACATTGAAGACTGAGAAAGGCATTCAGTTATCCTCTCAGTGCTTAGACCACTGATACTGTTTGCCCTAAAACTGTGTTTTTACCATCCACCTACCCCAATGGCCTTCCAGCCTGTTATGAATGAAGCATCCCACCTCCTGGAGCATGAGGAACCAGGCTTCACTGGGCAATCAAAAACCAAGTGGAAGACAGAGATATACCTGGGATAAAGGAAATGCTAATGGACAGAGATCCGTTTACCTCCAGACTCCTGGGAAAGGATTGCTTTTAACAAAAATGTATGTTGCTTTTAACAAAAATATACAGGGAAATTTACCTGCAGAAGAGGATTTTATAACAATGATCAGGCTGGGCATGGTGGCTCACGCCTATAACCCTAGCACTTTGGGAGGCTGAGGCGGGTGGATCACCTGTGGTCAGGAGTTCAAGACCAGCCTGGGCAACATGACAAAACCCCATCTCTACAAAAAAATACAAAAATTAGCCAGCTGTTGTGGCACATACCTATAATCCTGGCTACTCGGAAGGCTGAGGCAGGAGGATCGCTTGAACCTGGGAGGCAGAGGTTTCAGTGAGCTGAGATTGTGACATTGCACTTCGGCTTGGACAACAGAGTGAGACTCCACCTAAAAAAAAAAAAAAAAAAAGATCAGCTGTGGTAAATTATATTGTCGTTCCCAATTAAAAGGTCCCTCTTTTGTAAGAAATATTAAGTGTTTAATATAAATCAGTGTATTTTGCCTCTTCCTCTTGTCTCTACCATGAGGACAGCACATCTTAGATGATTCTACTATCAGCGTGGGTCTTAGAATGAGAAAGCCTGGTGCTCAAGGTGAGCCAGGCAGAGCTGAGCCATGACAGACACAGTTAAGCAGACCAATAGACCAGCAGACCCAGGAGCTAGAAATGTTATTGCAAGCCACTGAGACGTAGAAGTCGTTTGTTGCCACAGCAAAAGCTGACTAATACATCAACAGTAATTAAACACTTGCTCTGTGCTGGCATTGTCCTAAGCATTTAACATGTGTCCTCTCATTAATCCTCACATTAATCATGTAATGTAGTGTTTCAGCCAGTGCTCTCCAGTGTAAACACCAGAAAGCTACTCTGGCTCTGTGCAAAAAGACTTCTGTTTCTAGCCACCATAGAACAACAGAATCTGCATGTGCCTTCCCATCTGAAAGAACTGAAAAGGCAAAAAAAAAAAATCATATAAAACAACTGTTCTCAAGATATTAGACAATAGGCGATATAGGAGACTGATTTCTGAAAGATGAGAAACAAACATAATGAACGCTGCAATTGACCCAGCTTACTACCTGGATGGAGTTTCCAGCCCATGGTGCAAAACTGGAGAGGCCAGGCAGAGCTTGGCAGTCCCCTGATTTGGAAATATGGAGCTGAGAGAGCAGAGGCCAAGGGGACTAAAATTTGTGGGGCAGAATTCTAGAAAGGAAAAAGCTACGTATGGAGGAATATTGAGATTTGCATAGAGCCCCACTTGAGGATTCAGCTGAGTTCAGATTAGCACATGCATGAGAGGAAACTCTCCAAGACCTGGGAAAAAGCAACCAAAAACATTAGAGGGAACAATTAGTAGAGCTCACATAGGACTCAGAATAGTGCCAAGTCTTACCAGCCAGAGTGGACTCTGGGTGGAATACTCAGAAAGATTTTTTTTTTTTGAGACAGTCTCTGTTGCCCAAGCTGGAGTGCAGTGGTGTGATTCTGACTTGACCACTGTAGCCTTGACCTCCCAGGCTCAAGTAATCCTCCCGCCTCAGCCACCCACGTAACTGGAGCTACAGGCACATGCCAACATGCCTGGCTAAGTTTTTCACTTTTTGTAGAGATGGGGGTCTCACTATGTTGCCAGAATTGGTCTGGAACTCCTGGGCTCAAACAATCCTTCCACCTCGACTTCCCAAAATGCTGAGATTAAAGGTGTGAGCCACTGAGTTCAGTCCCTCAGAGGAATCTTGCTCCAGTGGAAAAACACTTCCAGGCATACAAAGAAGCAGGTATATACAATTCTAAATTTGGAGAAAAATCCATCACTTGAAACTGACCCAAAAATGACACGGATAATAGAATTAGTAGACAAAGACATTTTAAAAAGTATCCTGACTATTTTATATGTTCAAGAAGCTAGAGGAAAAACTGAACATGTTAAGTTAAAGGCATAGACAATATAATACAGTCCCAATTTGAACTTTTAGAAATACAACTACAAGATCTGAGATAAACAATATGCTGAAAGGGATTGATAGCAGATTCAACATTGCAGAAAGGAGTGGTAAACTTGAAGACATAAAAATAGAAACTACTGAAAATGAGGCACACAGAGTAAAAGGAGGAAAAAAAGGTTCAGAATAACAGGACAACTTTAGCAGCGTATATATGTGTAATGGAGTCTCTGAAGAAAATGAAGCAGAAAGAAAAGTATTTGAAAAAATAATGGCTAAAAAATTTCCCAATGTGATAAAAACTGGAAACCAACAGATCCAAACGCTAAATGAAACCCAAGTACAAAAACATAAGGAAAACTACAACAAGGCACATCATAATTTCCTTGATTAAAACCACTAATTAAGAAAAAATGTTAAAAGTAGCCTAGGGGGAGGAGGCGAATATTACAGAAAACCGAAGATGAGAATGACTGCAGATTGTTTGTCAGAAACAATGAAGAAACATCTTTGAAGTGCTGAAAGAAGAAAAAAGATTCATCAGCCCAAAATTCTTTACTAAGGGAAAATATCGCTAAAAAATTAAGACAAAATAAGACTTTTCCATACATGCAAAGGCTGAAAGAATGTATCACAATCAGACCTGCAGCATAAGAAATGCTAAAAGGAAATCCTCTAGGCAGAAGGCAAATTATACCAGATGGCAATGCAAATCTATACAATGGAATGAAAAGTATTTGAAATGGCAACTATGTGGGTAAACATAACCACTTTAACATTATTTAAATCTCTTTAAAAGATAAACATTTGGGGCAAAAAATAACAATATAGTAAAGGGTGTATAACATGTAGGAATAAAACGAATGACAACTATACATAAAAGTCAAGAGGAAAAATGGAAATAAAACTTTTGTAAAGTTCTTATGCTATACATGAAATGGTATATTACTTGAAGGTAGACTATATGACAAGTTAATATGTATCCTATTAATATATAAACTGTAAAGTAACTGCCAAAATAGCACAGTAACTTATAGCCATGAACCAACCAAGAAAATAAAATGGATTTATAAAAAATAATCAAAAAAGGGGGAAAAGCAGCAAAGAACAAATGGAGAAAATACAAAACCAATAGGAAGATGTTACACTTAAACCCAACCATATTAATAATCACATTAAATTTAACAGTCTAAATATCCCAATCAAAAGGCAGAGATTACCCAATGAGATAACAAAAACAAATCACAACTATAAGCTGACTATAAGAAAACCTTTTTGAAATACAAAGACTCATATATGTTAAAAGCAAAAAGATGGGAAAAGATATATCATGTTAATGCTAATTTTTAAAAGAGTCTAGTGTAGTTATATTAACAAACAGGGTAGATTTCAGAGTGGTAGTAGCAGGCTTAAACAGGGTCATTTCCTAATGGGACATAACAAACCAAAAGTGTATGCACCTAAAACAAAGCTTCGAAATACCTGAAACAAAAACGGACAGAGCTACAAGGAGTAGCAGACAATCAATCCATAAGTACAGTCATAAATTTCAATATCACTCTCTCAGTAATGGACAGAACAGGTAGACAGAAAATCACTAAGGATATAGAAGACCTGAATAACACAATCAACTTGATTTCATTGCCATTTCCAATGCATTCCACCCACCAATGGCAGAATACACATTCATTCCAAGTACACCTGAAGCATTTATAAAGATCAAGTGTATTTTGAGTCCAAAATACATTTAAATAAATTTAAATCTATTCGAATCATACAGAGTGCTCTCTGATCATAACAGAAACAAATTAGCAATCAATACCAGAATGCTGTCCAAAAATCTCCAAATATTTGCAAAAAATAACACAATTCTAAGTAACTTATGAGTCAAAGAATAAATTTTTTAAATTACAAAGTATTCTGAATTTGAAGAAAATACAAACACAATATAGCAAAATATGTGAGATGTATCTGAAACAGGACTTAGAAGGAAATGTATAGCCCTAAATGCCTATATTAGACAAGAAAAACGATCTTAAATCAATGATCTCAGTTTTCACCTTAAGAAAATAGAAAAAGAAGAGCAGATGGATCCCATTGCAGGCAGAATAAAGGAAATACTAAAGATCGGGGTGAAAAAAAAATCAATAAAATAGAAACCAGAAAAAACAGAGAAAATAAATACTAAAAGCTGTTTCTTTGAGAAGATAGATAAATCTAATCAACTGAACAGACAAAAAGAGTGAGAATGAGAGCTGGGAGTTTGTAGGGGGATGAAGAGAGAGACCCAGATTAACAATATCAGGAATGAGAAAGGTGACATCATTATAGATTACACAGGTATTTAAAACATTATAAAGAAATAGTATGGACAACTTAATGTCAATATATTCTACAATTAGAAGAAAAGGGACAGATTTATGAAAGGCGTTAACTACTACAATTCACACACGAAAAAAGAGAACCGCCGGGCGCGGTGGCTCACGCCTATAATCCCAGCGCTTTGGT
This sequence comes from Cebus imitator, assembly GCF_001604975.1. Taxonomy (NCBI): domain Eukaryota; kingdom Metazoa; phylum Chordata; class Mammalia; order Primates; family Cebidae; genus Cebus; species Cebus imitator. The sequence goes on from NW_016107345.1 coordinate 2,472,874, forward strand.
GGGCCGAGGTGAGTGGATCACGAGGTCCAGAGATTGAGACCATCCTGGTCAACATGGTGAAATCCCGTCTCTATTAAAAATACAAAAAAATTAGCTGGGCATGGTGGCACACGCCTGTAGTCCCAGCTACTCGGGAGGCTGAGGCAGAAGAATTGTTTGAACCCAGAATTGCGGAGGTTGCAGTGAGCCAAGACCGCGCCATTGCACTCCAGCCTGGGTAACAAGAGCAAAACTTCGTCTCAAAAAAAAAGAAAAAAGAGAGATAACCAGAAGAGCTCTGTATCTATTAACGTTCAATTTTCACTTAAAAACCTCCCCATGAAGAAAACTCCAGGGCCATATTACCTCACTGGTAAGTTCTATGACACACCTAAGGAGTAAATAACTCCAATTCTATACAAATTATTCCAGAAAATAGAAGAAAAAAGAACACATTCTAACTAATTCCTTAAGGTCAGCATTAATTTGATGCCATAGCCAGACAAAGATGTCACAAGAAAAGACAAACACAGACCGATATCCCTCATGAACACAGATGCAAATTGAATCCAACAATATATTGAAAGAACAAATATGTTATGACTAAGTGGGATTTAGCTCAAGAATACGAAGCTAGTTGCACATTCAAAATTCAATTAATGCGACTTTCTGTATGAACAGACAAACAGAAAGGAAATTGGGAAATTCACAGATTGGACTGGGAAGGCTGGAAAATCAGATCCAGAAAAACAAAAAAACAAAAACAAAAAAACAACAGGAACAACAACAAATTCTAGGCAGCAGAATCATGGAGGAAATCTTGCCTCAAACCCAATCTGGTGAGGACCATTACCGTCACTCCCAGCACCGACCACTGGATATAGAGGTGAGCACCAAAGCTAACACTGCCCATGGGGTCTGCTGCCAATCCTGCCCCCAACAGAAGAAATTCTCCATTCTTGCTTTTTTGAATGGCTGGTCCCAGCTTTAAAAACCTAAGAGGGGGGTTTTGATTGGTCAAAGTGTCAGGAAGGCTGAAATAGTAAGGAAGCAACAAGGGGTCTTGGTTGCTAGCAATATAATTCACTCCAACTACTACATTCAGATAGGTACTTAGTATAAAAGATTGACTAGCTCACAGAATCATTGGGGTTGTTGAAATGTAGGTCTGAACTGAGTTTTTAGGAATATACCTGTCATTTTGCTGTAGAACTGATGTGATAAAGGAGCTTCTGCTATACCCAAGATTAGGAAGCTGCTACTCCTGCCACTGACCCCAAACAAGACTTGCTTATTCCTCACACCAGCCAGAGTGGATGCTCTAGGCATAGAGATTTTCTTCAACTAGCTCACTTCTGAGTCAGATTGGTGTGTCCATTCGCAGAATCCAGATGACATCTGAATTGGTTGCTAGAAAGGGGTTCTGATCCAGACTCAAAGAGAGGGTTTGTGGATCTTGCGCAAGAAAGAATTTGGGGCAAGTCCATAAAGTATAGTGAAAGCAAGTTTATTAGCAAAGTAAAGAAACAAAAGAATGACTACTTCATGGGCAGAGCAGCCCTGGGTTTTCGGGGCGGGTGGTTGACTATTTTTATGGTTCTTTCTAGATCATACACTAAACAAGGAGTGGATTATTCAATGAGTTTTCTGGGAAAGGAGTGGGGATTTCCTGGAACTGTGGGTTCATCTTCTTCTTAGACCATATAGCGTAACTTCTGAACATTGCCATGGCATTTCTAAACTGTCATGGCACTGGTGGGAGTGCTTTTTAGCATGCTAATGCATTATAATCAGTGTATAATCAACAGCGAGGATGGCTAGAGGTCACTTTTGTCACCATCTTAGATTTGGTAGCTTTTGGCCAGCTTCTTTACTGTATCCTGTTTTATCAATAGGGTCTTTGTGACCTGTATCTTGTGCCAACCTCCTATCTCATCTGTGTCTAAAATTGCCTAACCTCCTGGAAATGCAGCCCCACAGTCCTCCTTCCCGTTTTACCCAGCCCCTATGGGTGGAGTTGCTGTGGTTCAGAGGCCTCTGACATAGTCAGTGGCAAGGGAGGCTAGGAAATCAAAGAGTTTTATTTATCTGATTTTACCAAAAACAAATTGTGAAGAGGGTTTTCAAAAGATTTTGAGAGTTGTGTCATGACTGAATGCTGAGCTTTTTGTCCATTTCTGCCAAGTGACTCTGCTTCCTATCTAGAGTCATGTGGTGGGGAATTCCCCAGCTTTGGCAGGAGAATTCAGCTGCTCCGGGTCCAAAAGTGATAAATGCCAATAGAGGAAAGTACTTTTATTAGTACCATTTTACACATTGGAAACTGAAATTTCCTAGACATTTAGTAACTTGTGTACGACCACGACCCAAAGAGCATTTGCCAAGCCCTCATATACATAACCTCCTTGCATCTTTACAATTTTGTGTGGTAGATATGATTGCCCCCATTTCATATAAGAAAAAAAAGGAGGATTATAGAAATCAATTAAAAGCTAAAAATCCTGTGGTACATGCAACCCTGCCATGATCTGCCATGCCCACCCTGATGCTTCCTCCCAGGGTACCATGTCATTTTACAGCAGAACCCTCCGGGCCTCCGTGCGTGCGTGCGTGTGTATGTCCTTAATACCTTCTCCTACACAAAAATCGATGATCACTGGATGAATTTAAGTATCTGTCGCTGAGCCTCGTCTGTCTTCTTTGCTACTACAGACTAACTCAGGTCTTTTCCAGAGTCCTGCTGGGAGGCTGAGACCTCTGGGCCCCACTAGGTCTAATTATTCTAAGAAGTAAAGGGCAATGGGACAGGGAATGGAATGGCCTGGGATCTGAAGCCCTGTCCATATGCAAATCATTTATTTGCATGCAAATCATTTCACAGAAATGGAGCTGGGATCCTTTGGTTGAACATTTTTGTCTCCTGTGGATGATGCAAATTACTTTTGGTACATACAACCCTCCCTGTTTTGTGCATAGATTGAAACAGTTTTTAGCCCTTCATTTGAATAGGCCGATCCAAGCTAGACAGTGATGAAGAGAACAACAAGACAAAATGATTCCACTCCTACCAATAGACCCAAGAAAACATTAGCACAGATGCACCACGGAAAGTGTTCAGAAATGTTCATAGCGGCACTGTTTATAGTAGCTCCCAACTAAAATCAGTCTGAACATCTATAGAAGGAGAATGGAAAAATTATGTATGTTGACCCAATGAACTATTACAGAGCCATGAAAATGAAGGAGCTACTGCTATATCAACATGGATGAACCTTGTTAAGTCCAAATGGCATTTCCTAGAAAATGACATACAGTATAGTACCTTTTAATAAAGTTCAAAAAGCAAGTAAAGCTAAATAAATTAATGTTACATGTATTTTTAAACCCAAGGAAATGATAAACTATAAAAATCAGGACAGTGCCCAGGCATGGTGGCTCACACCTGTAATCCCAACACTTTGGGAGGCTGAGGCAGGTGGATCACGAGGTCAGGTGTTCAAGACCAGCCTGGCCAAGATGGTGAAATCTCATCTTTACCAAAGATACAAAAAATTAGCTGGGCGTGGTGGCGAGTGCCTATAATCTCATCTACTCAGGAGGTTGAGGCAGAGAATTGCTTGAACCTGGAAGGTGGAGGTTGCAGTGAGCTGAGATCACACCACTGCACTCCAGTCTGGGCAATAGAGCAAGACTATATCTAAAAAAAAGCAATCAGGATAGTGTTTTTATGTGAAGGGGAGGCAAAAAGATGGGCTAGGAAAGGAGCACACAGGAAGATAAAGGTGTTGAAAACGTTCTAGGTCTTGGGTTCAATAGTGGGCTTATGTGTGTTCATTGCATTATGAATAAATATATAAATGAATAAGTGCCATACTTGGGCTAATGTTGACAATGTGCCATGATCAAGGGCTATGATTAATTCAATTCTAATCATTCAGTGCCTTAAATGTAAGACAGAAATAGAGAGACCAATGGAGCCTGCCTTCCTTCCTTCCTTTTTTCCTCTCTTCCTTCCTTCCTTCCTTCCTTCCTTCCTTCCTTCCTTCCTTCCTTTTTTCCTCCATTTCTTCCTGCCTGCCTGCCTGCTTTTGTCTTTCTTTTCTTCTCCTTTACTTTTAATTATTCATTCCACAAACATCACTGTCTGTCGACTATATATCATGCCCTAGGTTGGGAACTAGGAATACTGGGATGAATCAGACACAGTCCTGACCTAAAGAGTCACCATGTGATGCAGGAGTCTGGCAATTCCCCAAAGGTTTTCAAGGTGCTATGACAGATGTCAAGCAACTAGGTGCGGTAGGGCTTATAGAAGGGGCCCTTAACCCAGCCTGGGCTATTTGGGAAGACTGTGGAGTTTCCTGCTTTGATAAACTAGCAAGAAGAAAATGTGGTTGGGGTGTAAAGTAACAGCTATAAAACAGCTTCCTAACAGTGTTAGGAAGGCTTCCTAGAGGAGATGACATGCATACAGGCAGAGAGATGAAGGATTAATTGGATTATCTGGAAAATTTGTACCAGGGACAAAGGTAAGCATGTACAATGGCATGTGGCAGGGAGAAAGAGCTTGGAGGAGCTCAGAGGGCCCCAGTGTGGCCTGGCCCAGAGTGCAGATGAGAAGAGATGAAACTAGATGGGTAGGCAAGAGCCAGATTCCATGGAAAAGTGTGACAATTATCCTGTGGGCCATGAGGTACCTCTGAAGGGAGTGGCAGGGGTGATTTTTCCTTTATGAAGACAGCCCAGCAGTAGAGGAGAGGTGAGGAGTCTGTTTATAACTGCCAAGGAAAGAGATGGTGATGCCTGAACTGCAAAGAGGAACAGAATTTAAGAGCCAAGCATCTGATGCAGAGTCCACCGCACTGCAGGCTGGACTCAATCAGGGTTGCTCCTGAGGGATGGGCAGAGGACATTCAGACCTCACACACCACAGTTCTCTCCTGCCACAAACCTCCTCGGAGCAAGCTTCAAGCTCCAAATTTTTTCAGAGCTGAAAGTGTTTCCTCCAACTTCAGTAAAACCATGGTTAGTACTTTTGTAAGACAGAGAAGGAGTCGAAGATTTTAATAGCTAAAAACTGGGAAGTAGACTGTATACCATGCCCTGTGGGAGCAAAGGCAGGAGGAGTGAGGTTCACCGCTTTGCTTTATCCAAGGGGTTCTGGGCCCCTGACTCCAGCAGCTCCCTACTGGGCCTTCTCCCCAGGCATTACTCGGCCTTAGTCCAAGAATCCCACAAATGCTACAGATTTTGGTCTACTGCTGAGATTTTCCTAAATCTTTTAGGGAAAAGATTTATCAAGTATCTACTGCACAACAAGCTACAACACACAACTGTACTCTAGGGACATTCTTCTGTTCCCATTTACAAATGAGAAAGCTAGGACCCAAAGACTTGGAATTGAGATTTAAGCCCAGGGCTGTCTGACTATGCCCATGAGATACTGTACATTCTCTAGAGCAATACTGTGGCTAGTTTTCCAAGGGTGTATTTTTAGAATCACTCTTAGACAGTTAAGAACGGCTCGTATTAGTTATCTACCGCTGCATAACAAATTGCTCCAACATTTAGCAGATGAAAACAAAAACATTATCTTACAGTTTCCATGACCACAGGTAGTTGGTTTCTCTGATTCACAATCTCTCATGAAGTTGCAGTCAAGGCATCACACAAGGCTGTAGTCTCCTATGAAGGCTCAGTCCAGGGTCGGGGTGGGGACAGAGACCTGCTCCCAAGTTTACTCATGTGGTTATTGGCAGATCTCAGTCACTCACCATATGGGCCTCTCTCCACAGTGCCACTGCAGGACAGGGCAGCTGGCTTCTCCAGGGAGATGATCCGAAAGAGAACAAGAGTGCATGCTCAAAACCTAATCTTGGAAGGAACGTTCCATTTCCTCTGCTATATTTTGTCAGTGAGAAGCAAGTCAATAGATTCAGCCCACATTTAAGGGAAAGAATTTACACAAGGGAGTACATACCAGGTGTCAGGGATCACTGGGGGCCATTTAGAAGCTGCTGATCTCAATCTAAAGAATTTTAGTAGCCAGGCTATCCTGGCTTCTCCCCAAAGGGCAAGTTGTTTCCCTTGTTATCCAGAGGCTGGAGGATTTGGGGGTCTTCAGGGACACAAGGAGGCCCTGTTTTGGGCCACTCCTTTGTGCCTGGGACATAATCTCATTTGGAAAGGCCAGTGTGGTGAACCTATCTGGAGCCCCCAAGGGAGAGGGGAGTTGTTTTCTCAAACTGTGGCCACTGCTCCCTCCCTCCCTTGTCCTTGAAGCTACTGTGATGCTTCCCAGCAAAGAGTGGACGCAAGGGGATCCTCACACACACACACCCAGCCTGTCAGCCAGATTGGTAGAGAAACTATCAGCATGAACGCCTTCTCTTGCTTCTGAGCTTCTTTCCACAAATTTTCTTTTCTTGCTCCCCAGCCACCTCCATAATCCCCATAGTAGCTCCCAGCAGAGGTACTCCAGGAGCTTGTCAATAGGAGGCAGGAAGGAAAGACACCAAGTGTGAATGTAGGTCAGCACTGCCACTTATGGCAGTTCAAATCACATTCACTGTCCTCAGCCTCTATCCTGTGCTGGTGCAGGGCATCCAGAGATGTGTGAGGTACCTATACTTGCCCTCCAGGGAGCTCACAGTTTTAGGAGGGGCAGACATGCAAACAGACAATGATGAAATGTTAGAATAACCACAATAAATACGTGTCAACACGCTAGCGATCTTCGTTCACAAAGCATCATCATCTTTTGCTTAGACTATTGCAGTAGCTGCCAAGCTGGTTTCCTCCATCCATCCATTCACTTGGCTGCTAAGAGATCTTTCTGGAATGCAAATCTGACAAGGTCAGTACCCTGGTTAAAGGCCTCCAAGTGATGGGGAAGGTCAAGCTCTTGATACAGTCCCCACCCAAGACTCTAGACACTGTCTATCCCTCCAGCCCTGTCATACCCCCTCTGCTGATACCACAGGCTCTGTGCTGTTGATAGGTAGCGTGCCAAGTGACCATGCTGTACCCCTGCCTCCAGGAGCTAATTCATGTAGCCACATTTACTAGGAAACCTCCCTAGTTGCCCTTTCCAGTCTGACAAATTCGCCTCAGAACCTCTCTCAAAACGTTTCTCTCACAGAGTTGGATTGTCTTTGTTTTACGCGTCCTTGATGAAATGGACATTCTACATGTAGACACTTTGCCTGGTACCTGGCACAGAGAGGGATTGGGTCAGCAAACGACTGCGTAATGGACCTGAAGTCAATTCTGGGAGCACAGACGAGGGCCATCAAGCCAGGAACTGAACTTTTAATTTCCTCGAGGAAGCGCAGCTACCAGAAGCACCCTCGCGGCTTCTGCTTTGGCCACGCCCTTTGCCTCACCGCTCAGCTCAGGCTCCCAATGAGGCGGCCCACAGTCAGCGCTGGTAGAGCAAAGAGACGGACTTCCTGCGCCTCGGGTGGGCGGGGAAAGCTCCTGGAGCAGGTGCGGTTTGAAATTGGACTCTTAAGAGATAAGTTGGAGCCTGATCTCAAAAATAAAGTGTGGACATGTGTATGTCTGAGGAAGCGGGATATTAAACCACCCTCTTTTCCCCCAGCTGCTATTTCCCACGTGCGCTGAGTAAAGGCACCAAAGCTGCCTAGTAACTGGGTGTCTCCTCCCCCTCAGGGGGACCCACTCTGGCGCTCCAGGAGCGCTTGAATGAATCGGGGAGGACTCGTGCGCTTGAATGAATGCGAGAGTTAGGGAGTGCGCGGGCGAGCGGGCGGGCGAGCGAATGGCGACCGCGCCGCCGCTTAGGCACAGGGGCGCGGGCGCGGGCTCCACTTCCCTCTCCCGCCAGCTGGCGGCCTCGAGAAGGTGGCGGCGCCGGCAGCGGCCCGAACTGGGACGGCCAGGGCGCGAGATGGTGGGGGAAGGGGCGTTCCCGGCGACCGCGCCTTCCGCGGCTATTGGATTAGTGGCCTTCAGGGATGAGCTCAGCCAGATCGGCTTTCAGCTGCAGCCTCCCGGCCGGTCGGGAAGGCGGGGAGCGGGCGACGGCGGAGGAGGAGGGGGAGGCGGCGGCGGCTGCAGCATCCAGAGCTCGCCGTGGCGGCCGGCGCGCCCCGCGCACAAAGGCGCCCAGCCCCCAGGGAGGGCGATGAACACACCGCATCCCGGGCCGGTGCCCCAGCTTCTGCTACCGCTGCGTGCGCTCAGAGTGCTGGGTAAGGCGGACGGCCGAGGCGCGGCCCGTGCGCCCTGAGCGCGAGACTAGCCGCCCTCCGGGTCAGGCGCCTCGCTTCCAAGCGGCTAGAGCGCGGGCCTCGGAACGTCCCCAGGGTCGGCTCAGTAGGGCGCTTCCCCACTCAAGGCCCGACCCCCGGCGCGGGAGCCCCAACTTCGCCAAGAACGCTCCTAACTCCAGGCCATCCTGTAGCGCAGAGGGGGCGCTGCTGTCGGGCATCAGCCGTGAGGACGCGCCCCTGGCCGCGGGGAGAGAGCGGGCATTTGCGGGTCGCTCGGGCGCCCCTGAGTGGGCGGCGGCGGCAGCAGACGCCTCTCCCGATAGTCCAGGACCTGCCAGCGCTGGGGATTCTTCCCGAACAGGCGCTCGCCCTCTCTTTTATGGTGAGTACTCTCCAGCTCCTGGTGAGGGGCGCGCGGGGGCCGTGAGCCGAGATCCGGCTGCGCGGACTTTGTGCCGGCCAGCACTCGACACAGCTGGCGCTCCTGGCGTCCCAGTCCTGGAGAATTCCTCTCCGCAGGTTGTGGCAGTTCGAAATGGTTGATTTTCGCGCAGCCCTGAGACGTTTGGGGCCCGGCCGCTGGTACCATGGGTTCTAAGCCCTTGCTTCTCTGCGTAGTGGATACTGCACAAAAAACTACCACGCGATTCACGGGCTTGGGTTTGAATCTAGGATCCTTCACTCACTGGCTGGGTGACCTTGGGCAAGGCGCCAAACCTCAGTTTCCTCATCCGTAGGATGGGAATGATAATTGTGCACATCTTATATGGGTACTGGAAAGATCTGTGGGATGGTGCTCGTAGGTAGTCTTGTGCCGGGCACACAGGAAGCACTCAATCATACGTTGGCTAGTATTATTAGCTTTGCGAGCCCAAGCTTGTTATCCAACTTTCCGGAGCTGCAGCAGTTCCCTCGGCCGTGTAATGGGGACAATAATTCCTGGAGATCTGTTCGTCCGGGGTATTCGGAGAGGTGGAAGTAAAGCCCTGGTCACGCAATAGGCACTGGTGGCTCTTGTTATCGTTTATTCATGACGCTGGGGCAGTGAGGCTGGTCGCCTGGCTCGAGAGCGACTCGGAGACCAGTTCCTGGCCTTGCTTGGAGACAAACTTGTCTTTGCTCGGGAAGGGAGGGGGTTGGGAGCTCATGGAGCCCTGGGAGCGGGGCTCCGGGAAGAAGGGAGGGGGCCAGAGCCTTGAGCGCGGCAAACGAGTACGCCCTGGTCGCTCTGTACGCACCAGAGGCTTCAAGCCAGGAGGGGACGCAGAGCCCCCGACCTCTGACTGCCGGGAGAACCGGGGGGGTGGGTGCTCCCTCCGCCCCATGGCCAAGCGTAGGCTGCTGCTGACAGGAAGGAGAGGAGGGCATTTCTGTACCACTGTCGCGAGGTGGAGAGCTCTCAGTTCTGGACTCAGGCGTGAGTTCGAATCTGTCTCCACCACCAGCTCGCGGTGTGACCTTGGGCAAGTTCTCTAGCCTCCCCCAGCTTGGTTTCCTCTTCTGCGCCCTCTTTGGGGGGTTGGGGGATGAAGATAGGAGTTCCCTTCTCTCAGACTCTGAGCCCTCTATCCTCCCACCCACTTTCTGCCCCTTTACCTCCCACCCCCGCAATTTGATGAGCTTAAGTCTGGAAGACGTGAAATGTGTAAAAGCATGATATAAACATCCTTTACCCAAGGGCTTATTCCTCTGAGACACATACCCTCTAATTTATTCCATTTTTAAAGTGTTCTTTAAAAATGGCAATGAAAAGAATTTAAGCCACCTTTGGCAAACAAAATTCAACTTACTGGCCATTCTACTCAAATCTCTCCAGCTTGTATTTCTTGTTTATTTTAAAGATACATTTAATGACATAAAAATAAAATCTACAGGGAAAAGAATTCACCAGAAACAGTCAAAAGATATATGACAAACTGTCACATGTGACATATGCCACTCCTATCACAACAAGCTCATCTTTTTAAATATGTAAAAGATTCCCGAGGTCAACAAGCAAAAGATCAAATGGGCAAAGACTATAGGCAATTCACACATGTGAAATAAAATAGAAATGATACTAAAACATATGACAAGGTGCTCTACCTCAATAAGAAAAATGCAAGTTAAACTTATAAGATTTTATTTTTAATGTATGAAATTAGCAAGTAGTCATAACCATTTATCAGAAGCTTCTTTAAAAAAAATGTAGATCATGGCTGGGCACGGTGGCTCACACCTGGTAATCCCAGCACTTTGGGAGGCCCAGACAGGTGGATCAGGTGAGGTCAGGAATTCGAGACCAGCCTGACCAACCATCATGGAGAAACCCGTCTCTACTAAAAGTACAAAATTTGTGAGGCGTAGTGGCGCATGCCTGTAAATCCAGCTACTCAGGAGGCTGAGGCCAGAGAATTGCTTGAGAGGCAAAAGAATCCCGGTAGGCAGAGGTTGCAGTGAGCTGAGATAGGGCCATTGCACTCCAGCCTGGGCAACAAGAGTGAAAACTCTTATCTAAAAAAAAAAAAAAAAAAAATGTAGATCACATTTCTCCCTAGCTCAGGACCTCCTTAAGGCTGCCACAGAGTAAAATCTAGATGATCCCGGGGCTCTCCAGGTCTGACACTACCCTCCTCCACCTCTTCCTCACCATTTTCCTCTCTCACTCCCCACACCCCACACCACCCCAGCCTTCTTGGTTTGTCTCCAGCATCCAAAAAGCTCATTCACTTGCTGTTCCCTCTGCCTACAATACTTTTCCTTCTGATTTTTAATACAGCTGGAACTTCCTCATCATTTATGTAGACCTGTCCTTGGGAGGGCTTTATTGCTATCCCAGAAAGTGGCTAAGCCACAGTGGCCAGTGCAGAATTCCTTGCCCTTTTGGGGAAAGACCTAGTATAACTCACCGTACAGGAGCTACTTAATTTCCCTGAGCTGCCCAACCTGTTGTCACACAACCATACTCTGGAAAGGTTTTTTTCTCTGTTGATGCAGGAATGAAGGGTCTCAGGCATGAAAAGCAGGAAGGTGGCGGGCCCTAGATGGAGGTCACCAGAAGTCTCTGCCTATATATGTACTATATAAATACATAGTATGTACTCTTGATTTATGTGATCATGACCATCTGTGGCAAAAGAAGATCAACTATAAAAAATTTAAAAACCAGCTGGGTGCAGTTGCTCACACCTGTAATCCCAGCACTTTGGGAAGCCAAGAGGGGTGGATCATGAGGTCAGGAGTTCTATACCAGCCTGGTCAACATGGTGAAACCCTGTCTCTACCAAAGATACAAAGAATTAGCTGGGTGTGGGGGGACATGCCTATAGTCCCAGCTACTCAGCAGGCTGGGGCAGGAGAATTGTTTGAACCTGGGAGACAGATGTTGCAATGAGCCGAGATCGCGCCACTGCACTCCAGCCTGGGCGACAGGGCAAGACTCTGTCTCAAAAAAAAAAAAAAAAAAATTAAAAACCAGCAACTCACTTTTAATAAAACATGGTACCTTCATAAGCCAACTAATTTATTTGCTGCTGGTCAGTTCAAGAAATAGGGATTTGTTTTGAGGCTACAGGAAAAACAGTTGTGGGTGGTGTGCCCTTTGGGAAAGAGAGTGGTATACCTCAAACAAGTTATCATGAACTTTGTGGAACTTTAGAAGAACTTTCCTAAGCCATGTTAATTGCATGTGATTTTTGCTTTACACATTGAGTTCAGAACTTACTCCATTTTAAATGTATACTTTAATTATGAAAAATGTTTGTTGTTAAAAACGCAAACCATGCAGGAAGTGTAGAGTGGCTATCCTTCTTCAGTCTGAAGCACTTCTTAATGCAGCTAGAGGTGGCAGGTACGAGGCTGTGTATGAGTGTTGGAGATAAAGGCTGGCTGGGCGCTGGCGCCACCAAGAAATGCAGATGCGGTGCGGGAGACATCGACAGGAATTAACAGCTGAGATGAAGACACAATGGTATGGAGGGAAGAGGGTGCAGTGGGCTGGAGGGTTGCCACGGAGGGATGCCCAGCTCTGCTTCTGCTAGAAGGGACGGGGCAGTGAGAGAATGTGAGCCAGGTCAGAGAAGATGGGAAGGCTCCCCAGACACCGAGGTGTCACTAGGATGTGCTGATGAGGAGAGTCTGGCATGACTGGTCTGAGGTGCCCATGATGAGAGACAGCATGGGAGAAGTCAGAGCAGTCTGGGGGGCCCTTGGGTGCCAAGCAAAGAGGTGCAGCTTTTCTCTGGAGAAGCCGCTTGGAGGGTTGAATGAAGAGACTGGTGGGCATCTTGGTCAAATTTACCTCTTGGCAGCATGGAGATTGGGTTGGCCGGCAAACACCAGAGTCAAGGAAGCACGCTAAGAGACCAGTGCAGTAATCCAGGCAAGGTCTGAACTAGGGGAAAGCTGATGGCGTTGAGCGGTGGGGACCGAGAGACGGGATCCATGGCAGGAACAGTGACATGAAGAGGAACCTGCTATGTGGGAGAGGGAAGGGGCCAGGTTCAGCCCACCTGTAGATTCCAAGGTGCCCACAAACCACAGATGTCCCACAGGGCTGACAGCATGGGTGTGTCCATGGTGGGAGGCTTATGATGGAAAGAGATCAGCTGGCCTTACAAGGTCATTTGAAAGGACACCCAGGCAGGGCTGGCCAGAGTCTTCTAATAGGTGGATCCCATGCTGAGGAGAGAAAGCAGCATTGGAGACCTGGCTTGAGAGTGTCTGCAGGAGGCGGGTCATAAGAGAAGATGCATGGAGAGAGAGTGAGGAGCAGAAACTGAAGCCGAAGCCATGGACTTGGGGGTGCCCCATTGACGGGGTAGGCAGGAAGACCCTAGAGCCCAGGAGGAGGCGGGAAATCTTCTGTGTGAGCGCTGCACTTCAATGTGCTGGTGTGTGTGGAGGGAGAGGCCGGAGCAGTGCCAAAGTCATCCACCTGGTCTTTAATGTGAAATGTCACTTACAATGAACTGGAACTCTGCTTTCTCCAGAAGCGAGTGGGCCTTGACCCTGTTTGCTGGCCACAGAGACATTCCACCTGTTATCTCCATTCAGGAGATATCCACCTGTTATCTGCATTCTATGAAATATGCAGGTTGTACAGATTCCTGGGGCTGCAGCAGCTCCCTCCCCCATCCTGTTCCCTTTCTCCTCTCTTTCTTTCTCCTTTCCTCCTTACTATCTCAAAAATGCCCCCAGAGATACTGTAGGCTTAACAGAGGGTTATTCCGAAATCCCAGCATGTCCCTATTATGATGTAGCTCAAGCTAGAGGCATGAATAGTTCTGTTTTTCTTTTAGGCATTCTGTTTCCAGTCAACCAGTTATACCAAGTGGGGAAGGTTCATCTTGGGAGGTAAATGAGGGGTTGGACATGAACCTTATCATGTTTTTAATCATCATTTTCCCCAGAGGGCCTCATGAAGTGGCACCTTCCCATCTTCTCCCTTCATGCTTTGCCCCAGCCCAGACAAGCTGGGTCTCAGGGAGGCCAGCTGTCTGGCAGACAACCTCCACATGTGCCTGGGGCAGGCCTCTGGGCACAGGGGCCGCTGTGGTGACCAGGCTGGCCAGGACTGCACATGGCCTCACTGGCTCAGAGGTATGTCTCTTTCAAATGACCTTGCAGAGCTTGCTGCCCTGGTCACAGCCTAGCAAACCTCCTTCATCCCATCCACTGCTCTCCTTGCTGGCTGACAGCTGAGCTTTCACCCTCGGGGCCTCTAGCTCAGTCACCCGTGGGAGGATTCCCATGGAAACCCCAGGAGGAGGAGAGGCTTGGGGAAGCCTCATTGATTCTCACTCCAGGAAGACAGGCGTGAGACGATTTCACCTGGAACTGGACAGATGGCTCTCTTTGTGAGCTCTTGGGGAAGAAAGGGCTTGCCCAGCCAGTTGTAGCGTGAGATCCATGTGTGCATAGCAGGGAAAAGCTAATGAACGCCTATGAACAAACCTTGGGGGTTCTTTAGTTCATTTATTGTTGATGGGTTCATTCTGAATGAGCATCATTAATAAAACAGCCTCCCTAATTAGTATTTGCACAGGAAAAATCTTACAAACATTCTAGTCAAACTAAAGTCAGACACCTATCATTTGTACCTTGGAACAGAGTTGAAAATTGAAGAATAAAGACATGAAATGAACAGTCTGAGCTCACAGTGCTCTGCATTCCCAGTTCATTCTTAGGTGGTGGTTCTTTCTAAGGCAGTGTGTTGCTTTTCTTCATTTGTTCATGCTTGTGCATTCCACAGACGTTAATCCACCACTTTGTCTAAACCAGGCCCACGTGAAGACCTGGGGACTCTGATGAGGGAGACCTGGCCCCAGCTCCTGAGTTGCCCCAGTCTGATGGGAGGGAGGCAGCCAAGGAGACACCATGTCCCCTTGTGATAAGTGCTGTGGTGGGCACCAGTACCAGGGCTCTGAGGGCACAGGGGTCTGGGAGCTCCCCAGAGGAAGTAATTTCCAAGCTGAGTGGAGTTCTATAGCTGAGGAGAGGAGGTGCCAAGGGAGGGAAGGGATGATGGCAGCAGCATGTCAGGGAACCGCAGGGAGGTTGAAGGGATGGAATGAAGACGTTCCGTGAGGAGGATGGGCTGGGGAAGCATCATGGAGCCTTCTGGGAGGGTTAGGGTTAGAAGAGAACTTTATTCTGAAAGCCTCGGAGAACTTGTGGAGGATTTTGAGCAGAAGCATGTGATTGGATCAACTTTGCAGTTTTTCTAGTGCTGTAGTATATATTTGAAAGTACTATGCAGTTGACTAAAGGAATTCCAGCGGTATCTAACTGGATTTCTTTTTACAGCCTTTGTCATTATTCAGATCTGTCACGGCGTCTGACCTCTTTGGTGGAAGCTCTCTCCCTAAGGGAAAGTGGTTGAGTCTTATGCTTTCCAGCAGCCTGAGATCCCCAGGGCGGGCATCATTACTGCTGGCTAGATGAAAGAAGGAGACTTGCCCCTACCTCTGGCTCCAGCAAGTCCAAAGCCGGAGGTCACACAGAGAGAAGGGCAATTCTCCCAGTCATTACCAATCCCCACAGCAGTCATGTCCTCTTGCAGACCCCATGCCCATTGAGCTCAGCCAGACAGGCCTCTGTGGCTGTGATTTTGGGTGCTGAGCCTCTGAAGACTATGCGTCATATTTTTCAAATGAATGAGGCTCCTTAAACAGTGTGGCATTGCCACTTCATGTCTCCTCATTTCCCTGTCCGGTAAGAACATCCGCTAGGGTCCTGGGAAGGGCAATTAGCAAATGAGAGTTTTTGTTTTCTTGCTCAGCCATGATTGAAGCCCCGGAGCAGATCCTTCCGGATAATGTCATTAGTATCCTCATCCAAGCATGGTGTAGGAAATGAGGTTTGGTTTGGGGGGAAAGTGATGGAGGCACCCTTTGGCATTCTTCAGGGTGCTGGCTGCTTACTGGGTTGAGAGATGATATCATTTCTATCAGGAAGGTGGCTTCTGTTGTATGTTCCATGTGCCTGGCCCAGTGCGGCGGGCTGCGGTGGAGATGAGGAGAGGAGACGTGTGCTAAGTGCCCACTCCCTCTGATTGGAGGGAGAAGGCAGGGATGAGCCTGACTTGGCCACTGCTGTGTCCTTCGCTCTCAGCTGCACAGTGCCTGGCACATGGCACTAGGCATTTTTTGAACTAATAAATGAGGATTGAAAGCAGGGAAGGATGCAAAGCAGTAGCTAATAAAGGAGCGGACTGGATACAGCCAAGAGTCAGCTGCTCAGGAGTGAGAGTCCGGCATTACTGGGCTCCATGTCCCCATCTCCTGCCTTTAGCTTTGGCCCTTTGTCTGCGTCATCTCCTGAAAAAGAGCAGAGCATGAGCCCTCCCTGAAGCCCAGCACATCCTCTGCACAGTCCATATCTGTGCTCTGCCGCATGTTCAAAGAACTGGGCTTGTACCTGTGCATGGAGGGAGTGGGGCAGTGGCTGGGGACACAGAAGTGCCGGTGAAAGCTTGTTGCCATCAGAGGAATGCCCTCAAAGTAGAAAAAAGCAGATCAGTAAGGCCTGAAAGTTCTCCCCCCTGGCTGGCTCAAGGGTGGACAGAGGTACGGGGCAGGACGACCCTGGAGGCCCATGGATCAGGGCAGCCTTCTTAGAGGAGGTGGAGCTCACCTTCATGGACAAATTATCTCTCATAGGCTCCACCTCCAAATACTGTCACACTGGGGATAAGGGCTTTGTATTAGGCTATTTTTGCATTGCTATAAAGAAATACCTAAGACTAAGGTAATTTTTAATGAAAAGAGATTTAGGTGGCTCATGGTTCTACTTTACAGGCAGCATGGTGCTGGTGTCTGCTTGGCTTCTAGGGAGGCTTCAGGAAGCTTACAATCATGGCAGAAGGTGAAGGGAGAGAAGGCATGTCACATGGCGAAAACCAGAGCCAGAAATGGGGGTGGGGAGGTGCCAAACACTTTTAAATGAGCAGACCTCTCTCCAAAACTCGGTCACTATCCCCAAGACAGCGCCGAGCCATGACGGATTCACCCCTATGACCCAGACAGCTCCCACTAGGCCCCACCTCCAGTACTGGGGATTACAGCTCAACACGAGATTTGGGCAGGGACAAATATCCAACCTATATCAGGCTTCAACGTGAATTTGGGGAGGACACGATCAATTCATACTAAGACACATTCAAGGGGTGAAACTGCAATATTGGAGGACATCCACAATTTAAAAGAGCCCTCACCACTTGCTCAAAGCCCTGTGATGTGCCAGACTTTACAGGTGTCTGCTCTGATACTTGCAAAGGCAAGCAAGTTTAGCACATAGTTAGCAGCACTTCCAACTAGTCTCAGAGAGATTAAGTCCTGGCCTAGGGCCCAACAGACAGGTGGGGATTCACATCCAGGTCTCCTGTCCTTCATTAGATTGCCCAACTGCTAGTTTTCCTTAACGGCTTGCCATTCATGGACATGAGCACTCTGCTGTGTGCCCTGTACTGGGGGAGCAGCAAAGGGCTATCTATTTACATGCCCACCTTGTCACACCAGAGTGTGAGCACTCTTCAGGATCTCTGCCTGCCACTGGTAGGGAGAGAGGCTGTTAGACTGTGCTTGCAAAGGAGAGCACTGTGCCTTCAATGACCCAGTATGGGCCAAGCCACGTACTAGTAAGAGGTCTCCTGGGGGCTGCTGCTTGGCTGTTGCTTTCAAACACGTTTAAGTATCTTTCAACGACAGCAGCTCCAAAGTTGGCATGGCTGTGGGCAAGGATAAAGCAAATTTCCTTAGAAATTTTCTGTGTGGGCCACACAGAGCTGGTTACAGTCACTGCCGTGGAGAGGGCATTATTCTAAACAACATGGAAGAAGAGGTAAGAGCACAGTCTTGTCATATGGTGACTCTGAGGTTGATCCCAGGCCTACCACTTCCTGGCTGTGTGACCCTAGGTTATGCAAGTTATGCAACCTCTCTGAGCCTGTTCCCTCTTTTGAATAAAGGGGCATATGATGTCAGCCTTGTCGTGCCTGTGAGGCAGCTGGCATGCTTCCTGGCACAGAGTGAGTGCTAATGGTTGAAGTTAATGATAGAAAAAGCAGAGGGGGCTTTGAGTTCAGGCTACCTGGGATAGGATCCCTCTGCCATCTTTTAGCTGTGTGACTTTGATCGGGCTGCTTCCCTCGGAGCCCTAGTTTCCTGGTCTTGTTAGAATGGAAGCATAAGATGTCTTCAAATGAATTATGAAAGTGGCAGATTCCTACCTCCACTCGCCTCCCATTCAGGTACCTCTGGGCAGCCTGTACAAACTTACAGAGGCAGCACTGGATGCTTATTGGTTCCATTGATGGAATCCCTAGTACACACCCTACACCTTTCACATGTTATCTTGCTTATTTCTTATAACTTAGTTGAGGCCCAAGGTTTGGATGAAGGTCAGTATGAAGCTCTACAGTGAGCAGAGAATAGCATGTTGTTTTCTAAAACTTTACTGGGGTGTCTAGTTTTCTTATAGACACAACAGGTCTTCAGATCCATTTGGGCCCTTTGTGTTGAATAACGTCCCCTCTTTTTTCTCTTTTTTCCACCTCTCCCTCCACAGTACTAGCAGCGTACCACACATTGTTCAGCACCTGGTTTGTTCAACTTCCTCTGTCTGTTGGATCTTCCATATCAGTGCATTCTTTTCTTCAGCTGCATAGTATTCCATTATATGCATTTACCATTATTTAGCCTGTCTTCTGTTTGGGTTTTCCCCATACTCTGCTATTACTAGCCATACTCTGCTATTACTAGCCATACTCTGCTATTACTCTGCTATTGTAATAGCAGGTTTGTAATACTCTGCTGTTACAAACTGTGCTGCATATGTATGCATGTGCTGTGTACGTAGGTACTTCTGTGTATTTGAGAACACAGCTGGATAAATGCTGGAAGCAGAAATTGCTAGGTTAAAGGGTCTGTGCATTTGCAATTCTGAAAGATGGTGTTATATTGCCATTCGCTGAGGCTAAACCAGTTTCTATCCACTTTAGTATGAGTTTGTCTTTTGTTCTGCACATTCTCCAAGCATGCGTTATCCAGCTTTTTGACCTTTGATAACCTGATAACAAAAATGGCATTTCACTGGAGTTCTAACTCATTTCTTTTTCAGTATACATTGAGCATCTTTTCAAGGAACGATTTGTTTTTGTGTGAACTGTTGCCTTCTTTTCACATTTTGTACTTGCATTTATTTGTAGGTAATTTATATTTGTTGGTAATTTGTGTTGCAAACATTTTACTACGTTAAAACAACAAACAAGTCTAACTTCTTTTATGAGTGCTTTTAGCTACGCCGTTTTATTTCCCATTTTCATTTCTTATTTTACATATCCCTATCTTCTCCCCCATTAAATAATCAAATGGCTTATATGTTTTTTATGTATTTTAAAAAATTTAGTTACTGAAGTCATGCATTTAAAGTATATTTAG
This sequence comes from Cebus imitator, assembly GCF_001604975.1. Taxonomy (NCBI): domain Eukaryota; kingdom Metazoa; phylum Chordata; class Mammalia; order Primates; family Cebidae; genus Cebus; species Cebus imitator. Next base: position 2,492,009 of record NW_016107345.1, read on the forward strand.
TAATATGTGAAAATGCTAATTACATAATTTTTAGGTGAAATAATCTAAATAAAGGCCCTTGTTATCAATTTTTAAAAAGAAAATTTACTGATAATTTACAGACAAAAAAACAAAAGAATAAGGTGAGATTCCTCCAAATGCTGACAATGTTTATATCTGGTTAATGAGATAAGAGGAAGAGGCAAATTCTAATTTTTGTCCTTTTTTTTTGTATTTCCTAACATTTAGAAATTTATTTAAGCTTCTCTAATTAATAGGCTTTATTTCTTCAGAGTAGTTTTAGACTTAAAGAAAAACTAAACAGATAGTACAGAGAGGTCTCATATGTTCGTGCCATTTGCCAACCTAGTTTCCCCAATGATTAGCATCTTACATTAGTATGGTACATTTAGCACAACTAATGAACCAGTATTGATACATAATTATTAACTTATTTTAATTATTAATATTAATAATTAAGCTATTAATATTAACAAATTTTCTCAGATTTCCTTTTATTCTCAGATTTCAGTTTTTACCTAATATCCTTTTCTCTTTCTTTCTTTCTTCCTTCCTTCCTTCCTTCCTTCCTTTCTCTCTCTCTCTTTCTTTCTTTCTTTCTTTCTTTTTCTTTCTTATTTTTTCATCCTCTGTCACCCATGCTGGAGTTCAGTGGTGCCGTCTTGGCTCACTGCAACCTCCACGTCCTGGGTTAAAGCAATCCTCCTGCCTCAGCCTCCCAAGTAGTTGGGACTGCAAGCATGTGCCACCACACCAGCTAATTTTTTTTTTTTTTTTTTTTTTTTATTTTTAGTAGAGACAGCATTTCACCATGTTGGCCAGGCTGGTCTTGAACTCTTGACCTCAGATGATCCATCTGCCTTGGCCTCCCAAAGTGCTGGGATTACAGGTGTGAGCCACCAAGCCTGGCCCCTAATATCCTTTTTTCTGTTCCAAATCCCATCCAGGGTACCACATTACATGGAATTGTTTGGTCTCCTTAGGCCCCTCTTCACTATATGGTTTGTCAGGCTTTGGTTCTGATGACCTTGTCAGTATATAAATGGTCAGGTATTTTGTGGGATGGCCTCCAAATGGATTTTGTCCTTTGTTTTTCTCACGATTAAAGTGAGGTTATGGGTTTGGGGGAAGATGCCCATAGAGGTAAAGTGCCATTTTGTTATATCATATCAAGGGTACATGTTATCAACATGATAGATTAATATAATAGCAATATGATAATATAATGTAATATGCCATTACATGATTAGCTTTGATAATTTATATGCTTATATTGGTTTTGTTTTGTTTTTGTGGTAATTTTTCCCAAAGAACCAGATCTTGAGTTTTTGCTTAGTCCTATTATTTTTCTATTTGATTATGCTCCATTCATTTTTAAAAGTTTAATAGCGTAAATAAACCAGCCATGATTTTCTCTGAGAACTGCTGTAAAGGCATCCCGCAGGTTCTAGTGTATGGAATGCTTTTTGTTATTGTTGTATTCCAGATATTCTGCAATTTCTGTATGGCTTTTTTTTTTTTTTTTGCTCTGAGTCAGGGTCAAGTTGTTTAAAGAGTTTTTTAAAATGTCCAAGTGATAGGATTTTGTGATCTATAATTTTGTGATTAATTTCTAGTTTTCCTTCTGTGTTATCAGATTCTGTATTATTTTTGCTTTTTTTGAAGTTTTATTTGTGACCTAATATAGGGGAAAAATTTTTGACAGTCCCATGAACACTTGAAAAGAACATGCATTCTTTGTTTTCAAGGTATAGACTTTGATGAATACATTAATTAGATCTGTCTTATTAATTATGTAATTTGGTTTTTCTGTGTCTTTACTTAATTTTGGCCCATCATGAGCTAGAAAAGGGAAATTAAAAGTACATGCCTCTGATGTGTATCTGTCTAAGGTCCCTCCTTATATTTCCTCTAGCTTTTGCTCTGAATTTTGGTGCTATTTGGTGTGTTTAGCCTTCAATTGCGGATCTTATTATTATTATTATTATTATTATTATTTTATTTTGAGACAGAGTCCCACCACGCTCATCTATGTTTTGTATTTTTAGTAGAGATGGGGTTTCACCATGCTGGCCAGGCTAGTCGAACTCTCGACCTCAGGCGATCCACCTGCCTTGGCCTCCCAAAGTGCTGGGATTACAGGTGTGAGCCACCGTTCTTGGCTGGATCATACTCTTTATTATTATAAAGTATTCTTGTCTAACTTAAAACCTTTTGTCCTGAAATCAACTTTACTTGCCTAATACCAAGATTACAGTGCCTGCTTAGTTTGGGTTCATACTTCCCTATTATGTGTTGCCCTTCATTTTCCAAATTTTTTAATTTTAAATCACTTTGCTTTGAGGAATGTCTTTTTTTTTTTTTTTTTTTTTTTCTTTTTTTTTTTTTTTTTTTTTTTTTTTTTTTTTTTTTTTTTTTTGCCTGCTTTGTTGCTTCATAGAATGCTTTTATTATGGCCATTTAATGACATGGTTAATTGGTCTTTGTTTACTATCATATTTCATGTTTTTATGCCTTTTTGCCTTTCTTGCTTTCAAACAAAATCTTTCAGTCTATGGTCTGTTTTATTTTGAGTTGTGTTCAAGGTTCGTATTTGCAAGATTTTATTTTTAGTTCTGGAGGTTACCTTTATAACTAGGCAAAATGGATTTAATCTTTTGTCGAGACCATGCTAGTTGTCTCCCTTCTGAAATAATCACAAAATTAGTTTACAAATTTGGTTACAATTTTTATCTGTTTTGTGACAGCTTTTTTCAGGTGAGTGTACTTGGTTTGCTGTGTTTTGTCCTGTTCTTTTATTCTTTTATTTCTTCTATAGCATCTTTTGACTATATCCTGTGCTGGTTTCTCTTTGAAAGATGTAAAACTTCTTGGATCAGCATTTTGCAGGAGATGCATGTAGAGGAGGTACCAGGAAGAGGGCAGGATTGCTCCCTGGTTCCCAATAACTTTTTTCACAGGGTTGTGGTAGTGATTTCCTTTAGCCTTTGTTTCTATTCAGTCAGCAGAGTTCTGCAGCTGTGGGCTTCTCCCAATTCAGAGTCCTCCTCTCACTCTGCCTCACTAACACACTGCTTCCTGTCAAGATGTCAGGTCTGTGTTTCCTCTGTTGGCCCTGTCCTCCCCTTCCTCCAAAGGGTGGGAGGCAGTTCCCACTGCCAGATCACATGCCCTGTTCCCATTGTTTCTGATAAGGGATCATTAGTTCTTTTCCTTCGGGAATGCCAGCTTCTGGCTGGCTATGCCAGCTTTGTCTGAGATCTGCCGCCACAGGTGTCTTCTCTAGATATTTTCTGACGGTATTTTTGATCTTCGCTGCTTTTGGCAGCCCTTGCCCATTTTTGGCAGCCTTTCCTTATAAGCTATGGTTCAGGTTACAAATGTGTTCTAGTTTTGCTGAAGAAGGAGTTTGCATTTCTTTTTTTCTCCTTGATTTTGGGTGATTTTGGATATGAAAAGGAGTAACATTATTCTGCTATCTTAAAACTGTCTAGTGTTGCAAATTGTTATGTGTTCCGGTATTCCCTCAGATTGAACATTAGCCAGAGCTCTCGGAATAGGATTGACATCTGCTGAAGCTGGGATCTGACAATAAAAGAAAAGAATATGACAGTTAAGAATAAAATGGAATGGTGAAAAAGAAACCTACAGGATATTTGTCTGTGCTGAGTGGCAGCAGAGTTCTTTCCTTCCCTACTTGGACTTTGACTGGGGGTGTGCCACTGTCTGGATGGGAGGTTGAGGCTGGGGAGGGCAGGGCATGAAAAACACCCATCCATCTCCTCCTCTGACTCAGGAGAAGTTGTTCTGGGCCCAGTAGCTCTCAGGCCAGGGAGGGGAGGGCACATGCCTCTGCTCTGGACAGGGCTTGGCTCTCCATCTCTCCCCATACACAGGGCCCGTCCAAGTAGTCCAAGCTCCTTGGGTTCTGGCTGGTCTCCTAGTGATGTTAGCAAATTCCTTCTCCTTGAAAACCAGGATCCTGCCTCAGGGAAGGCAGTCTGGGATCAGTGCTGTTAATGGTGTTTACATGCAGAAGAAAGAGCTCACCCATCCAAAGGGAGGGGATCCACATGGGATGGCCGGAGTTCACAGTCAGAGAGGAAAACCTGCTGGCAGAGTTCCAGGACCCTTTATATTATGGTCTCTCAAGTTTCCCCATCACCAGAGGGAGGTGTTTTATCCTCATTTTACTGGCGAGGAATCGGGAGTATCCAAGAAGCTAGGAGGCTTTCCTGTGGATGCACAGTAAGAGACGGAGAGAGGGATTTGGATGCAGTTCTGTTTGGCTCCAGAGCCTGGACACTGGCTCCCTTATCCTTCCTCCTCACCTCCATTTACCTCCACTTACTTTCCCATGGAGCCCTCACCCCCTCTTCACACACTGCCTGATGTCCATGTCCCTGGTGACCCCGCTGCACCCTTGTTCTGTGTCTTGCCTCTCAAGCCTGGCTACATTTTAGGAGGTGATTTAGGATCCCCAGGACTCCAGGGTTGGGAAGTCTGGTTAGGCCACACCCTATAGCGCTGTGTCTTGAGCAGCTATGTCCCCCGAAGCCTTGGCACAGGGCTTGTCCCCTTGGATCAGATGCACCTGGGTTCTCATCCAGTCTTTCATCTTGAGCAAGTCACAACTGCTCTGGGCTCACTCCTTATTTCTAAAATCAGACTCCAGGGCCAGGTGCGGTGGCTCACACCTGTAATCCCAGCACATTGGGAGGCTGAGGTAGGCGGATCACGAGGTCAGGAGTTCAAGAGTTCAAGACCAGCCTGGCCAACCCCATCTCTACTAAAAATACAAAAAATTAGCCGGGTGTGGTGGCACGTGTCTGTAATCCCAGCTACTCTGGAGGCTGAGGCAGGAGAATCACTTGAACCCGGGAGGCAGTGGTTGCAGTGAGCCAAGATCGTGCCACTTCACCCCACCCTGGACAACAGGGTGAGACAACGTCTTAAAATAAATCAAATCAGATCAAACTCCCTGTGATTGATCTACGTGCAGAACACAGACCCTGAAGACAGATGACCTTGGTTTTAATCTTGGCTCAGTCACTTATTTGCTGTGGGACTTTGGCCAATCACTTATCCACTCTCTGCACTTTAGTGTTCTCATCTGTAACATGTGAATAATAATGTATATCTCTTACAGGGAGATGTTAAGGATTAAACGAACTAATAAACATAAATCATTTAGAACACTGTCTGGCATATGGCAAGTGCTAGATTCGTGCCAGACAGGAGTGTGCGAATTATTACTATTATTGTGCATACAAAGGGCTCAGCCAAGGCATGGACATACATGAAAGGACTGGCAACCTGGCTGTTGATGCTGCTGCTATAATGTGTGCCCTTTGCTTCCTTCCAGGAGCTTGGGCCCCTGCCGCAGCCCGGTAGAGGCTGTGGAGGTCTACCGTCCCGAAGCCCGGTTCCCAGCCCCGTGGCCCATTCCTGGCTACGGGGAGTGGAGGCTCCCACGAGGTAGCGGTGGCCTGCAGCAGCCCCCTCCCCGCAGTGAAGCATGGGCCAGAAGCTCTCCGGGAGCCTCAAGTCGGTGGAGGTGCGAGAGCCGGCGCTGCGAACCGCCAAACGGGAGCTGCGGTGTGCAGAGCCCGGGCGGCCGGCGCGGCTGGACCAGCTGTTGGACATGCCGGCGGCTGGGCTGGCTGTGCAGCTGCGGCACGCGTGGAACCCCGAGGACCGCTCGTTGAACGTCTTCGTCAAGGACGACGACCGGCTCACCTTCCACCGGCACCCAGTGGCCCAGAGCACCGACGGCATCCGCGGGAAGGTGGGCCACGCCCGCGGCCTGCACGCCTGGCAGATCAGTTGGCCGGCCCGGCAGCGCGGCACCCACGCTGTGGTTGGCGTGGCCACGGCCCGGGCTCCCCTGCACTCCGTGGGCTACACGGCGCTGGTGGGCAGTGACACTGAGTCGTGGGGCTGGGACCTGGGCCGCAGCCGCCTTTACCACGATGGCAAGAACCGGCCTGGCGTGGCCTACCCGGCCTTTCTGGGGCCTGACGAGGCATTCGCGCTGCCCGACTCGCTGCTTGTGGTGCTGGACATGGATGAGGGCACGCTCAGCTTCATCGTGGACGGCCAGTACCTGGGCGTGGCCTTCCGGGGCCTCAAGGGCAAGAAACTGTACCCGGTGGTGAGTGCCGTGTGGGGCCACTGCGAAGTCACCATGCGCTACATCAACGGCCTTGACCGTAAGTGTGCTTACCGGGCTGGGGGCAGGGCTTTCAGAGGCTGCCAGGCCCCAGGGAAGCAGGGCAGGCCACGCCCCCACGGGCAGCTGGGAGGATCCTGCAGTGTGGACGAATGGTCAGGACCTGGGTTTCATCCTGACTCTGTCCTTTGCTGGCTTGGTGATTTGGGGCTGAGCCTTAGTTCTCCCATCAGCAAAGCATCACGATGACAATAATCTAGCTCATAGTTGTGAAAGTCAAATAAGATAATATGTGTGAAGTGCTCAAAACAGTGACTGGCACCCAATAGAGGCTTTGAGTTTTGATGCCAATTACCAATTACCAATCTTTCAGTCTGTACAAAGGTTGTAGCAAATGACCCAAGCTAGTCACAGTGGGAGGATAGTGACAAGTACCCAGTCCCTGCATTTGAATGCCATGTACTCAAGTTATTGATAAGTAATAAGTAGTGATAACATCCTTTGTTGGCCACCTACTGTATTCAAGAGGCTGAACACCCCAATTCCAGCTCTTATGGGCCATCTGTTAAAGGGGGCAGCTGCCTCTCATCTCCAGCCCACTGTCATCTCATGGGAATGAACACCCTGGGTTGTGGAATCTTGTGACTTTTTCCAAGAGAGCCCAGAAATCTGGACTGTGTGAACTTTTCTAATTTTTCAAGTTGACAGATGCTGAAAACTCTATGTGGGCAAACAGAGTACCTGTGCAGGCTACAAACTAGCCCATAGGCTGCTGGGGTTGACCCCTGACAGCTCTATAGCTTCCTCTCATTTAATGTACACAATCATCCTGCAAGATAAAAATTATAGGAGCAAAGACAGTTATTGGTTTCTGGAGGGAGCCACTCAGGGAGACAGGGTGGCCTCTGGACAGAGGCACACGGCGCTGCCTGTCCTGAGTTGAATCCCAGCTGAGGGACCAGGAGTCAGGCACCTGTGGGCTTGCACACTCCCCCACATCAGCCCACCAGCACCCATCCAGACTTCCTGCCACACCCCTAATGAAGCTCTCAGAGAGGATGCTAAAAGCTGGAATTTCCAGTTTATTCATTCTAAATAAGAGATGTAATTACCAGCCCCTGAGGCAGATCCTCCTTTTAGAAATAAGAAAACTTAAGAGCAGAGCTTCAGAGAGCCAGAATCAAGGTTCCCCCAGTTCTGATGCCCCCCAAAGTTCACTCTTTTCCTATGTTCTCCCCTTTAGATGAGGGACTGAGAATAACACTCCAGAAAAGAAGTCAAGGACAAGATTTTACCCTAGCAAAATTTCTATTTACTGGAGCACAGGAAGGGGACATTTGATGGTTTCCAAGGGTGGCAGACTAATGGGAAAGTGGCTGGTATGCTCAGCGCTCTGGTATAATTGGCGATATTCTTGTTCATATTTTATTTCCATGGTTGTTGCCTACAATTGCCATTGAATGGCAAAGTGTTGTTCCATTTTCTCTGTTTAATGTGTTAAATCTAGGAACTGATGATTATGTCCCTGAGAAGGGTTACTTTAGTCATCACAGTGCCTTGTGGAAAGTGTCTGGAGCCCTCTGAGACATTGTGACCAGGCAAATCCTGGCGATGAGAAAACCAGCAGAAACAACAAACAATATTCATTTAATGGAATTGGAAAATTTATTTGCTGGAATTAATCACTGGACTAGAAGAGGGGCCTTGGTGTACCAAGGCTCTGGAGTCTGATGTGACTTGTTTCCGAGTGCTCAGTGGTTTTGTGTCCTTGTTGAGTCACTCTTACTCCCTAAGACTCTCTACTTGGCCAGGCGCGTGGGCTCACACCTGTAATCCCAGCACTTTGGGAGGCTGATGCAAGTGGATCACAAGGTCAGGAGTTCAAGACCAGCCTGGCCAGCATGGTGAAAACCCGTCTGTACTAAAAATACAAAAAATTAGCTGGGCATGGTGGCGCATGCCTGTAGTCCCAGTTACTTGGGAGGCTGAGGCAGAGAATTGCTTGAACCCAGCAGGCAGAGGTTGCAGTGAGCTGAGATCACGCCACTGCACTCTAGCCTGGGCAACAGAGCGAGACTCCATCTCAAAAAGAAAAAAAGAAAAAAAAAGACTTACTCTACTCATCTGTAAAATGGGATAGTATCAGGTCCCCTTTTTGCTGCTGTAAGCTCTTGTACGGTAGCACTAATCATATGGTAGCTGAGATTTAAGGCCTGACATTGACACCCAGTGGGGGCTACCAAAGCCAACAGTTACACTCCTGTTGTAGGCTTCCTCTTGGCTACTAATTTACACTTGGGTTTTGTTTGTTGCCTGTTTTTCAGGTACAAAACTAAGGTGTTAACAGGGTTGACCCCAGTGGGGCCATGCATATTGGGATCAGGAGCAGGGATCTACCTCAGAGAGGTTGGGTGGGGAAGGACAGTTGTGTTTGGGGTATTTTAAGCTTATGGGTCCTTCAGGTGGTTGAACAAGTTTGGTGGAACTGAAATGTAAAGTGTTCTATTCTCTTCCTTACTGGCAGTGATTTCTCAGGTTGGCTGAATCTGGAATACCGAATCTAGGAGGCAAGAGAGGCCAGATGTCATGTGATATGAGCCTGGGGCATCTTCCATTTAGTGACAGGCTTGGCTTATCTGCTACTGCAGTAGCCTGTTCTCTAGATAGGGGTAATGTTCTCTATCTCAGACAGGGGTATGACTGCACAAAAGGGAAGCTCAGCTTCTCTGGGCTTGAAAGGCCTATTCATGGCTAGCCTGGGACAATCCCTGACTCCAGAGTGGGCCATAGGAGAAGCTGCAGTGGAGTCTCACAGGGATAGTTGGGAAGGGACTGTGTGATGCCTATAGCCTGTGTCCTGGGCTGCAGTCCACCGTGAATCCCCGGGTTTGGGACTAGTTTGGCTCTAGGGAGTCCCTGAGCAGGGAAGGCGTCCCAAGGTGGAGTCCATGGATGGAAAGCACTCTGAGTTAACGTCAATTGTGGGTATGGTGGCAGGTCCCCAAACTCAGACTTGATTGGGGTGTGAGGGACCAGAGTCCTCAGACATGCTTGGAAGCAAAAGGCAGACCAGCTCTCTGGGGTTGCTTCCCCACAGGATCATAGGAGGAGAGAACTCTGCCCGGGGCCCCCCGCAGAACCAGGTCAGACCCTGGCCCCAGCACGCAACAAATGGCTATTGGTGAGTGCCTCCTCTCTCTGAACCTCAGTGTTCTCCTTTGAAAAAGGATGAGGATGATAAAGTTCACCAGCACAGAGCAGACACATAGCAATTGGTGCCCTTGTGCTGATTAACTGGGTGAGTGAAGGCAAACTCTGGAGTTCACCTGTGACTCAAAGCAAAGTGCCTTAATAGAGGCTTTTCCTCTAATATAATGAAAGTAAGTAATGGATATCATTTTCTCAATTTTTGAATTTTTATTACAGTAAAAGTAAGACTTAGGAAGGGCTCACTACGTTTAACTCTGGAAGCATGTGTTTGCTGAGGGCAAGCACTCCTGTAGGCGTGATTTCCTATTGCAAATGCATAAGATTGTCAAACCTTCTGCAAGTGGAATTATTTAGCTACACCGTGGAGTGAAATGGCTCAGCATCTCAAAGCTAACTACAGAGAGCTGCAGGACTCTCAGGGTTTCTGCCATCTGAGTGAACTGAGAAGCATGGAGCCAAAGCCAGGCAAATGGGGGAGCTGTCCCAGGTTGTCCAGGGTCCAAATAATAACAATAGCAATAATAGCAACAACAACTAACACTTATGTAGCGTTTAGTCTGAGCGGATGACGGGGTGGCATTCTAACAATTCCTTTTCTTTTGTTTTTTATAGACAGAATCTCACACTGTCACCCAGGCTGGAGTACAGTGGTACAATCATAGCTCACTGTAACCTCTCACTCCTGGGCTCAAGTGATCCTCCTGCCTCAGCCTCCTGAATAGCTGGGACTGCAGGGGTATGTCACCGCTGCTGGCATATATATATATGGAGGTAATGGCTAATTTAAATATATATATAAAACATATATACATTTTTATTATAAATTGTATATATGTACACACACATATATACACATATATAAATACACACACACACACACACACACACACACACACACATGCCAGGAGTGGTGACATATGGCTCAGGAGGTAATGGCTAATTTAAAAAACAATTTTATTTTTTTGTGGACAATGTCTCACTATGTCGCTCAGGCTGGTCTTGAATTCCTGGCCTCAGGCAATCCTCCCATCTCTGCCTCCCAAGGCACTGGGATTACAGACATAAGACATGTCACCTGGCCATTTTGCAAATTTTAATTCACTTAGTTTTTGTAATGATTCTTTGCACTAATGCCTATAGTATCGTCTTCAGTGTATGACGAAGAAATTGAGGCACAGAGAGCTTGAGTAGGTTGCTAAAGGTCACACTACCAGTAACTGAGGGAGCCTGGATTCAAATGGAGGCACACATCGGCACCTTGTGGGGACGTTTACAGCCAAGGCAGGGAGAGAATGTGCAGGAGCATCTGCTCCATCTGGCTGGTGACCATGCAGCCTAGGGCCAGGTCCTTGCCTTTAGCAGTGAGTCCCTGAGATGCCGTCCCTGTCATTTTTCCTCCTCCAGCTGGCTTCACCGTCAGCCTTCAAAGCTCTTGGCTCAGCACAGAGCTCCACAGGGTGTTCTGAAACACTAAGTTGTATAAAGGCAGCCCCAGCGGTGGCCATGGACCGAGCATGCTTGATCACTAACAGGGGAATGCCACTGCAAATGCCTCGACTCCCTTGAAGTGTGGGCCCCCGCAGTGGGCCAGGCCTTTGGAATCCACTCTGGACTGCTTTCTGGAATTGCTCCGCGGCTCCCCAGCTCCTCTCTCCACATGCTGGTGGTGGAAGGGCTGACAGATTGGCTTTGTCCCACACCTGGGAGTTCTTGGGTGGTGAGTGGTGTGTGAGTGACACGGGAAGTGGCGAGGAGCGTCAGACAGAGACAAGCGGCCTTGGGGTCCCGGTATTGATGACACTTTTGTTGGCTACTATCCATGTTCTGTGCCCTGGGCTGAGCGTTTCACTCATGTTTTTTCTTTTCGTTGCAATAAGCCATGAGGCAATGTGACTATTATTATCCCCATTTTATAGACAAGGAAACTGTCTTGGAAAGGTAAAGAATTTGCCCAAGGCCACACAGCTAGCAAATGACACAGCTGTGCTTATACCCAGCCCTGCCTCCAATGCCTGGGCCAACCTGCCGAAGCCTGCCCACCGCTGAGCATGGCCCGACCCCACAGAGTGGACGCCAGTGTCAGGGCTGACTTTCAGAGGGTGGAGAGTGGAAATGCAGGTATCTTGGGCCTAACTGGCTGAGGGCTTACCCCTCTGCACGGAGCCGAGGAAGCTGTATTTCCAGACATCTTTCCTAGATGGTTTAATTGATCTGCCACCAAGTATTTATTGGCTCAACGGCTGAGCAGAGGAGGCTGGCAGCTAGCCAAAGCTTCTGGTATTGATGAAAGCCAGAGAGAGTTTGCTCTCACAATGACTGCAAGGCCACCATCTCCTTGTCAGGGCTGAACTCGAGACCTTCGCGCTAGACTCCCATGTGTCTCCCGGGGTAGTGAGGTACCCCTGGCCTCCAGGACATCTGGACTTGGCTCCTCTGGGCCTGGTTTCCTCTTTGCCCCCATCCTCTATCAATCTGTCCAGACCCCAGCTCACCCCCAGGCCTCAGCTCAGGACTCTCTCTCTGTAACGGGAGTTTAGCGCTGACTTCTCCTGCATCTGCAGGGTTCATTCATTTATCCACATGCATATGCCTTCTTTCCCCAAGTGGTTATGAAGTTCTTCAGGGCAGGGATGGAGACCCAGGAGGCATGCATGGTGAACTGGGAAGATTAGGGATGTCATATGTGCCTATTTACTTGATATGGTTTGGATATTCTCTCCTGCAAATCTCCTGTTGAAATGCAAGCCCCCATGTTGGAGGTGGGGCTTGGTGGGAGGTGCTTGGGCCATAGGGACAGATCCATCATGAATGGCTTTGTACCCTCTTCGAGTAATGGGTGAGTTCTCACTCTTAGTTCATGTAGGAGCTGGTTGTTTAAAAGAGCCTGGCATTTCTCTTGCTCCCTCTCTTACCACGTGATGCACCTATTTTTCTGCTGATGGCCTCAAAAGCCTCCTGAGGCCATCAGCAGAAGCCGTGTCATGCTTGTACAGCATGTAGAACCCTGAGCCAAACAAGCCTCTTTTCTTTATAAATTACCCAGCCTCAGATACTTCTTTTCTTTTTTTTTCAGACAGAATTTTGCTCTTGTCGCCCAGGCTGGAGTGCAGTGTCACAATCTCGGCTTACTGCAACCTCTGCCTCCCAGGTTCAAGTGATTCTCCAAGCGACAGCCTTCTGAGTAGCTGGGATTACAGGCATACACCACCACACCCAGCTAATTTTGTATTTTTAGTAGAGACCAGGTTTCTCCATGTTGGTCAGGCTGGTCTCGAACTCTCAACCTCAGATGATCTGCCTGCCTTGGCCTCCCAAAGTGCTGGGATTACAGGCGTGAGCACCTGGCAGGTATTTCTTTATGGCGACACAAAACAGACTAACACATTACTTTTGAAAGGAAAGCTGTGCACGTGGCAACAAATTTAAATACTACGAAAGGGTGTATGGTGAAGTTGCCCCTCCTCTGCAGCTTGGCCCCCATCCCCTCCTGCTGGCAGCCACCATTAGCATTTTCTTGTCTTTCCAGAGACATTTGTGACAGATAATTTTTAGATCATACTGAAAACATTGCCCTATATCTTGTTTTCTGTCCTCAATGGACCTTGGCAATGATCTAATATCAGTTAATGTAGAACTGCTTCATGCTTTCTTAACAGTCGCATGGGTCCATGATATGGTTGTGTTATATTCTAATTATTCAGATCCCCATATTTGAACATTTAGACAGTTTCCAACCTTTAAGCATAGACTTTTAATCTCAATTGAAATTTCATTTCTGCCCCCTCTGGCTAATTAACATCCCCAAGCCTCAGTTTTCCCATCTGTGCAGTGGGAATAATTATATGTACCATGCAGAGTTGCTGTGTTAGAAGTGATGCAGAAATGAAGCATGGGCCAGCACGTGGCTCACAGTAGGTTAATACTGATATGTGTATCCTGAAGTTCTGATTGCGGTCCTGAGCTCATCTTGTGTACCTGATGAATGCTTGTAAATGATTTTGTTTCCAGTTTAAAATACAGTAGAATCCCATTAGTTTTTTCTCTTTTTGAAATTTATTAATTTGATATTAAGGAGGTTTCAGTCACGTTGTTGGACTAAGATTATCTGAGGTGTCTAATCCAGCCGGTCCTTACACGGTGCATAGTCAACATAAGACACCTAGCCCTTTACTTCACAGAATAGGCTCCTAAGATGTGTGTTTTGCTATTCTGTTATTGCTGCTGCTGCTGCTAATGCTGCAAGTAGTGGCTCTTTGCTGTGGTGACTGCATCTTGGCCTTTTCAACCACCCTATAGCAGGCCTGGGAACAGAGCACACAGTAGCTGCTCAATAAATGTATATTAATGTCCTGGCCTCCCACCACCAAAATAAGCTTTTCCTTCCTCTGCCACGGAGGGACTTGAGTCACAATTGGCTGGAGCAGAGGGGCTGGCTATGAGCTGCCCCTCACTTGAAGCCTGGCCCCTGAATGACCCTTTTCCCACCTCTCATTGTATCCCGTGTACAGCACATCTGTCCCCACACACAGACCAAGCAAAGGCTGCTTGATGGGTCAGCCATATCAATTCAGGATCCCGACATTCAGAAACTGGCCCCTACCCTTTGTTTGAAAGGAACAGACTCCCAGTTGAGAAAAGGCCTGGATCAGATGCTGCGGCCTGTCTTTGAAGGAGGTTTTCACATAAACATAGTTGTAAGTAGGTTCATGGAATTCTGGCCTGCAGAAAGGTGGCTCTGAAATGCAGGCTTGGTCAGGACAAGTGTCACTGTGGGCCACAGCTTGGTCTCGTGGGAAGAGCAGGTTCGGGGGTCTTCTGGCCCTGGCTTGGCTTCAGTCCCGACTTGGCTTCTAATCAGCTGTGACCCTGAACAAGTCACTTCATGCCCAAGCCTTCATTTTCTTACCTGAAAAATAGAAACTTACTTTGCCACGAGGTGTCAGGATCACGGGTTAATGTATACAAAGTGACTGGTCTAGTATCTAGAACATAGGTACTGAAAATGTGGTAGGCTTAAAAATGGCTAATCGTGACTATTACTGCTCTCATAAATTAGTTAAATTACCGTTATTAAATATAGGAATGCTTGTGCTTATTAAATTTGGGTCCACACTGTGAAACTGAAGGATTTCACAGGAAGGAATCTGTGAAACTTCGGGAGGTTTTGGACTCGTTTCTCTTTAAGATACATGATGGAAATGCCACCTGAGGTTCAGAGGCCATTGCGAGTTTGTTGCAAACGAGCTGGGGTGTTTAGCCTTCCCTGTGAGCAGTTTCAAATGTTTCTGGCTGCATATCTCATTCAAGTGTTTCTCTAAAAGGCCGCAGCTCCCAGTGGTGACTTGCCCGGTGGACACATGTTCACAAGAATACCCAAACAAGCAGCACCTTCCCCCGCTGTGTGTGTGTAGGCAGGCATTCGGCAGGGATGGGCTGCCAAGGGGGCGGCCCTGAGGGCCAGCATCTGCCTCTGCAAAATAGTGACTTGGTCTGGCTGTGGGCTGGCCATTATTGGACCTTTGGGGAAAACGGAAGGAAAGAGGTAAAGGGTCTCACCTTTTCAGGCCCTGGCAGAAGGGTGAAGTTAGGACCCCAGATATGAGGGATAGAGAGATGATGTCTGGCAGCCAATGCCAGACCCACATTTTTTTTTTTTTTCTTTTTGAGACCAAGTTTCGCTCTTTGTTGCCCAGGCTGGAGTGCAGTGGCTCACTCATGGCTCACTGCAACCTCTGCCTCCTGGTTCAAGCAATTCTCCTGCCTCAGCCTCCCAAGTAGCTGGGATTACAGGCGCCTGCCACCATGCTCAGCTAATTTTTGTATTTTTAGTAGAGACAGGGTTTCACCATGTTGGCCAGGCTGGTCTCGAACTCCTGACCTCAGGTGATTCATCTGCCTCGGCCTCCCAAAGTGCTGGGATTATGGGCATGAGCCATGGCCCAGACCCACATTTTACAAATGGGAGCTGACTGGACTAGAGAGCTGGTAGGCTTTGCCCAAGGTTATCTGTCAGTTAGTGGCAGAATCTGAACTAAAACCCAGGCCTCCAGTCCACCTTGAAAATGTTCCCCATCAGAAACAAGAGAGTGAGAATTCAGTGCAATTTATGAGTCTGTGTTGAAAAACACAGCTGTGGGAGGATGTAGGAGCTTAGGAGGGGAGTGATGGGGCCAGGGATGATGTTGATGGGTCGGAGGGACTTTCTGAGGGGAAGCCTTGGAGCTTGGGCAGAGTTCAGACCCACAACACACACACGACGGCCCTGCACAGCTTCTCAGTGCCTCTTGCATGTCGGAGACCCTGCCCTTGCCACTGCTCAGACCATACAACTGGGGGGTAGCATAGTCACAGAGACTCAGCATAGGAACTGGTCTGCCTGTTTAGTACCTGTGTGACCCAGGCATAAGTTTCCCAACTTGGCAGTTCCTCAGTATCTTCACCTGTAACGTGGATACAGCAATGGCATTCATCCCATAGAGCGGTTGTCGGCAATGCTTCTCAAAACTCAGTGTGCCTTTAAGCCACTTGGTGACCTTGTTAAAATGCAGATTCTGACTTAGTAGGACTGGGTCGGGCCCAAGATTCTGCATTTCCAACAAGCTTCTGATGATATGCATGTTGAGAGTGTGGCACAGAACAAGGACGCCCAGTCGCAGTTTGTCCCCATGCCCCACCATCCACCCATCTTCCCCCCATGCTGAATGAACCTGCAGCCAAGCTAAAATGTATATTCCAGCCAGGCGCTGTGGCTCACACCTGTAATCCCAGCATTTTGGGAGGCTGAGACAGGCAGATCGCTTGAGGCCAGGAGTTCGAGACCAGCCTGGACAACACAGTGAAACCCCCATCTCTACTAAAAATACAAAAAAAAAAAAAAAATAGCCAGGCATGGTGGTACATGTCTGTAATCCCAGCTACTGGGGAGGCTGAGGCACAAGAATCGTTTGAACCTGGAAGGTGGAGGTTGCAGTGAGCCGAGATCGTGCCACTGCACTCTAGCCTAGATAGCAGAGTGAAACTGTGTCTCAAAAAAATAAATAACATAAAATAAAATGCGTGCTTCTCTGTGCCTTGGTCTGTGTTGCCCTCTTTGTTGGAAAGGGCCCACTTCCCTGATTCCAGCTCAGCGGAGCATGGCTCTGCTCCCGTCCTTGTCACCTGGCTGACTCCAGGGCAGTCTCAGGCCTTGCTTGGCCCCCTCCTGACAGGACAGCTAAGCCTTCTGCATTTCCTCCTTTTCATGTCCAGCCCCACTTCCCTCCCCAGCCACCAAGTGACTCTGTTTATGTGCCCTGAAACCCACATTCTTACAGTTGCCAATGCAGTGTACACGAGTAAATCCATACTCTTATCCATTGAATGTTCCTGTGCGGGTGACTTTGTTTGGTCAGGGATTACTGCAAATGGAAATAGCTCTTTGTTAAACAGTCATTGATTGAGCACTCACAAAAGGCCAGACACTACCCAGCTCCACCGCCCTGCAGAAAGGGCCCTGCAGAAAGGCTCATCAGCACCCTATGGTGGGTGGCTCATTTAATCCCCATGGGTGAGGAGAAGTGCTGATATCACAGTCTGCACGTGTGGAGATTGGGCTTGAGGGAGATGAAGGGCCAGCACTTGCTTGAGAGGTAGCTGTCCCTAAGCTAGGTCCAGGCCTACTCCAGCACCCACATCTGTAACCTCTGTGCTACTCAGGGTCACACTGAGTCTTCAGTGGTTTTGCAGGTGGTCCCAGGCTTTGGATTGACTGTGCTGAATGAGAGTTTACTGAAGCCAGCATTGGCAGCCCCGAGTACCGCAGCGCTTAGATACCCTTAAATACACTACAGCAAACTGCATTCACTCTGAACTCCCGATTGGACTTGCTGATGATTCTGAGTGGGTGATGCTGGGAAAGCACTGAATAAAGGAAGCAAATGTGCCGCGGCGGGGGGTGGGGTGTAAGTGAGCCGGGAGAGCCAACGCCTGCCAGGCTGGCGGCTGCCTTTATTTACAGGGCAGGGAGCCAGCTGATTTGCCCAGTCTTGTCCCTTGGTTAAGGAAAGGGGGCAGTTAGCCTGAGTTACAGCCTCGCCCAGTCACTAGTAAGGCTGCTTGTCTGAGGCCTTTCATAATTCAAGCAAAGACTGTGCCGTTTAATGGCCCTCCTTCATCAGATCTTCCAGGACTCGGTGCCTCCTTAATGATTTATTTGCTTGGGATGAAATTAAGCCGAGACGGCGTGAACTTGGAAAATACTGCCGTGCAGGCTCTCCCCAGTTCTCCATCCTCGGCGGCTGCTTTCTATAAATAGAGCCGTGAGTTCTGCTTCGTGACCTGCCTGCTGGGAGCCCCAGTGGGCACCTGGTGTCCCCCATCCCTCCTGTCTCCCAGGCCCATGATCTCACTGGGGAGCAGAAGGGGGCTGGAACTGCCAGCAAAGATCTTGTCATCATCCCAGCTTTGAAGTCATGAAGTAGCTTTTGAGTCGATCCAGGGAGCCACAGCTGACTTCCAGATCTTGCCCTCTTTGTTGATGTTTCTCTCTCAAAATGCAATTCATGACGCGGTCCCAGGGTGAGAGCGCGTTTGCTGGGGTAGATGACAGCTCTCTGCCCGACGGCTGGGCCTTGCGAGGAGACGCATGGGAGATCTCATTCACCTCCTAAGGGTGAGGGGTCACCCCTCTGGAGTGAGGGGCCAGGGTCACAGCTGAGGGCCACTCACAGTGCTTATGCAGAGGGCAGGGTGGGTGCTGAGAGTGGGGGTGGGCTGTTTAGTGGGGGCTCCTTTGGAAGCCCAGAATTCACAAGTTGCCTCAGGGAAGTGGTGAGCTCAGGCTGCACGTGGATTGTGGGAGGCGGCAGGTGGTCGAGGAACGAAAAAACTCTCAGGCACCCCATCCCCCACGACTCCCAACCTCTCCTCTATCTTTTCTGTTCCCTCATAGTTTGAGGTGACCCTTGGCTTTGGCTAACAATGGCCCTGGCAACTTTAATAATGTGCTAGCTGGCATGCTGTGTTCCCAGGTCTTGATTGAAAGTCCTGTGAGTGTCTGATGGGTCCCTCAGGTGCAGGCAGAGGTTCCCACCAGCCCTCTGGTGGGAGGTGGGCCTAGCTGCTGGCTTGTCAGCTGTCTTAGCATACCTACCTGGACCTCAGCATCCTTCGGTGCATGTGGAAGACACAGATCTCTGCTGTCTCTAACCTACCGAATCAGAAACTCTTGCAGTAGGGCTTGGAACGTGTGTGTCACAAGCTTCCCAGTTGACTTGTGCCATCAGTCCCAGCACTGGCCAGAAGTCAGCTGCCTGGAATGCCTGGCTGGAAGGAGGGTGTGAGGAGTACAAGGTCCTTTGGGGCAGGGTATGGTGGAGGGAGCCATGATGCTCCAGGTTCCCAGGAACCGGTCAGGGAGTTCGATCCAGGGCAGAAGCAAGGGTCAGGCTCTCGGTATTGGCTGGAACCAGCTTAGAGGACCCGGAGATCCTTCCATCAACTCTGCCACCAAGGAAATGTGTGTTTAGCAGAATTCAGCTGCTTTCCTCTCCAAAGCGAAAACAATGTGTCCATGCAACCTGAGTACCAGCGGTAGGTGCTCCGATTTGAAAAAGCAGCTCCGTTTCCCTGTTTCTTCCTGGGGCCTCTGGGTTAAGCGGCAGAAAGCCAGGGCCTCCACTGCAGTTCCAGGAGGATGGTGCTCTCACATGCTCCGCTCTGCACCCTCAAGATTGTGTAGTGCAGGCTCGAGTCCTCCCCGTCACTGCCCCTCTCCCGACAGCAGGGACTGGGCTGTCCTATTTGTCCTGGCATGTAGTGGGTTCTCAGTGTGTATTTGTTGAATGAGCTGCTGGGTCGCTCAGAGGCCACACGGTAGGATGAAAGCACGTTTACTTGGCGGTAGAGGCCCAGGGAAAGACTGCCCACCTGCTACAGCATCCCACAAAACAGAAAGTATAGACAAGCTTCTCACAGAAATTTTGCAGTAGGGAATCCTGATACATTTCCAGTTAGCTACAAATAGTAAATTGAAATTCATTGCACCCTGCCCATAGCTACCGAATTTGATATGAGTATAAAGAAGCCATTGCGGTTTCCTCAATCACATGCAGTCCTGCTAGGTCAGTCGGCGTGGGGAGTGCAGTGACACCTGGTCATCTGTCCCTGCACTGGTGTTTGTGAAGGGCCTGCGATGTGCTGACCCTCAGCCAGGAGCCGGCAGCAGTGGTGGGCAAGGCAGGTCCAGTTTCCACTCTCATGGAGGAAACCGAAAAAAAACAAGAATAAATGCTTATGAAAATCCAGATATAGAACAAAGTTGGAAAATACAATAAGGGAGTGAGGCCAGCTGCTGCAGTGGCCCCCTTTGGGAGGGCACTTGAGTGAGACCTAAATGATGAGGCGGAGGGAGCCATGTGAAGATCTGGGAGAAGGTGAGTCAGTGGGGACCAGCAGGCAAGCCTGTGGCTGGCAAGGCTGGGGATTCTGGAGGACAGAGTGGGGGTGGCGAGGCCCAGGGGTCAGCAGCAGGGAGACACAAGCATCCCTTTCCCTCCTTCAGACTCCAGTCGTTCCACTATTTAAGTTATACACAACCTCATTTTAAAGAAGCAATTCTTACTACCAGTCTCTTTTTCCTGGGACAGGTCTCCCCTGGTGCTACGAAATGGCACGTTGTTGGAACTTTGGTCAGGGTGGCCTTTGGTTGAGGTGGATGTGGCCATTCGCATTTTACAGACAAGTTGATTGAGGCCCAGAAAGGTTGAAAGACTCGCCCGGCGTTGCACCATGAGTGGTAGAGCTGATTTGAACCCACGTCCGGTGCTTTTCCATCTTGCTACTGCTCCAGAAGCTGACTTCTAGGCTTTTTAAGAAAGTGTAGAATTTTCTGGGTCTACTAAGAACCTTCTGGCAGTCCAGCCAAGAAAGGGGGCTTCTGTAAAGCAGTGGACGGCAGCATGAGCCTCAGTAAGTCTCAACTCTGTCCTGTTCTTCAGCAGGCTATTTGTGTGTCAGTCTTCCCCACCTGGGGCAAGTGGGTGACCCAGGGCTTGGAGCCCAACCTGACCTCTGTAGCTGTGACATAGGTCCCCCGCCTTGTCTATCATGCTGCAGCCTCTCCACATCCTTGGCTGGACCTTGGGAAGGGCAGCACCATGGCAGGGCTCTGCCTGGGTAGGCCCTGCTCTCCCCTTTTGTCAGTGGGTTGGTGGAGCTCAAGCTGGCCTGGGCACTTGTCACCGCCAGGCTGGGCAAGCCACCCAGGAGAGAAGTGGTAAATTGAGGGCTTGTATTTCCTTTTTCGCTGACACAGGCAACCTCCCTTGGATATTTAAGGTGTTCTGCCAAAATGGACCTTTCAGATATGTGAAAGTTTCAAAAGCGTTCTCCACCTGAACTGGGTTAATGTACTGAGAGCCTGGTGTGGGGTTACAAAAGAGGGAGAAGGAGGAGAGGTCCTGGAGAGAGCACTTGCCTGGGAGCCAGGAAACCTGGCCTGGCTGGTGCCAGCTTGGGCACTGGCTCTGTGACCTTGGGTAATCAGCGCCTCTCTTTGTGCCTCAGTTTCTCCATTGCACGGAGGGAATTGGATAAGATGATCTCAGATGGTCTCCATAATTCCAGTCTCTGATATCGAGGGACTGCACTTCTGGATTTTTTGGATGACAAACACTTTACACAGTGGTGCTACATCAGCTCCACATCTGCCCTATCCAGTGTGGTAGCCACTAGCCCTAGCCATATGTGGCTGTTCAATTAAAATTAAATAGTTAAATGTTCAGTTACTTGGTTGTGCTAGACACATCCAAACGCTCCACAGACACTCGTGGCTGCTGGCTGCCCTATTGGATGAGCACATGTAAACCACTCCCACTGCGGCTCAAAGTTCTAGTGGACAGGGCTGCTTTAGAGCCACTGGAGAGCTGGGGAGCACATAGAGAGAGCACAGCCCCTTATTTCAGCCCTGGGACTTCTTCTGGGCCAGTGGTCACCCGAGTGACTCCAGGGCTGAAGGAATCAGTTCAAGGGGGGTGGGTGTAGGAGAAAGACGTAGCCCAGATACTGACCGATGAGTGTCAGGCTGCAGGACCAGAAAACCTTAGGAGAATGTCAAAGGTCCTGGGCGGTGGGGGGTGGCCTCTGACAGGAGGTATGCCAGGAATGCTGAGGAGGGCCTGGGGGGCAGCAGGGGCCAGGACTCTGCTGGGGGAGGGGGGCTGTGCAGAGTACCACAGCAGTGTTGCAGCAGGCCTCTGGCTAGCTCTGTGTCCTTGGGGAAAGTCCCTGAGCCTGCCAAACCTCCATTTCCTTGTGGGTGGAATGGGAAGAATAAGAAAGATGGTTGTTATGGAGATGAAATAAAACAAAACCTGTGAAAGCCCTCTGTAAATGGCAAGGCCCGGGCAGCCTTAGGGCTACTTCGTCTGGAGCTATCATTTATTTCAGCTTGGAATGCTAGACCGTCCTCAGTTACGAGCTTAAGGTTCTGGGTGTGCGTGGTGTCTTTCCGATGGGGCTCTAGGTGGTTGAGAGAAGGAGAGCAGCCGTGTTCCTCCTGTGCCCCCGACAGCCGTGAACAGCGCTGGTGGCCGCCCTGTGGGGAGCCCATGTCTTTCCCGTTTCCTCCTGACCCGGCGGCCTTTCACCAGGCCATATTCCTGCCCCGAGAGTTACTGAACACGTTCCTTGTCCCTGACACATGGTGTGCATCTCGCTGGGTCTGGTTGTTGTTTGCTGAACCCATGGCCCATCGTGGGCTCCAACCCAAGCCCCACCATGTGAAAACAATTCGAGGGCAGAGGTCAAAGGCCAGAGCCGGGCTTTGCCACGTCTCCCAGGGAGCGGGTCTGGCGGGAGGTAGCCCAGTGCCAGGCTTCATCAGGCGGCCCCTCCCCTGGCTGGGGCAGGCTCTCACCCGCATCCATGGTTGGTTGGGAGGTGGCATTTTTGGCTGACTTCCTGATGATGGATTGTTGGCTACACTGTAGCCCGGGTGGGTTCGTTGCTCAGGTCTGCCTTTGGCTTTTCACAAAGTCCACACCATAGACAGAGAGGAGTTTGAATCCTGCCAGAGAAGTTCCTTCTGCCACAGAACTGCTGTGCTTCCCGACACAGGAAGGAAGGAAAACCTTCACCTGCGGAGGTGAAGGAAAGCCAAAGTAACCATTTGATGATTAGCTCCTTGCCCCGACCCAGGTGCCCCCATCTATCCATTAAGTCCTTTCGGCCCCATGTGGGGAGTGTTACTAATACCCCACTTCACAGTTGGGGAAACTGAGGCTGTAAGAGGCTGAAGGTCTCAGGGCCAGAACTAGAATTTGGACTCTGGTCTGTCTGATTTCAGGCTCAAAGCCTCCCTTCCAGGACGTTCCGAGGGCTCCTTCCTTCCCCCGCTGTCTTGCTCTGACCACGATGAGCTGCTCCAGGCTTTCTAAGTATCTGAAACGCTCTACCCATCCCTGCTTTCTTTGTTTGGCCTCAGCGTGGTGATCTGGGCTTCCTTAGATTTGGGTTTAAGGCCAGGTTTTGCTGAGCTGTGTTACCTGTGTCCACCACGGGACCCCCAGGTGCCCTCAGTAGATAGTGGGACTGCCTGGCTGGCTTATTTTACAGAGGAGGTGGCGGGATGGAGTGCCACGTGCATGGCTCACCGGCTGGTTTGGGGGGCCCGTGGGGGACTGTGTGCTGTGGCTTTTCCAAGGAGACAATCACTGTTGTCTCCACACTGCCACCCGCCACCCTCTGTAGAGCCCTGGGTGGTGCCCCTCATGGTCCCAGGACATGTCCAGCAGAAGACATGAGAAAGGCCCCAGCCCCACTTGGGCTGATGTTCTCAGCCTCCTGCCAGGAGGAGGCTGCTGCTGGGAGGAAGGGGCCTTAGCTCTGCCCCTTTCTCTGGGCAGAGCCAGGGAGATGACCTTTGTGTGTTACATCCCTCACCAGAGCCTGCTTCTCCACCTCCCCCAGCAGAGGAGTGCAGCCTCCACATCCCCCCGGGAGGTCTCTGCCTCCACGCTTGTGCTGTGCGCCCTGCCTGATGCCAGCCCCACTTCTCCACCTGTCTAATGCCATCCTTTCTGAAGGCTCCGAGCCATGCCACCTTAATGACCTTAGTCCATATTGCCCACTCTGTTCTGTGCTGCCGGAGCATATTTGCAGTGGTGAAGGGGGTCTGCGGTGTCTTTATAAGGCACAGGCCCCTTCTCAGTGAGCAATCCTCACAAGCCTTTCTCTGAGCTTCATTGGACTCTGGCCCCTACTTACCTCCCTCTCCTCTGAACTCCAGAACCACCTGGAGGCCCTGCAGGGTAGAGGGGAAAGACTGCAGTTGGGCAGAAAGCCTGGGTCTGACTCCCAGCTCTGCCACTGCGGACTCCGGGACTCTGCTCTTTGGCGTCCTCATCTGCAGAATGTGGCTAATGGCAGAGAGAGGTGGATGAGGCCGCAGTGTGGAAAGGCCGGTGGCTGGATGGAGCTCATGTGCATTCACTTCCTCTCCCAGAGACTAACAGCATCCCATGCAGATCCAGAGAGACGTGGGCACACAGTAAATACTTCTTGACTTTTTAAATACTTTCTTTTGTGATGTTTCTTTTAAAAGCAACCTGAGGCGTTCCGTGGCCTGGAGCAGAAGTGCAGGGCTTGCTCAGTCTCTGAAGGGGCCTCTAACCATCCCTTTCCTCCACCTCCCCCACACCCCTCTCCCGGCCTCTCCATGCCCTCACCCTCATGCCGCCTGGGTGGCTGCACCGGCCTATAAATCAAACGGGTCCCTGGAGACCTTTGACCCAAACCAGATGGCTGTACTATGCCAGCACAGAGAAAGCTCAGCTTCCAGCAATGCTTGATCCCCCTCCCCCTGCCTGCCCTGGGGCTTGGAACTTTTTTAGGCAGCTGCCCTGTCAATCACAAACAGTTGGTGATCCAGGCCTGGGCAGCAGCTGGGGGCTGTGACCTCTCCGAGACTCCAGGGGCCATCTTGGAGTTATTCCATTAAGCCACATAAAGATCTCTGGAGGGTCTGTGGCGTCTACTTGTGATGGCACAGGCATTAACCTGGACCAGTAGCACCAGCTGGCATTCCCTGTGCCACTGTCTCTCCCTCCTCCTCCAAGAAGCCTTGCCGCACTACGGCAGCCGCTGGAGCTTCTGTAGGTCAGAATGTCTGACCCCTCAGATGCTCATTCATACCTTGTTCATTCTTTCTACAAACATTTACTGTGCTTCATCTGACTGGGCCCATGGGAAGATCAGACACTCCCCTTCTGTCAGTAAGTCCCAGAGACAGCTATGGATGCAGATACCTGTAGGAATTGGTGATAGGGGTTGTAATTGAGCAGGAAGGCCAGGGCACTGTGGGAACTCACGATGGATGCACTGCAATGTCAGAATCCAGGACAGCTTTCCAAAGAGGACTTCAGCTGAGTCTTGAAGGATGAGTTGATGTTTTCCAAACAGATAGGGAAGCAGAAGTGTGCTTCAGACAGAAGGCACAGCATGTGGAAGGAAGGCACAGGCACAGGATGGGAAGCAACTGGATGGATTCAGGGAGCTGCAAGTTGGACAGCATGCTGGACGTACACCTAGGGGGGAAAATGAGAAGTTGGATCCGTATCAGTGAGAATTAGGTCTGCCTGTTTGCTACCAAAAATGCCTAATAATATAGGCTTAAACAAGAATTTCTCTCTCGTGGAAAAGAAGTCTGGAAGCAGGCAGTACAAGGATGTTGTGGGGCTCCATGATCACTGCCCCAAGCTCCTTCTGCCTGCTGCTCCACCTTCCTACCTTGTGGCTTTCATTCCCATAGGTACCTCATTGTCCAGAATGGTTGCTAGAGCGTCAGCCATTGCACCCACATTCCAGGCAGCAGAACGGAAGAGCTAAAGGAAACCACATGCCTCATCTTTTAAAAGATTTTTCTGAAATGCGATACTATGCTTCTGTGCATAGCCCAATGGCCAAAAGATGATCGCATGGCCACTTTTAGTGCAAGGAAGCTGAGAGATGCAGTTCTGATCAGTAGGTGCTGCCTAGAGCATTGTTCTGCAGAGGATTCTGCGGCCCAGTCTTAATTCTGTGGGAAAGAACACTGTGATCAATTAATGATGCCTCCCTTTGGTGTGGGCGTGGAGCCAATAGCATGTGTCTTGCTGGTCTTCTGCCAAAAGGTCCTCTCCCTAGGGATTCCTAAGGTTTGGTGCAGTTCCTGCAAACAGAGCTGGCACATGGCCATCCATCCTCCAAAGCCGCAAAGCAGAGCAGAATTTAGGGGAGGGGTGTCTTGGTGCTCTGCAGTCTGATTTTTTTTTCTGATCTGCAGCCTCCTTAAGGCATCCATTGACCTTCAGCAGGGCTTGAGTCTGCAGAATGGTCTGTGTGGTTGGAGCATGAATTAGGAGGAATAGAAGGAAATATGATGTCACTAATGTAGCTGCAGCCTCATCCCCTGGTGAGAGGTTTTCCAGAATGCAATAATGCAGAAAGAATGTGAGGGAAGTCCTGAGCCATTTTATTTTCACACCTGGAAATGCACATTGTCTTTTGGTTTAATTTCACTCCTGCTGTGTGTCAGAGCCCAGTTTCCTTAGCTGTGAAAGGGGGTAATACTATCTTCCTTGAAGGGTTTTTGAGAGGATCACATTAAATAAAAGAGGGCAAAGCAGGTGAGAGACACAGAGGGTAGCAATTAGGGGCACAGGTTGTGTTCAAACTGTCTGGGTTCCAGTCCTAGCTTTCCTGCTTGCCTGCTTGCTGTGTGATCGTGAATCTGTTACTGAACCTCTCTGTGCTTCAGTTTCCTTGCCTGTAAAATGAAGGTGATCATAATAGTACCCACCTTATGGGGCTGTTTTGAGGCCTGTACATGTGCCAATATACATAAAGGGCTTAAGATGTGACACACAGTGTGGACGTGTAAGTGGTAACAGCTCTTTAGTCATGGTACAGTATTTGGATCCAACAGGTCTGGGCTATGATTCTGGGTAAATTTCTCTTCTAAGCCCTAGTTTCTTTATTTGAAACAAGGATAATGTGACTTGCCTTGCAGAGTCAGGATTACTGACAGAATAACTGTAAAGTTGTGACACATAGGACATACCCAATAAGTTAGAACTACGGTGAAGATTATATAATAATGATACTGTGTCCCAGGCTCTGTTACCAGCACTTTATATGTGTCACCTCTTTTACCTCATAAGGACACTATAGAGTCAGGTGATGTTAACATTACTCTTGGGGAAACTGAGACACAGGGGCTTGCCTAAGGTCATGTAGCTGGTGAGAAAGGAAGCTGAGATTTGATCTCCTGGGTCAGCTGACCCAGAGTCTATGCTATACTGCTCGGGAACGCTGATTCTGTAGAGGAGCAGGCCCTGGGTTTAAGAGCAAAAGGAAAGGGATAGAGGTGGCCCAGAGCTTCAGGGTCAGCTCTCTGGAAGATGACACTCACACAGCACAGAGGAACAGGGCTTCCGAGCCTTCACAGCCAGATTTGCACGCAGGACCCTGACCCTTATTCAGGAGGATGAGCTCTCTGTGCCTGTCTTGAGGGGGTCTGTCCTTGGGCTGGCACAGCAGGCAGTGTGGACAGCTACAGTAGATTGACAGGCCAGGAGGAAACAGGCCTGGAGCATGAGGCTGCAGAATTTAGACTGCCTGGAGGCAGTGGGAGCGGTGGGACAGGCTGGCGGAGCATGATGAAAGCCAGGTGCTAGGGGATTCTTCTTTAGTAAAGTGGTGGGAAGCACCAGGGACCTTGGGCAAACAAAATTGGAGAAGGTGGAGGGAGGCAGGGCACGTAGGGAGGTAACCCAGAGAGAGGGTGCAAGCATGGGGTAAAATGTCCAGCATGTGCTGGGGGAGGCCCCAGTTGTGGGGTCCCAGTGAAATCAGGCACTGTGGTCGCTGCTTTACATCTAGGATCTCATTTGATCCTCAGACAGTCCTGGGAAATGTATTTGATGTACCCATTTTCCAGATGAGGAAACAGAGCCTCAGAAGGCGAAGTGGCAGCCTGAGGTTGCAAGGCCAGGGAGTGGCAGAGCTGGGCCAGGGTCCAGGACTGCGCACCAAGCCGCAGAGTCCTGCATTCCCTGCTTGCCCGCCAAGGCTAATGCAGACCAGGGAGAGGAGGAATGGGAGGGGGTGATGCCGAGTGTCTCTAGCTGCCTGTGGGGAGTTGCTGCCGAATGCATTCTGGTCTTGTCTGTGGTTGGGGTGGGGAGTGGTGAGATGCTTCTGTACTCCACAACCTTAAATGACAGACTTTCCTTTAGGAAGCAAAAGTTTGGTTGTGCTCAGTGAGCAGGAAAATGGAAGTGACCCTTGAATGGAGATTTAAAGTCCTGTTGGCCATTTGGGCAGCACCATGTTTAATAGCTGAGCCACAGCATCAGGGTGATAAATCCCCAGTGCACGGTGGGGTGGGGAATGGCCCAAGGGGGTCTCCCTGCTCTCTGAGTTCCGTCTAGTCCTGAAACACCTTCCCACAGGGCTCTCTTGGAAATGGACCCAGGAGCTTCCCTGGACTGCAGGGGCTGGTGGGGCTGGTGGGGCTGGTAGTGCTGGCTTCAGGGGAAGGTGCTGCCAGCGGAACTCAGGGACACAGAAAAGGGCACACAGTTAAATGTACTGCAGACATCCATGCTACAGAAAATCATGCTGGAAGGTATATTCCAAACAGGCTGTTGATGATTACTTCTAGGTGGCAGGATGAGAGGTGACTTTTCCTGCCTCTTTGTGCTTTTAGGTACTTCCAAATCAGCACATACAAAAGGACATAGTTGTGAACATTCTAAAATGCCTCCATCCCCACTTCCTAGCAGATTCTTGGGGCACGCCCACCACTTCCCCTCAGCCTGCTTGGTTAGGTCCGGCTGCAGGCATCATCAGTCAGCTTTGCTTTCTCCTAAGCTGCAGGCAGCCACTCAGCCGGAGGCAGGCAGCACCGGGATGTGCAGGGGAGTGAACGCTCTTGGGGACACCCCTCAGTGGCTCGGAGACAGGAGTCTGTCGATAAGTGGCCCCAGCTCCCCAGGCTCCAGGGGACAGTTCTGAGTTCATCCTCTGCAGGTGCTCAGAGAATCCTACTGAGTGAGCCCAGGCTGGCCACAGTAGTCTGCGGCTCACTGACACATTCCCTCTTGTCCTCCTCCCTTCCCCGTCTCACTTCCCCCTCTCTCATTTTCATCTCCTGAGATACCCCCACAAAGCTATCTACACCCACATCTTTGACTCAGGAACCCAAACTAAGGCCCACTCTGACCGATTTCTCATAGAGCTCCACAGACAAATTCTAGGCATATATAAGCACATCTGTGTCCATATCAAAACACTGATAAATACACTTTATTTTTCACAAAGTACAAAGGGGACCACACTGTACTCACCAATCTGTAACTCGCTTTCTTCGTGATTGAATGAAACATTGAGGAGGAATTTCAGGTCAAGGAGCCCTTCCTGGCAGCTTCAGTCCTGCCTAGGGGGTCACCCCCAGCCCCCAAGGTTGGAACCAACCCAAGCCAGAGGCTACTGGTCCTTAAGGAAGGGGTGTGTGTGACAAGTTTTTGTCCTCTTCAGGTGCATGAGCATCCAAACACTGGCTGACCTTCCACACCTGCGCCGGCAAGCCAGACCAGGATGGGAAATTGCAGCCACAGAGACTGGCCAACATGGTTCCAGCCCATACGTCCAGCAGGAGTAGAACAGTCCAGTAAGGACCTGGGGCCCACAGACCTCAGAAAGGAGGCGCAGGACACAGAGGAGTGAGGGAGTGAAAGGAGGGCTGTGCAGAGTGGGGGACACTCTGAGTCCTGAAATCTGGGTATTTGCCAAGTGAGGCAGAGCTCGGAGGAGGAGGGGGAGCCTAGCGGGAAGGCAAGGCAGAGCAGGGGCCAGGTGGAGGGAGGAGGTGGGTGTGGGGCAGGTAAGGCAGTGAGCAGAGGTGGTGTTTCCGTCTCTGCCTGTAGTTTTCCTGGACCGCAGTGAAGTCTTTCATCAGAGACGTTAGCAGCCAGGCCCATGCCGGCAGCCTCAGGGTCGGGAAACCAGAGGAGATGATGGACGCATCTGGACAACCTCTTACTTTATTGTTTGGGGGAATTTGTCAAAAGCCGGTTATCTTTGTAAAACCAATTTTCAGGGATTTCACAGAAATCATTTCACAATTTTTGGGTGTTGACAGCTCTGCCATTAATCAGCTAGGGTGACCTTGAGGAAGTCACTCTAGGTCCTGCTTTGGAATTGCTCTTTTTGTTGTTTTAAAAGCAGCTGGTGAAATCTTGCAGGGGGATGGGGAGGCCCATGAACACTTGTCTTGGTTGGCGTTGGCCGCTCCCTCCCTCCCCCGTCCCTGTGCTTCTGCTCCTGCCTCCCTTCCAGACTGCTTACAAATGAAGGGCAAGGCTAAGCAGAACAGTTCTTTCCCATCCCCTCTTCTCTGCCTCTCTTCTTCTGCTTCCCAGATTGGGAATGTATTAATATGTTGGTGTTAGCCCAGAATTTACACTCCCAATCTGCATTAATATGCAGATTAAGTGAATTTAAAAATGGACTTTCTCAGGGACACATGGTGGTGGAGTTGGGAGTTTAAATTCTGGGCTACGCCAACATAGTAACACATTCCCTGCTTCTCTGATCTCTTTGCCACAGCCTGTTAATTGAGTACCTACTACGTCCCAAGTGCTATTCCAGGCACTGGGGATACGAAACAGCAGGGACAAACAGACAAAAATCTCTGTCCTCATGAAGCTTGTAGGTGGAGACGGAAAATCAGTCAATAAATGAACAGTGAAACATTAGCTAATGATAAGTGCTGTGGAGAAAAATAGGGAAGGGCTAGAGTGTGTTGGAGGAGGCTGGGGTTGCAATTTTAAATAGGATGGTTGAGAAACTCATGGAGAAAGTGACATTTAAGCAAAAAAACGTGAAAGAGGGGCGGCAGTGAGCTATGTGGGTATCTCTGGGGAGGGCTATCCAGGCAGCAGAAACAGCGTGTACAAAGGCCCTGTGTCACATGTGCTAGAACTTGAAAGCGAGGGGGAGAGGAGCAGGGCTGAGACCAGAGAGGAGCCAGGCGCAGAGGCTAGCAGATCAGGATGATGTTGGGCTTTTTCTCTGAGCGAGACAGGGAGTCACTATAGACTTTTGGGAAGGTGGGGGCATGATTCGCCTTAGTTTTAGAGGGATCACTTTAACTGCAATCTTGAAACTAGATTGTAGAGGGGCCAGGGCAGAAGTAGGGAGGCCAGCTAGGAAGGAGGCTATTTCAGTACAGGTAAGAGATGCTATTGGCTTAGATCAGGATGGCAGCCGTGAAGATGGTAGGAAGTGGTTGGATGCTGGATTTATTTTGAAAGTGAAGCCAACATAATTTGTGGCAAGGGATAAGAGAAAGAGTCAAGGATAAGGCCAGGGTTTTGGTCCCAAGCAACTGGAAGGGTGGAGGGGCCATTCACCACGATGGGGAAGGCTGCAGGTTGGGGAGTGGCCAGCAGGAGCTCAAATTTGGACATGCTGTGGTTGAGATGCCCATCAGACTTCCAAGAGGACGTGCTGTGTGGTCAGACATCAAGCATACAGATTTTTTAAATAGTTGTTATGTAGAATGAAAGCCCCTGGCGAAGGAGGGGGGCTACTGGAGAGAAGAGGTCCCAGCACCAAGCCCTTGGGCACTACAATGCGTAGAAACCAAGCGTCAATTTCTGCTTCTGTAAAGTAGGGATAAATGCTCTAACCGCCTCGTGAGGGTTGTCGTGGAGATGAGTGAGACAGTACCTGTAATAAAGTGCATAGAGAAAGAATACCATAAACAGGCGTTTCTATTAATGACAGAAGGTATTGTTTCAACAAGCATAATGCTGTCTACTTATAAGTGTTTTTCAGCTTTTGAATCTATTTTCTATTATTTTTGACCATCAGAACTGCCCTGGGCAATAAGGCATGACATAATTCTCCCCATCTGCCAAGTGAGAACCCTGAGTTCAGAGAGGCTAAGGGAAGTGCCCAGATCTCCACCACATGCTGGTGACAGAGCCAGGGCTGTCATGGAAATTCCAGACTCCTGCGTCTCTAATCTCCCTGCCACAGCCTGTTAATGCTGACAAATGACTTAATTAAAATAGTGCAGGTGCTTTTGCCAGCGATAATGTGAATGCCAACTTTGCTCAGGACAGCCCAATGGCACTGCCCACTACAGATGGTACCGGGGCCCAGGTTCATGTTAAAAATGGCTAGGGAACACAGGCTGCAACCTACAGAGGCGGTGGCAGGGCAGAGGATTCCTTTTGTCAGGCAGCTTCCTTTTGCAAGGCAGGTGAGCAGGTAGAGCTGATTCCCTCCCAGCTCCCTTCAGCAAAGCCTGCACCATCTGGAGCCTCCTCAGCTCAGATGCTGCTTTTCTCAGTAGTCAGTGGAGCATCGAACACAGCAAGGAGCAAACTCTGGAGGAAGCTATGAACCCAGAGCCAGCAGCATGGGGACAGGCAATGTCTGGGTTTGTGGGAAGCAGAATGTCGTTTTGAATCAGACAGAGCTAGGTTCAAATCCCAGCTTCCTTTATCCTGAACTGGGAGACCTGGGGCCAGTCATTTCCTCTCTCTGAGCTTTGGCTGTCTCTTCTCCAAGATGGGAGGGTAACCCTCGCTTCTCAGCATTGTTTAAGGATTAGAGTGAGGGACACACACAAGGCCTACTAAATAGTAGACACTATTATTAGCATTAGCATTAGCATATTAGGAGAAAGTCTGTCAGGTGAAATCAACCTACATTCAACCAAAGCCCTTCTCCTTCACTGACTGTATCTACCGTTCTGGACTATCAACAGATGATCAGTCAAGAAGTATTCCTTAGAACTGACTACACATAACGCCTTTGTTATTGATACAGCTCATATCTCCATGTGCCCCTGTGCTCCAGGAATGCACCTTGAGGCCGGGATGTAGCCGGACTCTGCAAGAGCAACTCTGGGCCGTTGAGGCCTGCTTAGGCATCTACTGTTTTTGCCTGGACACCCCTTCCTGCACTGCCCCACCAGCTGGCCCTCTGGAGGTGTGACTGGCATGGGGGCTTAGGCTCTTGCTGTGGGGTTTACTGCTGCTGAAGCCGGGTGAGCAGCCTGGCACTGTCCCAAGGCAGGGAATGTGGAGGCAACATTCCCGGCACAGGAAGGGAACCTTCCTATGTGCCAGTGCACACTCACTGTCTTAGCAATTTCCTCGCACCTGCACTGCTGCAGAGACGAACTGCTCGCCCCATTTTACGAGGCTCAGAGGGGTGAAGTGACAGGCCCAAGACCACGCAGCTGTTTCCAGGCTAGTCCGATGCTTGGGCTCTGCTCCTTCTGCCTACCTCTGTCCCACCCCAGGCCTTGCTCAGAGGAGGCTGTGCTCAGACCATGGCTGCTGGCCTGCAATGCAGGCTTCAGGGTGGCTCTGGGGAGAGGGTGACAATGAGGCTGAGGCTGCCTGACAGAAAAAGGTGTCAGGAGCCCTCTACCTAGATGGGATGGGAAGAGGTGGTGGAAGATGAGGCAGCTGCAGGAACATTTGCAAAGGGAGTGCAGGGAGGCGAAATGGTTCTCTTTCATAAGAGAGTCTGGAGGGAAAAAAAATCAAAGCTTCTTGGAACTTAAACCTAAAAATGCCAACTGAATCTGATAACAACAATAATAAAATATCTAGTAATGCCATCCATTGCGGTAAGCACTTTTCATACTGTAAATCTTCCCAGCAAATCTGCAGAGTAGGCCTTCGTTTCTTTTGCACTTTATAGATGGCTCAGAGGGGCCACATAACTTGCCCAAGGTCACACCAACTAATAAGTGACAGAGCCAGAATCCAAACGTGGGTTTTGTCTCATTCCCAAACCTTACTCATTCTGCCCCACCATGGTGTAATCCATCACAGTGTTCGATCTTAAGTGACACAGAGGAGGCCCGGAGAGGCTAAGCCGGGCTGGAGGCCCATGGTGGATTAGCCACAGCCGGTGCAGCTTCCGGATCTCCAGAGCCACCTTCCCACCCTGCGGCGCGGGAGAAGGGCCATGCCGGCTGCCAAGGCCCAGCTGTGCTTCCCTCCCCTCGTCCCACATGCATATTAATCACATATAGAGGCTCTGATGAGCAGTCCAACCTCTGCAGCAGCCTCAGACCAGAAGCTGAGGATCCTCCTCACCAGCTGGGCATGGAGAGCCCTGTGCCCACTACCCCCCACCAGCCCTCCAGAGCCCTCCTGAAAATGCCTTGCTGAACTCCTTCCAAACGGCGCCCTCTTCTAATACCACACGGATGCCCCACGTGACCTTGTTCTGGTCGTTGCTGTGTTCTGAGCCTCTGTTTTCATTTCTGGGAAGTGGGGACTAGCAGCACCAGCCCCATGAGATGTCTGTAAAAAAAAGCCAGCCAGGTCCCAGCAGGCAAATGCCCCCCTGGCCTGGCCAAGTTCCCTGTAGGGAGTAGCTTGCTGCCTGGGGTGGGCTGGGGCTCAGTGGTCCGCCCTGAGGCTGACACTGCTCATGTCCACCTTCTCTTCTTCCTCTGGCTCCCGCAGCTCCCACTCTTCTCCCGCCATGACCCTCCGCACCTGACCGTGCGCCTGGTTGGTCTGTGCACCTCTAGCCTCCAGCACTGGGCTGGCACAGAGGAGGTGCATGGGAACTTGGTGAATGAATGAGTCATTGCATTTGTGCCTGTCTGTTTCCAAATCTGCATTGGCTGCCATGAAACATCCAGGGGAGAGTCTCCACTCCTGCCCTCTCCAGGTGACCATGGGGAGATGGGTCAGTTCCTTACCTCTGTCAGTCGCCTCGGTGGGAGCTGAGCTGGAGAGCTGTTGCACGCGCTTCTGTGCCCTGAACTCAGAGAATGGCTGGTGAGAGACTCAAGGAAGGCCTCTTGGAGGAGGCAATTTTGAAATGACAGCCTGAAGAGAACATCGGTTGAATATTGCGTTTACTCCTGGGTCTTTTTTTAACCCCCCAAAAGTCCTGTAACAAAATGCTTTAAAGTGGAAACCACGTTATTGCACCCTGAGGAGGAAGCTGGTTGCCTGCTAGACTGAGAGGCTGGCTTGTTTCTTGGCCTGAAGGTTTTCTCTTGTGCCCCCCACCCCCAACCACCACAGCTTTGCCCCCTGGGGGCGTCCCTCAATTACTGTCTGGAGGGTTGGTGTACACACACCCCAGCCCCCTCGCCCTGCCCCTCGTGTTGGCTCACCCTGCGGCTGGCTGAGGACAGTCCTCCCTGATGTCACTTCCCCACTCTCCTGCCTGTGCTTCCCTTGACTCCGAGACCTCATCCATTTTCTCTGTGGCTGCACTGCTCCTCCGAGAACATGGGAGATTTAGAAGTGCCTTAGAGGCCACGAGGGATGCATTGTCTCCTACGAGAGAAAAGGCTCCTATTGGCTGGCACTGTATTCTGCTGCCAAACGGGTGTGACGCGTGGGTCCCTATTTGAGTTAGAAGTGGGGAAGAGGCCGAGGCAGGCCAGGGCTGGGGGTGAAGACCACATCAGCCACCCTGCAGAAATGTGCCTGCCATGCTAGGCGTGAGGGTGAAGCCGCAGCCTCTGCAGTCCCCAGAGAGTTGCTCTGCTGCCGCGACTGTGGAGGGCATGTTCAGGAAGGGATTTCCGGCTACTCCGAGGCGGAAAATTTGAGACTATAAGCTCCTCAACAGCTGTGTCCTCTGTATTGTTTGGGCGGCTGCCTGGAGCACCATGGCTACGGAATGAATACAAATGCATAATGGAAGAGCCTGTCCTGGAGCGCAGAACAGACTCATTCATTCCCCGCTCACCCACCTGCTCCCTTTCCAGCTCCCCTGAGACTTTGCTGGGAGTTGGGGTTGTCAGAAGTCATGTAAATCCTAATGTCATCTGGCTCTGTTGTCCCCCATGGCCCCAGACATTACTTTTCTGTATGAGAACGATGGATGGGGAGGGCCTGTGCCACCCAAACTTCCCGGAAGCTGCCAGGACCTGGACCCCTTGTGTCCTGTCCCCTCGGGACATCCTAGATAACCAATGCTTTCTGCCTATGAGTCTGGGCCTGGGGCTAACCAGGGTGGAGCTGGCACTGTGGGCAGAGGTATCCTCCCAGTATGAGGGAGGCCCCGGAAGAGATGTGGCAGAGATTATTGGAGATCCTGGGTCCAGACTCAGTGGGGAGCCCTGGGCCACGGGGGGAAATGGCTAAATAGGTTAATAAGATGACACATGAGGTTAGGGACCAAAGGAGGTACATGATGTGTCAGACACTAGGGACCTCCTAAAACACAGGTTGTAGTGGACCCTCACCTCCCATCATCTGGACCTTATACTTCTTTTGATGCCGCCTCTGTTAGTCTTAGCTGATTGAACAGCCAGCTCACATTGCCCTGTCTCAGAGAATTTGTGACTCTCTCTCATGGAACATACTGCTAGGCCAACTCTCCCTGTCCTGCCAGCTGGATTGATTTCCAAGGCCTAAAAGCAGGATTTTACAGGAATCCCTAATGGGTTCCATCTAACTGCACTATGCCAGATTTCCTAGAGTGTGGAGACCATTGGGTTTCTAATTCCATACTCTTTGTGTTATCTCTCTTTTTCCAGCATGTGCTGCTCACGCATTTGGTAACATCATAGTAAACATATTAAAATATATAGCATCCTCCATTAAATAGAACCAATGTGTAACTGTGACGCAAGTTGCACGTGACTTCTTGACATAATGCTCTTTTTTTGTAGGTGTTTAATTAAAATGTATTAATTTTAATTTTCTGATTTTCTTTCAGTAGTTTTTGAACCAGTAAGTTCACCCCATGTCTCAAACATTTTTTAAGGCCCTTGAAAAACATGTAGTCCAGAGTCCTGTGCCTGGAACGAGTGCCCTATGGTTGAAACAGGCCCATCACCTTCTCCCCTGTGTCCTGGTCAGCCGAACGAGCATCCCAGCCACCCGTCCTGCCTCTGGTTTCCTCGTCCTCAATCTGTTGTCTTTGTGCATGGCTTCTAAATTCATCACCTGGAAATACCCGTTCTTTCCATTTTCCCCCTTTCCTAACAGTCTGTGATGGTGACTGGAACCAGGCCATGCCACTCAGCTTGCATGGGGGCTCTCTATCACCAGCCCCCAGCCCCCAGGTGACCCAGTGTCCCTTTGCCCTTGCATAGGCCATTGCTGCAGTCTGACCAGGGCCTTTGTTGGCCCTTGGACCCGCCATACTGATTCCTTCATTTCCACCATTGTTCCTGCTCTTACCTAGCCTGAGAATGGGAAGAGCTTCACCAACACCATCCTGGACCCATGGATGGTATTTCAACCAAGGCTTTCAAACTACAGAAAGTTTATTACTGAGACTGCCCATGTTTTTCTCTAAAGAAACACATTTCCCATATTCTCTCTCTCTCTCTTTTTTTTTTTTTTTTTGCGATAGAGTTTTCCCACGTTGGCCAGGCTGGTCTCAAACTCCTGACCTCAGGTGATCCACCTGCCTCGGCCTCCTGAAGTGCTGGGATTACAGGCATGAGCCACCACACTCAGCCACACATTTCCTATATTTTTTATCCTCTCTGAGAACTATCTCTTAAGGCCTCCTAGCTTTGACTTTCTGATTGTTTTCCACGGAGGGGAGAGGCTGGCCTCCCTCCTATTCAATGAGAAGGGATGGTCTCTGGGATTGCAGGTAGCTATATCTGGGAGGGAGGACCTGACAGGGAACTGAGATATGGCTGGTTCCACAGAGCAAAAGGTCAGTGAGCCTCTGATTGGGTGGCAGATTGACAATATTGAATAATTAAAATAATTTTAAAAGAAAATGTAATAACCAATAATAAGAACATTATTGATAATAATAGTGACCCTTTGATGAGTAGCCACTATATTGCAGTTCTTAGTCTGAGCACTTTACATACGTTACTCTACTTAATTCCCATAATATTCACATGAAACAAAAACAGGCTCAGAGCAAATACCAGGCACGTCTAAGGTCACATGGGCTGAAAGGACAGCTCAGGCCTGTCTGGTTCTTAAATCCATGCCCTTCCTTCTTCACCAAACCATTTTCTTACTAACCAGCAACTATTTACCAGTTTTCAGAGAAATGCAGTATTCTACTGATCCATCTGGTCCTTTACTGGTACCAAATGGTTTTAATTACTATAATGCTATGGTTAAAAATCTGTTTTAATAGCTGACAGAACCACTCTTACCTTACTCCTCTTTTAGATATTTTTCTGTTTCTTCTTTTGTGCTTTTTTTTTTTTTTTTATGAATTTTATTTTTTTTGATGAATTTTATTTAATTATTTTTGTATGGTCTCCACAAATCCTGTTGGTACTTTTATTGAGATTATATGGCATTTATAAATTATTTTAAGGGATCAATGACGTTTTAAATTGTTGGGTATGCCAATCCAAACATAAATATCTTTCCATTTATTCTGCTTTTGCTATATCTTTTAGTATATTTAATTTTTTTCTTACAAGTCTTACATAATTCTTGTTACGTTTATCCCTAAGTATTTCATCTTTTTTGTTTTTATTACGAAAAGAAGCCTATCTTGCATTATATTTCCTAACTTGCTGTTTGTCTAGAGGGAAGCTGATGATTTTTTTGTTACCAATTTTGTAATTATCTGCCTCACTGCATTCTAAGTTCCTCTAGTAGATTCTCTTTTGATTCTCTTGGGTATTCTAGGCATAGCATCAAATCATCTGCGGTTAATAACAGTTTTGCCTTCTTTTTTAATGTAATTATTTGGCTAATACATCCAGAACAGTGAAAGGTAATAGTGGTGTTGGTGGGTGCCTTAGTTTATTCTCTGCTGCTAGAATAGAATTCCAGAGACTGGGTAATTTATAAAGACAGAAGTTTCTTTGGCTCACAGTTCTGGAGGCTGGGAAGTCCAAGGGCATGGCACTGGCATCCAGCAAGGGTCATCCCATGGCAGAAGGTGGAAGCGAGCATATGATAAAGAGACCAGATGAGGGCCAGACATCCTTTTATCAGGAGGCCCCTCTGGAGATGCAAACCCACTCCCGCAGTAACAGCATTAATGTATTTATGAGTGTGGAGCCCTCCGGAGCTCTCACCTCTTAAAGGTCCCATCTCTTCATACTGTTGCAATGGCAATTAAATATCAACGTTGAGTTTTAGTGGGACATTTAAACCATAGTAATGGGATAATACAACTTTTAATGACTAAATAATATGTCATCGTGTGGTTTTACCATAATCCAATTAATGTCCTTTATTTTGTATGTATAGTTTATAATTTATAGGTAATATTACAGGGAATGCTTTTGGGTACACATTTTCCACCCATGTTATTTATATCCATGTGGTAGATTGTTAGGAGTAAAAATGATGAGTCAAGGAATAAAACTGTTTCTGACATTGCTGACGCTGAATGCCATCTGAGTTTTCAGAAAAGATGTCTTGTTAACCAAAGTGTATACTTCAAAGCTTCAGATGTTGGTTGGTGCCTTGCAGAATCTTAGGATTGTGGGGTGATTTCCTTAGTAGGGAATTCATGTTGTGTGAGCTTGGAAGTTAGTTTTATTGGGAAGGGAAGGTGTTTTATTGGGGGCTTAGATTTAGTTAAGAACAAGACACTGTGGCACCAGAATGTGCTGGTACTGAGACCATCCCCCCCAACCTGAGGTCAATCAAACAGAGCCTCTGTTTCCTGTTTCTGAGAATCCCCTTCCATTAGGGACTGTTATAAACCATGCAACCATCAGACACATGCCCTAGTACTGTCTTGACTGGACTTTTCCAGGCCTAAGAAGCCACAAGTTTGTGGCAGTGGCTGTCATCAGCCACACAGCAGCCATGTGGCCTACTCCTCTGGCTCCCCATGGCTCTGCCCTCTGTGCTGACTTTGCACATGTGTCTTACTCTCATTCTCTCTCATTGCCCTCCGGTGGTCACCCTGACTGCCCTGCCATCAGCTGCTGGGCTGTGCCTTAATCTTCCCTGGCAACTCTTGTCTTCCCTTGCAGAAAGTAGATAGAAGTGTTATGAGTTGATTCTGTCACCCCCCCGCCCCTCTCCACCGCCTGCAAATTCATTTGTTGATATCCTAACCCCCAGCACGTCAGAAAGTGACCTCATTGGGAAAGGAGGTTGCTGCAGATGTCATAAGTTAAGATGAGGTCATCAGGGTGGGCCTGGATCTGCTGTGACTGGTGTCCTTATGGAAAGGGGAAATTTGGACATAGACGTGCACACAAGAAGAATGCCCTGTGAACACGAAGGCAGAGACCAGGGAGATGCATCTAGATGCCAAAGACAGTCAAAGATTGCCCGTAAACCACCGGAAGCTAAGGGAGAGGCGAGGAACAGATTCTTTCTCACACTCGTCAGAAGGAACCAACACCATGGACACCTTGATCTTGGACTTCCAGCCTCCAGAACTGTGAGGCAATAAGTTTCTGTGAAGTTGCACTGTCCATGGCAGCCCCAGGAAACTGATACACAGGGTTAGGGTCCATCTGCTCAGCCAATGTGAAGCAAAGGTTCTCCACTGCTCAGGAATGACTTGTCATGGTGGCTTGAACAGGTGGGACCAAGGGTGGGGAGGGGGCAGGAGGGGAGAAGAGAAAGAGCCTGTGGAGTGAGTCCCTTGAGTCCTGGGGGTGTGGCAGCCCTGAACATGGGCAGGGGCCTAAGGAGAGAAGGGAGGGTGCCCTTGGCACCCACACTGTAGCCCTCTGGTGAATGCTTATTGTATAAACTCAACAAAGGGTCCCCATGAAGTGGTTGGAGGCCTCTTTTTCCAGGGCCCAAGCCAGGTAGCTGCCCCTCTGGTGGTGGGGATGCATGATGGCCAAGAAGGGAATGGAAACTTTCAGGCAGCCGAGGGCTGGGTCTCCTGCCACCTGTGGCTCTGTGAGTGTGGAAGGGTGTGGTACAAGTTGTCATGGGTGATGGCATTGGCCCTACAAAATGCCACCCGGACCTTCTGAGGCTGGCAGTGGAGGAGCCACCTGTGGAGAACGTTGGGTGGACCTACGTTAGAGCCCAACTCTTGCCCCTTGGAGACTGCCATGGCCCCTACCAGGTTGACCCTGCCATGCTGTCATGACCTGGCCAGAGTGACCTCTGAGGGCCCACCCTTTGTACCTCCCCTCCACCCTGCACTAAGGCTGGGAGGTCAGGAGAGACAGACCTGGCAGGACCAGGGACTGGGAACCTTCTTTCCATGACAGCCCTTCTGTCTTCAGCCTGGGAACACCTGCCTGGTGGCCTCTGCCCAGCCCCTCACTCTGCAGCTGCGGTGAAGACTTAGGAGTCCGGCTGCCAGGGGTAAAGCCCAGCTCTGCCCCAAGCTAGTTCTGGAACCATGGCTGAGTTACTCAACTTTTTCAAGCCTCTGTCTTCCCATCTGTAAAATGGAGACAAGAATCTCCACCTCGCAAAGTTTTCTAAGGATTAAGTAATAGAACGGGTATAAACTGCCCAGGACGGTGCTGGCACACAGAGGTGATCACCGTCACCTGCCTAATATTCCCCAGATGATGGACACCTAGGTTCTTTCCCATTTATTAATGTTTTTACCTTCCCTTAAGCTAAGCAGCTGACAGCACACTCAATGG
The DNA here is from genome assembly GCF_001604975.1 of Cebus imitator. NCBI lineage: Eukaryota > Metazoa > Chordata > Mammalia > Primates > Cebidae > Cebus > Cebus imitator. The sequence goes on from NW_016107345.1 coordinate 2,532,946, forward strand.
AAGATGCCCCGACAACACGTTGTCCATCTTTGTTAGTCCTAATAGTTCTGCCTGTTCATTTCCACACGCCAGCCCTTGCTCACTGGAGACTTGCAGGTTTCCCTGAAGCAGGTGGGGGGTGCTTGCAAAGTCCTCGTGCTTCCCTGAAGGCAGTGCTCCTTCTCAAGGGCCTTTTCCTCCAAGAAGTCTCCTCCAGCCCCACACGTTTCGTGCCTTTCCAGTTGTGCTGTGGATTCTCACATAAATCACAAAGTTCTAATTGTTTGTTCATGCTTTCATTGATTCATTCATTCCTTCATCAAAGAGTAGGAATTACTCAGGCAAGAAAGGTGTACCCAGGCAGAAATAGCAAGAAATCGGAGTTATGAGAGGGCTCCGGGTCTGGGGCAGCTTGGTGTGGCTAGAGCTGGAGAGAAGGGTGTAGTCACTGAGTGACATTTACAGAGCAGGTGCTGTGGCCAGGCCCTGTGCCAGGTACTGAAGATGAGGCAGTGAACAGGTAGCCAGGGGTCCCACCCCATGGAACATACAACTTAGCAAGGAAGACACACGCACAACCGAGTACAGAAATTAGCTTGTGGTTCCTAGTGTGCAGGGTGGCATGCCGGGAAGGCAGACGGTCCTGGGAGAGCGTGTGATGAGGGGCTGGTCTGTCTTGGGAGCCAGAGAAGGCCAATCTAAGCAACTCTAAGCTTAAGGGAGGAATTAACAAGCAAGGTGCCTGTTTAGGGGTGAGGGATGAAGAAAAAGTTATTCCTGGCAGCAGCCACAGCATGTGCAAATGCTCTGTGGCACAAGGGAGCCTGAGCCAGTTTAGGAACTCAGGTGGCAGTTGGCATGCAGGGAGCATGGCAGGATAAAAAGCTGGGGAAGCAGGCAGGGTCTCACAAAGGATAAAGGAACCGAGCAGGAACGGAAACTTTGTATATATGAAAATTTTGAGTAAGGATAATTTGGAGTATGGGCAAAATTACAGACTTACTAACAGGTAAGCGGCCCCTTTGAGACGCCTGGAGGTCAGCGAGGTTGCTCCAGGAAGCATCGCCAGGAGAACACTGGCAGGACTCATCAAGCCTCAGGGCAGCCAAGCTTCACCTTGCCCTTGAAGAGGCCACATCTCTGCCTCTACCTCATGGTTGGGCTCCAGGGACTTCCCTCTATTCCCAGACCGTAAAAGAGGATTTCCTGCAGCCCAAATCAAATATGGTCACTTACAAAACAAGGAATGGCTCCCAAATGGCCGTACCTGTCCTGTGTGCTGCATAAAACTGACATCTCTGTTTTCCCAATACCTGATTGTTTGCAACCAGGCTTTAGGAATCCCAGGGGCAGAGGGGAAGCTTCTGAAGACAGCAGCCTACACTGGCCTGGAGCCACGGCTCTGCTGTGAGCAGGCTCCATTTGCAGACCTAGCCTGCCCTTTCGAGATGCAGTTCATTCTAAAGCAAGAGCTGATAATGGTGAACCCTGGGGTAGGCCACATCCCTCAAGGCAAGTCACCTGGGACTTGCTACTGAGCTACTCCAGGTCAGGCAAGTGTGGACACAGACGGGCCCCGCGACAGGCAACAAGGGGCTTCCCATCCAGCTCACTCATCAGCCCAAGGAAATGGCAGCATTGGAACAGCACACACGTTCGGTGCCCTCAGCTCTTCACAATCCCGACCCTGAAAATGAACGGAAAACACTCACTTGGCACCCGGGAAGGAATCAACTTCCGTCCTGAAGTATATTAAAGAAAGGTCTTCTCCAGCCTGGCCAACATGGTGAAACCCCATCCCTACTAAAAAGACAAAAATTAGTTGGGCGTGGTGGGGGGTGCCTGTAGTCCCAGCTACTCAGGAGGCTGAGGCACGACAATCACTTGAACCCGGGAAGCGGAGGTTGCAGTGAGCTGACATCACGCCACTGCACTCCAGCCTGGGCGACAGAGTGAGACTTTGCTCAAAAAAAAAAAAAAGAAAAGAAAAGAAAAGAAAGGTCTTTTCAGGTGCTACTTGCTTGCAGTTTACACCTGCTCGGTCACCTGCCTCCCATTACCTCCACACAACAGAAACCACAAGTGAGAATGAGGGGTAGGTGAGGCCAGAGGAGGCACACCAACTGCAGCCCCCGGCAGCCAGCTGCTTACCCACCCAAGGAACACGGAACAGACACAGCAAACAAGTCTCTCAAAGTGCATCTGCTCGGAGCCATCAGCAAAGGGGCATGAGGCCCAGCCCGCTGGAGCCAGGCAGAGCAAGGTTGCAGTACCAAAAATGACTGTGGGTTTTTTTTTGTTTTTTTTTTTTCCTAATTCTGAATCCTCCAAAATGGATTCATTTATGTTTAGGGTGATTGGTTTAAGATTAGGCCCAGGTGGGCGGTTCACCTGAGGTCAGGAGTTGGAGACCAGCCTAACCAACATGGAGAAACCCCGTCTCTACTAAAACTACAAAATTAACCAGGTGTGGTGGCACATGCCTGTAATACCAGCTACTCGGGAGGCTGAGGCAGGAGAATCCCTTGAACCCGGGAGGCAGAGGTTGTGGTCAGCCGAGATTGTGCCATTACATTCCAGCCTGAGCAACAGAGCAAAACTGCCTCAGAAAAAAACATAAATAAAAAGAAATGGAGAAATCTGCTTCAAGATGATGGAGAAACAGCATTTTTATTTTACTCCCCTTTCTTAAAGCCCAGCAAAATCAAC
>NW_016107345.1:2535643-2576403 GCF_001604975.1 Cebus imitator
AAAAAAAAAAAAAAAAAGATGAGGGAATAATGAGTCTTAGAAAAATTCCCACCCAAAGAGATTAGGCTCAAAGTAGGTTGGTCACTTAAAAGGACAGTTGATCAGGCAAATTCACTCATCTTGAGAAAGCCTTTCCCCAACAGTTTCTAATAAATGAGGTGTCAGTGAAATGATGTCAGCAGTGAAATAAATAATCCCAGCATTAAACAATAGAATAGCCCCAAGAAGGGTGTGATTATCTAATGAAGGGTACGGGCAGTGAGCGCCTGTGGGTCCCTGCGGATGCAGAATGACAGAGGGACTGGGCAGAGCGGGGGGACCTTGTGCAGTGCTGAGATGGGGCAGGAGTGGGCTGGAGGGAGAGAGCTGCAGAAAGGCACTCCAGGCAGGGGGAATGGCAGGAACAAAGGCTGGAAAGCGCTTCGTTTCTTGGAGAAGGGGAGAAAGTCCGTGAGTCTAGCAAGAGGGAAGTTTGTGGATTCCTTGAGGACAGCCTGCTGGGGCCAGACTGTGACCCGGACACACTGCAGACGCTTCTTTGAGAGCCTCCCAGACACACCCCAAGGATCTCCTCTGCATGGCAGATGGCTGGGGTTATTTTTGGCAGCTTAGATTCTGGAAGTCTGTGGGAGGAGATGGCCAGGCGGGACTGAAAGGCTGCCAGGCCTCGTGGCCTGCACACAGGTGGCCGGTGTCAGGCAGGCAGTGGTGTCTGCAGACTTCGCTGCCCAGACCTGGGCGGGGCCCACCGGGGCGTCCTGGGAGCCGGCACAGGCTGCAAGGCCGCCCATCACAAGTGAGCCTTTGTGGCCCCGGTTTACGAAACCAGCCAAATATTTTCCCTGTCACTTTATGAGGTGCTAGCTCTACCCATTCAAGCTGGGAAAAATGAAGCGTCACATAATTTGCGCCATTAGAGTTGAGGAGGTTTGAAGTGAACCAATGCTCCTTTTAAAAGAATTCTGTGCCCCTGGGAAGGCCTGTCAGCCTGAGGGGGAGGAGTGAACCCAGGATCCCACCTCTGGAAGGGAGGGGTACCATCCAAGCCAGCTTGGGGTTTTGCAGTAGAGAATGAGGCCTGAGCCTGGAAAGTCTTCAGCCCTCAAGGCGATGGCCTCAGATGAATGAGGAGACTGAGTTCCTCAGAGCACAGGTGGACCGAGTTCCTTTAGCACCATACATTCAGGAGCACTTTAGCCTCTTTTCACAGGTGAGGCCAGAGAGGCCCACAGAAAAGGCTGGGTGGGAATGCTCCTTCAGAACATCACCACAAGGCAGAAGGGATTCCAGAGGGGCTTCCAGGCTGAGGTGCGTGGTGAGACGGGATGTTACACACTGAAGTTGAAAGGCATCCACCTTGTGCAGTAAGCCAGTGGGCAGCCACCATTGCTGTGTGATTCCTGGCCTCCCACGGAGTTCCCACACCTCCTACAAAGCCCCCTTTCTTACTGCCCATGGCCTATCATTTCATTGGTAGATCTGCTTCCCTTTGGCCTCTAGTAATAAGTGTCATTTATTGGGCACTTGCTATATTATGCCAAACATCCCACTAGGTACCTCATTCATTCATTCATTCATTCGAGGTTTATTGAACACCTACTATATGCCGCCCCTGGAGGATGCAGCAGCCCCCTGCAGAGTGGTATTGAATTCATTGTTACAGATGGATCATTTGAGCTCAAGGAGAAGTGACTTGCCAAAAACATACAGCTAATACATGACAGAGTTGGATTTCAAAACTAGGCGGGTGTGACTTCAAGGAATGGCTTCTCTCCACTCCCTTATTGACAGGTTAGAAAGAGGCAGGTAATTATTAAAGAAGACACAATGTAAGCAATCATGATTATAAATCTTTTATTTGCCTTCTAAGTTATAATAAAATGGATCACAGTTTTAAATGCTTACTACCTTATTAAAAAAGTATTTAAACTTTTTCTTTTCCATCTCCCTTTCCTGGTAAAATACTTATTATCTTTTAGATGAAGTAAAGGTATACTTTCATAAAAGCGAATCCGTGATGGCTACTTGCAATTCCACGCTACATGCAGTAACTCTACATCGCCACCTGGTGGTAGAGATTTTGCATAACGGGATGTAAATCAATAGCAAAGACAACAGCTATGGCCCCAGTTGTGCCAGTCGAAGGCACTACAATTTGAGTGAGAATTCAGGGGTTCTAATCTGTGCTCTACCCTAGACTGGCCGCGGTGGCGCTGAGTCAGCCACTCCAGCCCTCTAGGTGGCAGATCCTTTTTTATGAAGCTACTGTGTGGGCTGGTGTCCTTCTAACTTGGTCATTTCCTCTTTGTTGTCCTCCTATGTTGCATTGAACTCAAGGAAAAATGCTCAGGTGGGTTTTGAGGTATCAGTGGGGGAGATATGTGGAGCTAGGCTTTCTGGAGCCCTCGGACCACTCCATGAAGGCAGCACCTCCTCATCTAAGTGTGCGCCTCAGCCTAGCCTCAGGCAGCTCAGGGCAGCCCGTTATGGCCTCTGGCCGACCCTGGGATCTGCCCTGACTCCAGACCTCCTAAGGGCAGTTCTCACCACATGCCTTTCTTCACCAGACCAGGGCCCCTCTACCACACCCTAGGGTATCCATCAGGAATTACCGCCAATCATAGTTCAAGAACCCAAGTTCAGGGTCTAGGCTGGGCTTAGCAGAACAGAGGTGGTTTGTTAGTTGTATTCTTTTATAAGGAACAGAAGACTTGACCTCAAACTGCCTTAAGGTAATAAAAGGAATATATGTGCTTTTATCACTGAGTGGTTCTAGTTGCTTAAGCCTCACCTGTGTCCCAGGTTGAAACACCATTGGCAGGATCTGGCATCTCTCCCTCCATTTCTCAGCTCTTCTTTCTTCAGGTTTAGCGTTGCCTTAGGGGTGTCTTTTGGGGCTTTAGGCCCACACTCTCAACCTACCTGAAATAACACAATCTAAGTAGACAGTGTTTCCTAGACCTCCATCTCACAGACCACCACTCCTGAGCCCCTCCTGCATACATGTTCTAGAGGCCCCTCTATGGGGTCATCTTTCTCAGGTACCCAGATGACTTCAAGGAGCCCCTGGGTCCACCTGTTGCTCTTTATTACTGCAGGCCTTGCTCAGCACAAGTCCTGGAATGTGTTCTCATGGGCCCCACTTGGGTCTCAGGCCCACCCCTGGACCAATCACGGTGGCCACTGAACTGGAATGTGCTGATTGGCTCAGCCTGGTCAGAGGCTTCACGCCTGGGCCTGGGATGGGGCAAAGCCTCAGGGATCTCCCCGAGGGAACTGAAATGTTTTACCTAAAGGGCAGGTGGAGGATGCTAGAGGCAAAACCGTCCGAAATCTATTAGTAACTAACATAACGGTTAGTAGAATGGAAGTTCATAAATGATTTATCTTTTGAGTAAATCAGAGTGATAAGACAATCTTCATGGTAATGTTGCTTCACTCACTGGAAAGATGTGTTCCTAGGAATGCAGAAGACTTAGGAACGAATAAATAAACAAGAAAAGAGAAGTCTGTTCAGTACAGAGGAAACAGAGTTGAGCCTGGCCTACGTCCTGTCATCTCCACTATGCCTCCATCCAGGGCGGGGACAGTATTGGTGAAGGCATGTTTCAACAGTGCCTTCAACTCAGAGTCCTAAGAAGAGAGGTATTTCCTTCGGTTTCTGGGTTTCCCTTGGGAGTCTGTCTTGCATGTGAATATGGTCCTATAACTAGAGGGATGGCCTTGCATCCCCTTTTGGCCGGGCACGGTGGCTCATGCCTGTAATTCGAGCACTTTGGGAGGCCGAGACGGGTGGATCACCTGAGGTTAGGAGTTCAAGACCAGCCTGGGAAACATGGTGAAACCCCATCTTTATTAAAAAGTCTTGGTGGCATATGCCTGTAGTCCCAGCTACTCAGGAGGCTGAGGCACAAGAATCGCTTGAACCCAGGAGGTGGAGTTTGCAGTGAACCAACTTCGTGCCATTGCACTCCAGCCTGGCCAACAGAGGGAGACTTTGTCTCAATAAATAAATAAATAAGATTTTTATTTGTTTCTCTGTAGTGGCGTCTTCTGCTATTCTGTCCTGCTTGGGCTAATGTTTAAAATTCCAGATAGAGTGTTCAAGTGGGCAGGGCCTTAGGGACTCTGGTGCAAGCCCCCTCTGCTGTGAATGGGGGCCAGTGAGGGTCAGGGTCTTACTGAGTTCACAGAGCTAGTTAAATCCCCAAGCCCAGGAGACTTTGCCTGGCAGCCCCTTCTCATGGGTGTCTTGTTGCCACAGGGTTCCCAAGCAGGCAGATAGAGAGGCGGCCAAGGTGAAGGCCCAGATGACAGCTTTGCTATGAATAACTCGCCAAATCAATTACCGCAGTGGGCAGAGCAGTGGGGCAGGCCCTTCCCTGCGCGCTGCCGGGTGCATCTACCGAGATCACTTCTTGCTGCAGGGCTTCCCTTCCTAATTATATTTTGCTCAGGCTAATTCTGAAAATGAACTTTCCCAGCATTCAAATGAGGCCAAACGGGAGGTGGAATGAGAGAAAAGACTTGATTTTTGGTGGCTAGACCACCAGGGAGCCACCTGGGATAGATGTTCTGTGTGCATTTGATCTCTCAGAAGTACAGAGTATTTACTGAGCAGCATTCTGTGTTAGGGCCTGGTGTACTTGCCTAGGATCAGACCCAGGCTCTGCCTCAAAGAGTCCATAGTTTATCGAGCAGCCACACAAATAACGAGAATTCAAGGAGATGAGCCTTAATAAAGGGCTCTGGGCAGCACAGGATGCGTGCAGGAGAGAAAATATCAAGTATTTGGGTCAGCGGTGGCATCAAGGAAGTGCAAACAGAGGAGAAATATTTGAGTTGAGATTTAAAGACTCACATATCCCTTTCCCTAGATGGAGAAGACCCAAAATGGCCCTTCAGGGGAGGGCACAGCACGTGTGAAGGCACAGCAGATTTTAATTGCACAGCGGCGTTCAGGAGGTTGCAAGAAGTTTAAGGTGCATAGGAGGCAGAGAGCAGTCAGCAAAGAGACCGGGTCATAGAGGGCGACCCCACTGCTCTACTGGTATTTATTCATTCATCGAAGCTGGGCCTCTTGGAGTCCAGTTTTTTAAATTCAGATTGTATTTATTTTGAATACATTTAATAAGGTTTTATTGCAACATAACAGTGATCAGTCTCCTGTCCATCCCTGTTTCCAGCCACCCTTCCCAGAGGCAACCAATGCTGTCAGACTCCTGTGTATTCTGAGGTATCTCCCACAAATACACAAACGGCAGCAGTCCGCTCACGCCCTGATGTGCACCTTGCTTCCATCACTTCATGTATCTGGGAGGTGACTCAGCACGTGAGAGCTTCCACCTTCCTGACAATGGTGGGAATTTAGTTGTTAGTCCTAGCATAGAGAGCTTCTCATTCAGCCCCTCATCTTACAGTAGAAAGACCCAGAGAAGGCGGGGAGCAGCTCCAGCTCACCTGATGTTCAGGGACTGAGCCAGGCCTGAAACTCACTCCTCTGCCTTCCATACCTGCCCTAGGCCAGCTAGGCCCACTTCCTTGCCAGTGGTCCTCATTTGCTAGCCCATCAGCTGGATGAGGCTGCCATTTTTTGTAGCCATTATGGGCAGAGGCTGGTGTTTCCATCAGCCTTGTGATGTGTGATTTTAGACTTACACAGTAATCTTTATCAATGTTTTCTCACTTCTCCTTTCTCTTCCCTCTTTCTCCTCCTCTTCCTCCCCACCTTACTTCTCAGCAGCCTTGTATCAAGCCTCTGCCCCATCCTGGTCCCAGCAACTGGTCACCATGGCATCAAGGGCCTTCCATCAAAAAGCGGCCTTCCAGGTATTTTATTTTGAGCCCCAATTAAGCAGGGCAGGCTGCAGGCTGGGAGCAGTGCAGAGAAGAGTGTTTTATGGCCTGTGAGAGAGCCCAGGTGCTATTTATAGCTCCTTAATCGGTGTTGCTAAATGGGGCTTTAATGCACGTCCTGTGGCAACTGCACATTTTCATCACAGAGAATCTCTGCGCCACAGCCTCACTCCCTCCATCTATTGGCCGGAGGAGGAAATGGTGCCTCCTCTGTGCTCAGCAGCTGTCAGCAGGCGGGTGGCCCTTCTGACCTCCTCCTGACACACTCCGGCCCTTTGCAGCCCTGCCTTTGGGGATATTTGGTCCACAGCTGATGCTTCAGTCAGGAACCCAGAGTCCTCAGGAGGCTGCCCGCCCCAGGGCTGGGATTCTGTCCCCAACTTCCCACCATCTCATCTCAGCATCCCCATCAAAGCCCGAGTGGTAAGAGGGACATGTAAGACAATATATCCAGGTTTTTGTGGATGCTCCAAAAATTCTTTCCATTAACATCTCATAGGTTAACAAGCAATTTCACTCCTTAAAACAGAGCAAGTTAACTGTTTCTTACAGTTGGGGACATTGAGAAGGAACCTACACCAGTCAGGATAGGCCAGGTTTTGCTGCAGTAACAGTCCCCAAACCTCACTGGCCTCAAACAACAAAGGTTTGTTTTTGCCCATACTGTGTGCCCATTGCTGTTCAGCAGGAAGCCTTATTCCTGGGGGTCCGGGACAGAAGGAACAGCCCCTGGTGGTGACTAATGGAAAAGTGAAGGCAGCGAAACTCACACTGGCTCCTAAAGCTTCCAAAAGTGACACACACGCTCAAGCCTGTAATCCCAGCACTTTGGGAGGCCGAGGCGGGTGGATCACGAGGTCAAGAGATCGAGACCATCCTGGTCAACATGGTGAAACCCCGTCTCTACTAAAAATACAAAAAATTAGCTGGGCATGGTGGTGCGTGCCTGTAATCCCAGCTACTCAGGAGGCTGAGGCAGGAGAATTGCCTGAACCCAGGAGGCGGAGGTTGCGGTGAGCTGAGATTGCGCCATTGCACTCCAGCCTGGGTAACATGAGTGAAACTCCGTCTCAAAAAAAAAAAAAAAGTGACACACATCACTTCTGTTGCCATTTCCTTAGCCAAAGTAAGTCTTATGGCCACACGTAACTTCAAGCAAGTAGGGAAGGGTAAGCTGATCATGTGCTCAGAGGGCAAGAGCCAGAATATTTGAGAACAACCACAATGACCTCCACAGAAGCTGAGAGTCCCAGAGGTGAAGCGATTTGCCCATATCCCACGGCTCTGAAGTGACAGAGCAGGGATTTGAACTGTCAGCTGTTTACCCCAGAAAACTGTGCATATAACAAAGAGGTTATAGCCTTGGGCTGTAACGTCATGCATCCTTCTGGCTTGAACTCTGCCTCAAGTCTTCACCAGCTATGTTATCCTAGCAAGTAAGTCATTTAACTTCTCAGAGCCTTGTTGATTTGTTAAAGGAAGACACTAGTGCAGGACTATGTTCTGAAAATCAAAACTTTATTCATAAGTTTGGCGCAAACTTATTTGGCAGCCAGACAACTTGAACTGGGGTGAGACCATTTATAGCTGTAAGGTTTATTCTCTGTAAGGTTTATTGCTGAGTTTAAAATGAGGAAACTGAGGCCTGCATGAGAACAATTAGACGCCAATTTATTTGGCTCCTGGGCAAGGTTCTATGGTCCAGGGAAAGGGGGCCAGAGAAGTCGTGCCTGACGTCTCTCAGGCGTGGGGTTATATAGGGAGGGAAGGCGCTCTGATTGGCTGTGGAGAAACAGGACATGCATGTGGCAGGCTGCTAGAGGTAGGTAGGCGGGATTTCCGGTGAGTGGGCTAGACGGGGCAATGCGCTATTGGGCAGGTTTTGGCGGGGCTTCTTTTAAATTTTGGCAGGGTTTTCCAATGGCTGGCTAGGTGCTGAATGCAGAGTTTAGTGTCTAGTGCAGAGGTGGGTGTGGCAAAGCTAGATGCTGAGTGCAGATGCTGGTGACTTAATTTTCAGGTGTGGAGAGGGATGGGCGTGTCTGAGCTCCCAGCAAGGCAACCGGCCTTACAATAGTCATTCCGTATTTCACTTGGTGTGAATATTCACAGGTTTCACTGTAGAAATATTAAAGTGTTTGATTGCAGTCTGCTGGAGATTTTATACAATATATTATACAATACATGGCATATGCAACTTAATTACTAAACTCTGGAACTTACTTTCTTTTTTTTTTTTTTGGATGAAGGATGATGGTCCTGTAGTACCTCCCTCATAGGGTCATCACAAGGATTAAGGGAAATTATATGTCAAAAATTCTGAGCACAGGGCCCAGCACATAGTGAGTGCTCCATGCTTGGTGGTTAGTTTCGGTTCCTGGGCTGCAAGAGACTGCCATACGAGCTGAAACCACAGCAAGGAAGAGTGGGAACGCTCTAGTTTGCACAGAACCCACATCAGCGGGTCTCTTGGTTTCCTAAGTATTCTGTCCTAGGAAACAGAGGTTCTTTAGGGCCCCATTAATCCTCTAGGGTGTTTCAGAATGATTCACTCTGAGAGCAACTGGAGTGTTTGGGTCCTTGGAAACAAAGTGCTTTGTAAGTATAAGGTATTGTTTTCACACTTATTAAATGTGACGTGCCCTTTCCATCGGGCCAGAATCTAGGGTTTTGTCATATTCATTTCTCAGAATCGTGGAACCCAAAACCTTGTTCCTCAGAAGACCTCAGAGCCCTACCTGACAACTGGAACCTGAGACCTCACCCTCCTCTCTGAACAGCTTCCCTTCTCTCTGCTAAATAGACTGGAGTTCTGCATAAATTTCATCTGGCAAAGGGATTCGCTGTTTGGAGAAAACCCGTCCTTCTCCTCCCAGCTGGAGAGCTGCAGCCCAGGGAGGCACCGTGCGCTGCAGGCAGAACCTGGGCTGGGACCGTGGTGGGATCCCTGACCACTCACCGGCTCCAGGATGCCTTTAGGGCGGTGGCCACCTCCCTGTGATTCACTTTCCTCACCTGTAAATGAAGATGTCAAGGGTTGTTCTGAGGATTAAATGAGCTAATTTCGAAAAGTTCTTAGAACAGTGCCCGGTGCAGTGAACACACTAGCGATGCTGGCTGTTACTAATATTTTCTCACAGTGACTGTGGTAGAGCCAGTAGCTGAGCCTTCTACCAAAAGAAAGAAGGAATCTTGTTCAACTAAATTCATGGATTTGCTCTCTGCCTGCTGACTGGGCCGTCCCATCATGACCCTGGCTGGGTTATTGGGTGCCAGACCCTGCTCCTCTCAGCCCTCAGAGTGGCCAGGCAAGTCATGGGGCAGTAGAGTCTACGGACGGACCTCTTCCGACCTCGAGAAGCCTTTCCAGGGCCTCTCAGCAAGTGGACCAAGAGAGGGGTTCTGACAGGGGCCTCCAAGGCCCCTTTAGGTAGCTAGGACAATGGGCAAGTGAATCGTTTGACCATGTCTTGGACAGATGCCTGGACAGAGCCCCTCCAGGTTACCCCAGCTGTTCCCCCATCTTCTTTGTATCTCGTGCTGAGCAAAAGGTTAGGAAGCAGTGCTTTAAATTCAGTGCAAGGATCCAAACCAGTGAGATGCCACTTCATACCCACTAGGATGGTTATAATTAAAAAGCAAACAAGCAGAACGGAAAATAAATGGGGACGATTTGGAGGAATTCCTGTTGAGAATGTAAAACGATGCAGATGCTGTGGAAAAGAGTTTGGCAGTCCCTCAAAAAGTTAAACAGAGAATCGCCATATGACCCAGCAATTCTATTCTTGGGCATATATTCAAGAGGAATGAAAACAGGTATTCAAACAAATATGTATGCATGAATACCCACAGCAGCACAATTCGCAGTAGCCAAAAATGCTAACAGCCCAAAATGTCCACCAGTAGATAAATGGGCAAACAAAATGTAGCATATTGATATAATGGAATATTATTTAGCCATAAAAAGGAATGAAGTTCGGATACATGCTACAACATGGATGAACTTTGAAAACATTGTGCTAAGTGAAAGAAATCAGATACAAAAGCTCTCATATGATTCCATATAATCATATAATATTCCATATTCATATTCTGGGTATGGAATATCCACAGTAGATAAATTCATAGAGACAGAGGATAGATTAGTGGTTTCCAGGGGCTGGGGGATGGAGGATGACATGATCGCTTAATGGATGCAGGGCTTCCTTTGGAAGTAATAAAAATGGTTTGGAACTCGACAGAAGTGATTCACAGTTGCATAGCACTGTGAATGTATTAAATGCCACTGAATTGTATACTTTAAAATACACAACTTTGGCTGAGCATGGTGACTCATGACTGTAATCCCAGCATTTTGGGAGGCCAAAGTGGGCAGATCACTTGATTCCAGGAGTTCGAGACCAGCCTGGTCAACATGGGGAAACCCCGACTCTACAAAATATTAGCCAGGCATGGTGGCGCATGCCTGTGATCCTGGCTACTCAGGAGGCACAGGTGGAAGGATTCCTTGAGCCCAGGAATTTGAGGTTACAGTGAGTTATGATCACCACTGCACTCCAGCCTGAGTAACAGTGAGACTATCTCAAAAAAAAAAGATCAATTTTATTTTATGTAAATTTCACCTTAATTTAAAAATTATAAATAAATTGGGTGCAAGAAGTCACAAGAATTCAGTCAATAGGGCAGTTGTGTTCATTTGGAAAATCCCAGGGTAAACTCAGTCAGTTGCCCTGAGCATGGCCCTGGGGGAGCACCCTTCATTCCCCATGACCCCAGGAAACTGTGCACTCCTCTAGCTGGGGACATCGGACTCATTCCCAGCTCCCCTGCACCTGATCTGGGACATGACAGATCCTTAAGAGATTTGGAACTAACTCCTGTGGGTAATTGACGAGACACGGTGCATGCACAGCGCGCCTGTCCGCCACTCACCGGCGCTCCAATATTGTGGTAGAAGCTTAATCTCAGCACTTAGTTTTCCTCACTGTGAAGTAACATGGGACAATGATGAGGCCAAGTCTGGACCCACTGTGCCGGCCCAGCAACAGGATGCAACTAAACCACCGTGGCCAGGCTGGGCGCATTGGCAGGGCTCAGCAGAGGGCAGCTGCTGCTGGTCTTAAGTGATTATCATTGTTATCCACGGTCAAGGGCATCTCGGTCTGTGGTCTTTTGAGAGACTGCTTTTGCCACTGCCTGAACTAAGGTATTTTTCTGCCTTTTCCCAATTCAAAAAAAGTTCATTTTCTCTGTCATTTTTCTCTACCGATACGTTTTTGTCCATAAACCTCTAATGTCTGCTACCCCTTGTCTACGGTACAATAAGAAAGGAAGCGCCTGATTCATGGAAAAAGTAGATATCGTAGGCACTGTACATCAAATATGTGAATGTTCTGGGCATTGGGCAGTGTCTGGTGAGGCACCAAGAGTCTTGTGAGCCCAGCCGCCCAGCCGATGCTGCCTGCATGACCCTGGAAATCACGTGACCTCTCTGTGCCTGAGTCCTCCTCATAGGGCTGAGGAGGACTGAGTGAGTTACTGTAGGTCAAGTGCTCGGCCGGCATCGGCACAAAGTGAACTTCCCAGTCTGGACACTGAGACACCAAATGGGGTTTAAATGCAGTTCCAGTTTTTTACATAATTACGGACATCAGAGCTAGAGTTGGTTGAGGTATGGACGAACAATGGTCAGATTCCCAGATCCAACGGTGTTTGGGGCTCTGTGGTTGAATCAGATCTCTGGCAGTTTATTGAGGGACGAGCTGTCCCCACATAGGGTTGGCAGGTACTGACATCTGGTAAGGTTGTGGATTAGCTTTACTCTACAATAGAAAGGACGCTATCAGCTCAGGGCTGGATGTGGGCCTAGAAATGTTTTGTTTGGCCATACTAAATTAAATGAAAGCCTGAATTTTGGAGTTTTCTGGAAAGAGCAAGAAATGCCCATTGTCCATAATTTACACCTGCTCCCCACTATTCACTTAGGTTACCTGCCTGGCACCATGGACGCTGGAGTTTGCAGCCTCTGCTCTAAATTGTAAACATATTTGTGGCACTTGAGATAGTTTTCATTAATGCACTGATTAACTTTTTTAAAGTTTATCTAAAACAGAAAATCATTTGCCTTGAAACTAGAATTGGAAGTAGCTGTTTAAAAATTTGCCAACTATTATTTTGTGTCATGGCTGTTTATAAACTGAAAACATTTATTTCAGACTTCATCATTTACCACTTCTTAGACACAATTTTCCTCTTCTGGAGTATCTCATAAATACTGGGTTCCTCTTGGGTCTAATTGGATCATCTGACTAAAGGAGGAGGGAAGCTCGGGTGAGAAAACTGGGGCAACTCTATCCAAGAATTCAGTTTACTCATCAGTTTTGCTTAACTTAAGAAAAACAAGCTTCCACCAACCTCCTCTGGGCCTGTTTCTGAGCTCACACTTGGAAAGGTCAAATAAACACAATAAATCCATTAGAAGGCCTTCATATTAAGCCCCTGGGGCTTACGCTATTTAGCAAGAGGCTAAGGGATGGCGTTTCTGAGTAGAGGAAGTTTGCTCAAGCATAGCTATTTGCTAGAAAACAGGAGTTAACTGTGCCAGGTAGTCTCAGGGGTTGTGAAGCATAGCCCCAGCCTGCTTCAGGAAGGGAGCTTGGTGGTGGTGGTTCTGGTGGCTGGGGCTGGAGATGATTATCATTGATTATCCTTGTGGAGTCTGTGTCAGCTTCCTTTCCCTTTCCAAATTCTTCAGGCCAAATCCCAGTTGGAATTAGGTGGATTAAACCCGTTAGTTGCTGCCCCCCACTAGGCAGGGTCCCTCACTGTAGCTGATCTTGGAAAACCAGCTAGCACCAGCACATGGAGCCGGGCTGAGCGTCAGGGCCGTGGGGCCTCCGGGACTCAGGAACAGAACGGTGGGGCCGGCAGAGAAGTCTCTTTTGCAGTGACTGTCATCCCACTTCTTCAGGGGAGTTGGCAACAGAGTGCACCCCAGACCATGTTGTCCCAATTCCAATCCCATTCTCACCACTTAACTGTGGCCTTGAGCTAGTGCCTGTCCTCTCAGCTGCCTCAGTTTCCGCCAGCCTGTAGCTGGGCATTCATAATAGTAACTACCTCATTGGGTCATTGTGAGGATTAAATACAGTAGGACAAAGAAAGTGCTTAGAACTTCTCATGACAGAGGAAGTGCTGTGTTAAGCCCCTGTTACAACTATAATGTTACTATTATCATTGCCAGAAAATCAGCTGAAGAGTCCAGTAAGGGCACTCAGATGGGCTTTGAACATATGTCAACGCTCATGAGTTTCCCAAGGCCTCTGCTTCTGATGAGAAGACTGGAAGGAGGATCCTGAGGAATGGACAGGCTGATGGATGTGGTGGGAGCCGCAGGTCACCTGGAGCTGGCTCTGAGCCCCGGATCTGAGCCCTGGCTCACAGATGCATCAGATGCTGTGTCCTGAGCAGGCCTCCGTTTGGAATTCTCTGTGGTTACTGATATAGAGGCATCCTACCTAGGTGTCCAGTCCTCAGCTCCCCACACCAGCTGCCTATTTTTTTTTTACCTTGTCCCAAAGAGCACTAACTTCACTGAAATATTAATAGCTGTCATTGACTGATTGCCCACAAAGGACAGGGCCTATGCTGGGCACCTTGACTCTGTCCCTCTTCTAATCCTCCCAGCGCTTCCCCATGAGGCAGGTGATGTTCCCATTTTACAGAGGAAGCAGCCAACCCTATAAAGCCAGAACTTGACTCTAGGTCTTCTAAGTCCAGGCCTTGGCTGCTTCTTTCTTCCAGCTCTGCCTTCGCCCAGCCGCACTAAGTTCTAAGCAGGCAGGAGTGACTCCATGATTACTCCTTAGCTAGAATTTAACTATAATTCATCTTCTGGCCAAGTCCTGTGAGTTTGTTCAGGGCTGCCTCATAACGTACTCATTCACTTTTGTTCTCTCTCTCTCTCTGTTTTTAACTGAACTTCTGATACACAGAATTGGATTAGACGTAATCCTTAGCTGTAATACACTGTCATCTTTGGTCCCATGCATAGCCCTCTTTAATTCTAATGTCCCCTATTATATTTATATTCACGTATTTACCCCTTCAGTGTTTAATGCACACCTATGAATCCACCACACCCGGAGCCCTGATAATCAAGCCCCTCTGTGCCCCTCGTGTCGTCTCTGCCAACCTGTACCCTTGCTGCAAGGCAACCATGCTTAGAATTTTATGTTTACTATTCCTTTGCTCTTTTCCTTATAGACTTTTTGTACGTAGATGTGAGCCTCAACAATGCCTGGTTTCATTTTGGTTGTTCTGCAACTTCCTAAATTGCTTACTCCTATGCCAGTACCACACCGTGTCATTGCTACGGCATTAAGTAACCTGATATCCAGCAGACGAGTCCTGCTGTCCCCACACTCCTCATTCCTTTTTAGAAGGGGATGCCACAGGGAATCCGGGACCTACTCCTGAGGACTCCACGCTGCCCTGGATGAAATTAGCACCGACTCTCTGCAAGCATCCTTCTGCTTCCCCCGCCCGGTCTCCCATGTTTCATTCAGTTCCTGTAGGGGCGGCCAGGTTGTTCCAGTGCTGCAGTGACAAGGAGCACTGCAGAGATTGGTAAGATCTGTGGAGCAGGGTGCATGCCAGCCAAGAGGCACCCCCACCTCCGACTCTCTCCCTGTGACAAGGGCTGTCCCATCCAAGGCCAGCGTGTCCATTGTGCCGCTCTCCGGGACAGGCTCCAAGTTAAACACAGTCAGATTTTCTGGGAACATTTTCAGCTGAGTTAGCAGCATCCTCTACCAGACCAAGAACTGATACGGTTTGTTATTAATTCTGTCTGCCTGAGGGACCTTGTAAGCATAAGGTATTATATCAGAATCACTCAGATCATGTTCAAATGTTGCTTCTGATGCAGTAGGTCAGGGTGGGGCCCAAGATCCTGCATTAGTGATGGATCTGCCTCTGCTTTAGATGGTAAGCGGCTACTGAAAGAGTATGGCTTGGGCCTTGCACTAGGGTGAAGGCTGAGCTAGGATTCGCCTCCAGGTCAGGCCCCCAGGCCCCAGCCCGGGCTCTCAAAGGCTGGGCAAGGGATGGGACCTTCTTCCACCTCTTCGCTCCCCACCCAACCCAAACACACAGAGGTTTCTCCAAGATGGGTATGCTTCGAGGCCGAGAAGACCCAACAGAGGCCCAGGACACAAACCCCCAGGAGGACCTGAGTCTCCAGCGCCTGCCTGGAGCCAGTCATTCTTCCTCACAGCTGGGAGAGGGTCAATAGTGAACACCCATGTGGCTCAGCAGGGCTGGGGTGCAGCGGCGAGCCAGCAGTGGACAGGCAGCTGAGCCCTGCTGAGCTCTTGGCCAGAAAGGTAGAGGCCTGTGAAAGGAAGGCCCCCAGAGAGGGGTCCAGGTCTCCAGACCCCTTGTTCCTTTGACAATGCTAGTGTGAGCCCATGGCTAAAATGAGCCTCACCTGTAAAGCTGAGTGAGGGCTCAGTTCAGCCAGTCCCGCCTGTGATAACAATAGCAGCTCAGAGCCAGCCCTGCCTTTGGACCTGGTTCAGCCCCACCTCCCCGAGGAATCCTGCCTGGCCTCTGTCTGGAGCTCAGAAGCCACATCCGCAGGTCTGCCAGGCTCCTCTGACATTTATCTCACAGGCATCACTTGCCTTGCCATTCACTTTTTCATGTGCATTTTTTTCTATCAAATCTAATTTGATTTGGTACAGTCAGGGCCCTTCCACTGCTGTTCTGCCAAATGTCACCCAGTGGCGAGGAGCCTCCGCCACCATGCCAAGCCATTTGCCACTCTGATGGAGACACTGAGGCCAGAGAAGGAAGGCAAGGCCAGTCTGCCAGCTGGTGGCCGAGGCCGGCCAGGCACCCAGGGCTCCCGGCTGCTCAGCTGCTCAGCTGCATGGCAGGTCAGGGAAAGGAGGACAGCTCCTCTCTCAGGCCCTGCGGTAGAACTGAGATCTAAGAACTGAGAACTGCACTGAATTCCAGATACTCTTTGTTCCCAGCTCATTTCCTAGTCCCTAGTGTTGAGAAAGCGATCCCTGTGGAGGAGTCATCAGGAGTAGCAGGTGTGGGTGGAGAGGGGCTGTGGGAGGCCAGGCCAAAGCCCTGACAAACCCGGGGTCAGCGGTCAGTGGATGACAGCATCAAGGAGTGAGGAGAGCACTGAACTGAGTGGTGTGACCCACAAGGGAAGGGGGAATAGAAATATGTGAAGTTCTATTGGCTCTCAATACCTTGTGGAACCTCATTCTAGCAGCTGACTTTGCTAAAGAGCCATCCCCCCATGACACTCTGTGCTCTCTTACCTCTGACTCCAGCCCTCAGTTTCCCCACCACTCAAATCTTCCACTGTGCCCTCTGGAACTGCCACTCCACACACAGAAAACTCAACCCCAGCTTCTTCTCTGAGAACTCCCCGCACTGCCTTAGTTGGACCAAGCACTCTGTCCCAGTACCCGCTGCCCTTCCACCTTCTCTGGGGGCTGCATGCTCACTCAGTCGCAGAGGCAGGGCAGGTCCCCTCCTGGCTCCCCTGCCACATACAAACCTCCCCGCCACCTTCTGGTTGTGAGAAATCCCCCTTCCCGTATGGTTCACATTGTTCCATTCTACTTCCTTCACTTCAGTGTTACATTCCCTCTCCTCTTTTTCCGGACGTGGTGCCATCCTGTTTCTAGGGCTTTTTCATTTTTCTGGAGTGCCTCCTTGAGTAACTGTCAGACTAGGTGCACAAAAGCTCTTCTTCCAGAGCCACTGCACGCATCCAAAAAGGTAGCTGCTGTTTGCTCTGCAGCAGTGTAGCTCCCCTTAGCCTGGGAGGATGAGGAGTCTTTGGTTGAAAAATATTTTGCCAGACACACTCTTCTGTCAGTACTGAGTCAGGAGCTGATGGGAAGGCCAGACCCTTGAGTTTGTCATCTAAGTGGAGGTGTCTTTTCCACAAATCCTGCCCACCTCTGCTGTGGAGGTTTTGCCCATGCTCTATTCAGCTTCTCTACTGGACCTTGACATCGCCGGGAGTCTCTCCCAAAGGCTGCCCTGCTCGAACAGAGCTGGATCGGGCTCTGCAGCTGGGGCAGAGACAGGAACACAACTGACCCAGATGTTGGGATGACACTTCTTTAAGGATTACCCTATGTTTGCTCCTTGGAGCTTGGGGTTTCTCTGGGACTCTTTTGATGAGAGCCTTGCTCATCCCTGGTGTTCAGGGCTACTGGTCTCGCTGCTTGATATCTCCACTATTCTGTCGCACCTGCTTCCTGTCTTCCTGGTATTTACCATAATGTCTGGTTGCTGTTGGCCTTTCTTGTTTTCCAGCACACTTATCCTTTTATCCTGTCCCACGTGCGCACGCATGTGCACATGAGCGAATCTTCCAGCATTTCAGAGAGGTGATGGGTGGGAGGCGTGCAGTGTGTGGGCCCAGGTTCCCCCTCAGAGCACACTGCCTCCATCTTTTGAACAGCCCCACACAGTTCAGCTGCAATATTCGAATGGAGTTTTTCAAGCACTCCCTGTTCTGGTTGTCCCCTTTGGAGGTTTCTCATGTCCTTGCTTTGCAGCGTTGCTAGGGAAGGCCATGCATTATTTAGGACTATTTTCCTGTGCAACACTCCTCTGTGCACAAGAAGTAACTTGATCGCTCCCTATTCTAGGGAAAAATGAGGGCCCCACCTGGGCTGTGGGGACCATCTGTGCCGATGACGCTTGTTGGCGCAGAGTTCATCTGAAGATGCTGCTTGTGTCCCAGCTGTAGCCACAACCCTTTTTGCTGGGGAAACAGTGAAGCTTGTCAACAGAAAACTCTCCAAATTCCAAATGCTTCCTAGATGGGAGCTGAGGTCTCTGTTAGCTGTGACAGGGCCAAGTCGGTACAGGGATGCCATATTTTAGAAGTAGCATCACTATAGATAATGATACACTTGACAATTTGCATGATTAAGTAAGTGGATTTATACCTAACAGGTGCAGACCCTGAGGACAGAGAAGCCAAGTCACTGGGGAAGAGGTGACACTTGATTTGAGTCCTGAAAGATGAGACACGCTCCTGGCAGGAAGTACAAGGAATGGTCTTCTAGACAAAAGGAGCAGCATGAGGGGAGGCTCAGAGGCATGAAAGCAAATCTGAGGCTTCAGACCCCAAAACCACAGTCTGTGGTTGACTGATGAGCACCACGTCTGCCACAGAGTGTGTGTGTGCTTGCACATGTGTGTGGCTCCTCCTCGTTTCACTCCCTGAAAACAAACAGTGCCCAGTTCTGTTTGGGTTCAGCTTTCAGGTCACTCAAACCCTCCCCCATCTGCTGACCATTGTCTAAAATTACAAGAGAATTTAACATCTTGACCCTAAGATATTGATCTTTTTTTCAAAATATAAATACAGGGTTGGGGTAGGGTAGTGACTCGCGTCTTGGCATCTTCCCACTGCAGGTAGAGAAGACTTCAGAGGGTCTAGGGGAGCAGCTTAAGCCACCAGTCTCTGTGTCAAGATCTCCACCCATTTTCATCACACAGACCATCATAAATGGATATTCAAACTTCCCCCATGTTATTGATAGCTAAAAAGAGTTCCTGGGAAGTCCTATGGCTCACCTAGAGTTGAACAGGAGGTTAGTAATGGAAAATTAAGGAATATTCAGGTCACTGGAGAACTTTTGAAATGATTGCCTTGTGATGTTTTTAGCACAGAATCAGACATCCAGCCCTGGCTCCAGCAAATCCTCATCAAGAGCAGAGCATTGTTGTCAATTAGGATGATGTACGGAGGCATTTTTAGAGCCACAATAAGTAAATTATGACTATTTTTAAAGGTACTTCTTGGGCTGATGGCCTGAGATAAGACACACTTTAGAGAGAACCCTTTAAGGCAAGGGGCCTGTTTTGTCATACCATCATCACAACAGCCCGTAGGTGGAGGTGTTGCTATTCCCATTTTACAGATGATAAAAATGTAATGCCACATTTTTCTCCTCTGTTAAATGGGTGGTGGGAGCAGAAGCTAGGATTCCAAGCCAGCTCCTTCCCCCTACTTTTTCCCACTAGGGCAGGCAAGGCAGATGCTTCGCTTGTGTTGCATCTCACCAAGTACTTCTGCCCACGATTTATTTTTTTTAATGTAAACTTGTTTTTGAAGTATAAAATATAAGTATACAGCATACAAATCTTAAGGGTGCTGCTTGATGTCTACAAACAACACACTAGTAGAACCAGAATTCAATTTAAGCAGCAGAAAATACCAGCATCCCCCCACCCCTGCCCAGGAATCCCTCATGCCTCCTCAGCCCCATCACTACTCCCTTAAGGTCACCTCTGCCCTAACTTCATCACCTTGCTTTTGCTTCTGTTCAGAAGGAATCACAAAAATGTACTTTTTTTCACTCGAAATTATGTTGAAAGATTCCTCCACGCTTTTACATGTAATCGTGTTTCCCTCATTCTTGTGGCTGATTAGTGTTCTATATGAAATTACACTATTTATTTTTACATTCCACTATTTATGGACAGTAAGATTGTTGCTTCCAATTTGGTGCTGTTACAAGTAATGCTCCTATGAGCGTTTGTGAATGTACATTTTGGTGAATGTGTATATGCTTTACTGTTAGATGTTTACCCAGGAGATTCAGCAGTTTTAGTTGATGTGCCTAGTTTTCCAAAGTGGTTGTGCAGTTCACATTCCCACTAAAAGCATTGTGAGCATTCCGGTTGCTCTACATCCTCATCAGCACTTAATAGTATCTTTTGCATTTTAGTCATTTTTTTTTCTTTCTTAATTTCAATAGTTTTGGGTGAACAGATGGTTTTTGGTTGCATGGAAAAAGTCTTTAGTGGTGATTTCTGAAATTTTGATGCACTACTCAATCTGGAGTCTTTTATCCCTCAGCCCCCTCCCATCCTTCCCTCCGAGTCCCCAAAGTCCATTAGATCATTCTTATGACTTTGCTTCCTCATACCTTAGCTCCCATTTATAAAGGAGAACATGGGTGTTTGATTTTCCATTCCTGGGTTACTTCACTTAGAATAATGGTCTCCAACTTCATCCAGGTTGCTTTGAATGCCATCATTTTGTTCCTTTTCATGGCTGAATAGTATTCCAAAGCGTGTGTATATAACAAAATGTGATTATACATATATATATATATATATATATAATTTTCTTTATCCACACATTCGTTGATGGGCATTTAGGCTGTTTCCATATTTTTACAAATGTGAATTGTGCTGCTATGAACATGCACGTGCAAGTGTCATGTTCATATAATGATTTTCCTCTGAGTAGATACCTAGTAGTGAGATTGCTAGATCAAACAGTAGCTCTACTTTTAGTTCTTTAAGGAATCTCCACACTGTTTTCCATAATGGTTGTACTGGTTTACATTCCCACCAGCAGTGTAAAAGTGTTTCCTTTTCACCACATCCACACTAACATCTGTTATTTTTTGACATCTGTTATTTTCTAAATTATGGCCATTCTTGCAGGAGTATTTCATTGTGATTTTAATTTGCATTTCCTTGATAATTAGTGATGTTGAGCATTTTTTCATATGTTTGCTGGCCATTTGTATATCTTCTTTTGAGAATTTCCTAGTCATATCCTTCGTCTACTTTTTGATGGATTGTTTTTGTTTTTGTTTTCTTGCTGATTTGCTTGAGTTCCTTGTAGATTCTGGTTATTAGTCCTTTGTCAGATGCATAGTTCATGAATACTTTCTCCCACTCTGTGTTTAACCTCCTGATGATTTCATTTGCTCTATAGAAGCTTTTTAGTTTAATTAGGTCCCATCTATTTATCTTTGTTTTTATTGCATTTACTTTTAGGTTCTTAGTTATGAACTTTTTGCCTAAGCCAATGTTTAGAAGAGTTTTTCCTATGCTATATTCTAGAATTTTTATGGTTTCAGATCTTAGATTTAAGTTTTTGATACATCTTGAGTTGATTTTTGTATGAGATAAGAGATAAGCATCCAACTTCATTCTTTTTTTTTTTTTTTTTCCCGCAGCTGTTGTAAAAGGGGTTGAGTTCTTGATTTGATTCTCAGCTTGGTCACTGTTGATGTATAGCAGCGCTACTGATTTGTGTACATTGATTTTGTATCTTGAAACTTAAATGAATTTACTTATCAGATCGAGGAGCTTTTTGGATGAGTCTTTAGGGTTTTCTAGGTATACAGTCATATCACCAGTGAATAGCAACAGTTTGACCTTCTCTTTACAGATTTGGATGCCCTTTATTTCTTTCTCTTGTCTGACTGTTCTGGCTAGGACTTCCAGTACACTGTTGAATTGCAGTGGTGAAAGTGGGCATCCTTGTCTTGTTCTAGTTCTCAGAGGAAATGCTTTCAACTTTTCTCCATTCAGCATAATGTCAGCTGGCTTTTACTACCTTAAAGTATGTCCCTTCTCTGCCGATTTTTCTGAGAGTTTTAATCATAAAGGATGCTGCATTTTGTCACAGTTTTTTCTACATCTATTGAGATGCTCATATGATTTTTGTTTTTAATTCTGTTTATGTGATGCATCACGTTTATTGACTTGCATATGTTAAACCATCCCTGCATGCCTGGTGTGAAACCCACTTGATCATGGTGTATTATTTTTTTGATATCCTATTGGATTGGGTTAGCTAGTATTTTGTTGAAGATTTTTGTATGTATGTTCGTCTGGGATATTGGTCTGTATTTTTTTTCTTTTGTTATGTCCTTTACTGGTTTTGATATTAGGGTGATACTGACTTCATAGAATGATTTAAAGAGGATTTCCTTTTTCGCTATCTTTTGGAATAGTTTCAGAAAGATTGGTACCAGTTCTCTGAATACCTAATAGAACTTAGCTGTGAATCCATAAGGCCCTTGACTTTTTTTTTTTTTGGTGGCAATTTTTTTATTACCATTTCAACCTCACTACTTTGTTACTGGTCTGTTCAGAGTCTCTATTTTTTCCTGATTTAATCTAGGAACGTTGTATATTTCAACCTCTAGAGGAGATAGATAAATTTCTTGAAATATTTCTATTTGTGCATGTAATATACCTATTTGTGCATGTAAAAGTATTCATAATCCCCTTGAATGACCTTTTGTATTTCTGTGATATCCGTTATAATATCTCCTGTTTTGTTTCTAATTGAACTTGTTTGGATCTTCTCTTGTCTTTTTTTGCTTATTCTCAATGGTCTATCGATTTTGTTTATCTTTTCAAAGAACCAGCTTTTTGTTTTATTTATCTTTTGTATTTTTTGTTTCAATTTCATTTAGTTCCGCTCTGATCTTTGTTGTTTATTTTTTCTTCTGAGTTTGAGTTTATTTTGTTCTTGTTTCTCTAGTTCCTTGAGGTGTGACCTTAGATTGTCTATTCATGCTCTTTCAGCTTTTTGATGTAGGCATTTAATGCTATGAACTTTCCTCTTAGCACTGCTTTGGCTGTATCCCAGAGGTTTTTATAAGTTGTGTCACTATTATCATTCAATTCAAATAATTTTTAAATTTCCATCTTGATTTCATTGTTGACCCAAAGATCATTCAGAAGCAGATTATTTAATTTCCATGTAGTTTTATAGGTTTGAGGGTTCCTTCTGGAGTTAATTTCCAATTTTATTCTACTGTGGTCTGAGAGGATACTTGATATAATTCCGATATTCTTAAATTTATTGAGACTTGTTTTGTGGCCTATCATATAGTCTATCTTGGAGACTATTCCATGTGCTTAAGAAAAGACTGTATATTCTGCAGTTGTTGGGTAGAATGTTCTGTAAATATTTGTCAATTCCTTTTTTTCTAGGGTATAGTTGAAGTCCATTTTTTCTTTGTTGACTCCGTCTTGGTGAACTGTCTAGTGCTGTCAGTGGAGTATTGAAGTCCTCCACTATTGTTATGTTGCTTTCTATCTCATTTCTTATGTCTAGTCATAATTGTTTTATAAATTTGGGAGTTCCTGTGTTAGGTGCATATATATTTAAGATTGTGATATTTTCCTCTTGGACTGATCTTTTTACCATGATATAATGTTCCACTTTGTCTTTTTTTTTTTTTTGACAGAGTTTCACTCTTGTTTCCCAGGCTGGAGTGCAGTGGCGCAATCTTGGCTCACCACAACCTCCACTTCCTGGGTTCAAGTGATTCTCCTGCCTCAGCCTCTCGACTAGCTGGGATTACAGGCATGCACCACCATGCCCGGCTAATTTTGTATTTTTATTAGAGACAGGGTTTCTCCATATTGGTCAGGCTGGTCTCAAACTCCCAACCTCAGGTGATCCATCTGCCAAAGCCTCCCAAAATGCTGGGATTACAGGCATAAGCCACTGCACCTGGCCCCCTCTCTGTCTTTTTAAACTGTTATTGCTAAAAAGCCTCCTTTGTCTCATATAAGAATAGCTACTCCTGCTTGCTTCTGGTTTCCATTTGCATGGAATATCTCTTTCCCCTCTTTACCTTAAGTTTATGTGAGTCCTTGTGTGCTAGGTAAGTCTCTTGAAGATAGCAGACACTTGGTTGGTGGATTTTTATCCACCTTTATGTAGTGCTTTCCTGCTTCCCTAGGGACAGGGCTACCTGAGAGCTGGACTGCAATGATTGCTTTTGCCCTTCTGGGTCTAACCATGCAGGGGGGCTACCAGACTCTGGGCTGGTGCTGGGAAATGTTTTCAAGGAGTCCTGTGATGTGATCTGTCTTCAGGTCTCCCAGCCATGGATACCAGTACCCACTCTGGTGGAGGTAGCAGGAGAGTAAAGTAGACTCTGTGAGAGCCTTTGGTTATAGATGTTTAGTGTGCTGGCATTCTTGAGTGCTGGTTATGCTAGCAGTGAAGCTGGACAGACTTGGGACCACTGGTTAGCCAGGATTTGGCAGGCAGTGGAATTAGCGCCTGTTTTCTCCTTCCTTGGAGCAAGGTTGTTCTATTGTGAATTGCTATAATGTCCTGAGTTGGTTGGCCTCCAGCCAGGAGGTGGCGCTTTCAAGAGAGCACGAGCTTTTTTGCCTGTCTCACAGAATTTGCAGTGGCCTGACACTTCTTTCCATTAGGTTATTTTAATTATGCCTGAGGGGTACAGACAGAATAAAAATTTAGAAATAGACCAACATATGAGCCCTCATTTTTATGTTAATATATAAATTAAATATAAGTAGACAATAAAAAGTAGAGGAAATGTCTATTTTTAGAAAAGACAAAATTAATAGCTCCTAACAGTGTCAGGACATTTATTTGTTTGTCAGTTGAGTCTTCATAGACTATCTTTGAGTCACCACAGCTGTTTCAGCAAACCTGGATTGGAGGACAGGCCATACAGTTAACTCTGGGTATGAATTTTGGCTAAATATTTGACAACTTCTAAGCAGATCCTATGAGAGGTCTTCATCACTTCAGACTTCAGTCCCAGGCATCACAGGAAAGAGGAAATCATCACTTTAGTCTTTGTTGTTGGCATGTAGTAGAGGCATATTATGGTATGAATTTCTACTTTCCTGATGATTCATGAAGTTGAGCACTTTTACATGTGTTTATTGGCAACTTAGGTATACAACTTTGTGAACAATAGTTCTTTTTCAGTTTTATCTTTAGTCAAAAACATAGTTCTAAGAATAGCTCCCATACTGGAAAATTCTGTGCTTCCCTTCCTATCTAGGTGGTTATTTCCAAGCTTTGATATTTGGTAGTTCTAAGGAAAGCCTCAAAGCCAGGGGAGGTGAGAAAGAAGAGCCGAGGGAATGGGCACAGCCAACGCTGGGCATTCTCTGAGCTCTTAACGTTCCACAGTGGGGGCAGCAACCCAAGGACTTTCTCTGTGCACTTTGGGATTGTGAGTTTACTCTCCCCTCAGAAGTGAGGAGAGATGATTTGTATTTCACATTTAGAGCTAGCAACGTATTCTGAACCCCTTTTCTTTCTTCCTTTGAAATTTAGGCTCTAGATTGATTTCAGTGACCGCAGAGAGATGAAGATAAAAGGCATTCTGTTCCTGATTGGGCAGGGAACACACAGGGAGTTGGGTTTGCTGACAAGGCTAAGCGTTTTGGATGCTGGATTCCTATTATGTGCTTAGGGCATTAAAGTGATAAGAAAATCTCTTAAGGTTTGCCAGTGATTTTGAAACTTTAGCAGCTCCGTTTTCCTGAAGCAAGATGGGGGACAAGGAGTGTGAGAGCTGGGTGCGAGGGTGTTGCTGGGGGAGATGGGGACACGCTAAGGGAGGGTTGTCAAATGCTGGCCTAGGCACAGTGATAGGGCAACTGGAGGTGAGTGATCAGCCTTCTGTGCCTGGAAAATAGGGCATGGCTGGGCTTTCCCTGTCCAGCCTCATTTTGTATGAGGATCAGTATACGGTCTCCATGTTTGACTATTCTGGAGATTTTGTACAAGTAAAATTATACAATAAAAATAAAAAATAATAAATCTTTTTTTAAAAAATTTAAAGAGGATACAGAGGTGAGTGTTTGAAGCCACTAATGCTCCCTTTCAAGTGTAATATATGCAATAATTCCTAAATACACAAAAGGTACAGGAACTGGAAATTTCTTATATAGAAGAGCTGTCTGAAAGCTTCAAAGAGAGGACACCTGATGGGGGTTTTGAAGCGTGAATAGGAGTGTTAAAGGCACATGAGGGTGGGGAGGGTATCCTAGGCAGAGAGAACAGGCAAGTCTTGGGATCTTACCTCAAGTGAAGAAGAGCTGGATGTATTCCGTGCACAGCTTCAAAGAACATGCCCCTGAGTCCCACCTTAATTTTAATGGCTCCCTTTATTAACTCTGCAGCTCAGGTAAATAAAATTCCTACAGAACGTATTCTTGACTCTGGACTACATTCCCATGTAAGAAGTACTTCTCACTGCAGGTCATGATAAAAAATGTTGGAAAGCTGCAGGCCTCGGGCGGATCTGCAGAGGGCCTTCCTCTGTGGTATTATTCCTGTCACAGCTCTTGTGTTAGTATTCACCACCCAATGGTTTTATTGTATCTTAGTACATTACAGGATGTTTATTAAATATCATTTATTCTATTACCAAAAAAAGTATTAAGATGCAGGTTCAGGCCAGGCACAGTGGCTCACGCCTGTAATCCCAGCACTTTAGGAGGCCGAGGCGGGTGCATCACCTGAGGTCCACAGTTCGAGACCAGCCTGACCAATATGGAGAAGCCCCGTTTCTACTAAAAATACAAAAAATTCGCCAGGTATCGTGGCACAGGCCTGTAATCCCAGCTAGTCCGGAGGTTGAGGCAGCAGAACCCAGGAGGCGGAGGTTGCGGTGAGCCAAGATCACACCATTGCACTCCAGCTTGGACAACAAGAGCAAACCTGTGTCTCAAAAAAAAAAAAAAAAAGATGCAGGTTCAGGCCTCTAGCATATTCCTGTAGGATTGGGGAAAGCAGACCTGTACAAGCCATACAAGATGGCATGTGACCACCGTCATCATCTTCCTTCCAGCTGATGCCAACTGATCAGCACTGTTCCTCTCCCCTCAAACCTCCAGCCTATCCTGTTTTATTCCTCTTTTGCCTTTGCCTGTTCTCTCTGCCTAGGATACCCTCCCCACCCTCATGTGCCTTTAACACTCCTATTCATGCTTCAAAACCTCCCTCAGGTGTCCTCTCTTTGAAGCTTTCAAACAGCTCTTCCATATAAGAAATCTCCAGTTTCTGTACCTTTTGTGTATTTAGGAATTATTGCATATATTGCACTCTATTAAAATGATTGACCTATTTAAAATCCCAGACCATGAGCCCCTTCACCCCTTTCCAGAGCTGCCTCTAGTTATCCCTGTATCCCCAAGGCTAATTAGAGGGTCTGGACAAGAATAAGAGCTTGATAACGGTGTCTTCAATAAACCTAGTTAAACTCGGTTTAACTGACCCTGGGTCCAAAGTTTCCATTATTTATGGATTTTAACTTACAAATTTTTGCAGAACTCGATGCTGGAAGACAATGCAACCCTCTTCGGACCATCAAAGAAGGCTATGGGGAAAGTTTCAGGGTTCACAGGCATTTCCGACAGGCTCTCAGCATCTAACCTGTTTGTAAGAGGAAACCCCCTGCAGGTCCAGCAGCTTTTAAACATGTTCCATCGCGACCTGCAGTGAGAAGTACTTTTCACGTTAAAACACGCTAAACACCTACATCAGAGACAAGGACTTCATGAAATAATATTCATCCTTGCTATGGGTATTGCTCTCATTTTCTCTTTCTTTTAAAAAAGAAATACATTGCTGGCCACTACCCGTTGCATTAATTTCGTGACTCTTTCGTCTCACTGGTTGCATTCCACAGTCTGATGAACACTGCTCTAGGCCTTCAGCTTCTGTAACCAGAGATACCTTCTCAGAGGAGAAGCCATGGGCCCTGAAGGTCAGCTCCGAGGATCGGGCAGGCCGGCAGTGTGCAGCGGGGACGGGGGAGAAGGGGACAGGACGGCGCGGGCCACACTCTAACTGCTTCCCTCTCATTGCAGCCGAGCCCCTGCCGCTGATGGACCTGTGCCGGAGATCCGTCCGCTCAGCTCTGGGCCGCCAGCGCCTGCGGGACATCAGCTCCCTGCCCCTGCCTCAGTCTCTCAAAAACTATCTGCAGTACCAGTGAGCCAGGCCTGAGGGGCAGCGCAGACACACACCGCAGGCCCAGCCCGCCTGTCATATTCACAGTCTCATGGCACATAGGGGAAAGGATCTGCCCTTCCCCCGGCTCCCCAGGACACTCAGTTCTTTCAAAGCCAGGACATAGTACCAACTTTGGAAAGTAAAGGTCTGTTACCAACAAGATTTACTGCCCTCAAGGCAGCCCTCCCAAGTCAGACACCTCCTTCGGAGCCGCAGAGAGCCTGGAACCTGCACCTGCTGGAAATCCTGCAGCCAACCAGGACAGAGCAGCCACCGTATTGATCAGAGAGCCTGTTTCCTTATTCAAGAGAATGAATAAAACATTTGGGCAGGAGACTTTCTATTGTGTGCCTTGTTGCAGACAGGGCCAGGGAGAAATTAGCCTGTGCAGGGAGAAAATTGCCTCTGAATAATGAATGATGAAAGCAGCCTGACGCCATGCCCCTCCTGGCCCACACCCCTTGCCAGGGCAGCAGGATTGTCATGCTGGTTTAGGACTTTGGGCCACTTTAAGAGACTATTTTCAGGAGGCCCAAACAGTCAAGTGGACAACGCGGTGTGGAGACACCTTCCGGCTTACCTCTTTGAATGAACATTGTTTACTCACCCCTTTCCACGTGCCCCCCTTCCCAGCCACTGGCTCACCGTTCTCTGGATGCCCAGACACCTGTCTTCGGGGGAGATGAGTCTGACTGGTTCACCCCAGGGAAGAGTGTATCCTTACCATTATTTTAAGTAGCATTTGTATTTTAAAGGAGGAATGTGGAGAGGACAGTGTTTAGTCCACAGGTGCTAACAGGGGAACTGGGGGCATTATGACACCCACGTCTGATGTGTCCTGGGTTGGGGGGCCTTCCTGCAGTGTCCAGGGTCTCTGGGCAACGTCCATTCAGGGTGCAGCATGGCTGTCACAAAGCTTTATTTGAGCAAATTATTTTTTCACTTTAGGAGAATTCTACAAGTTTGTTTCCTGCTTCAAATGTGTGTGTGATGTGCTGTTTATTTATCAGCTTGAGGTCTGTGGGGGCAGCCTTGTAACTGGAAGGGTGGATGTGGGGGACGCATTCTGCACCTGCTCCGAGCCTGGTCCTCTCGCAGGAATGCCGCCTCCACCACCGCTGCTGCCGCCACCTCATATGTGTTTCAGACACTCTCCACCCACACTCATTTTTTAACTGGAAATCATCACAGCAGTGGGATATCAGAGCCCCAGACAGCACTGCCTCTCCCTTCCCGCCCCCCTGACCCCACTTTAATGTGAATTTGACTGATGAATGAGGAGCGTTTCTAATAAAGTTTGTCATTCAGTCCTTCAGCTGCGTATTAAATGTTTGGGGAGGGACCCAGAAAGCTTCTTCCGTCAACCTGGCCGGTCTGTCCTCAGACCCATAGAAGCCAGGTGTGCGAATCCCTCTTTAGACTCTTCTTGTCTGACTTGTGGCCCCTGCTTGTGCCTGAACTCCAGCTATTTTGCAAAGGCCCGCCCTGGAAGAGAGGATGTGCCTGGGTCCTGCTTGCAAAGCTGACCTTAATGGTGAAAAAACAACTCAGCCTCCTGGTGCCAGAGTCAAGGGGCAGCTCTGCAAAGGCACGTAGGGCCAGGCAGCACAAACCCTATGCAACACCAGTTTCCAAATGGACTGGAGGTGGGGCTGGATGTGACTCTGGCAAATGCATGTTGTCACCAAGGAGCAGTGCAAATTGCTGAGGAGTGAGTGTGAAGTAAGGCCAGGCTCAGGGCTGGTGGCAGTTCAGGAGTTGGAGTCCGGATAGGGTCTGGGTAAGGACTGTCATAGCATTCACTTAGCAGACCAGCCAACAGCATGCACGATGGCAGCTTCCAGGCACCCAGATCCCAGGCTGGTGTGTCTCATCCCCAGAGATACGTAGTACAGCATAATAAAGTGAGAAGGAGCTCTTGAAGTGGGGCGGATGAGAATAGAGTATAAAGGGAAGGCTTCTCTCTTGTTATTTTAAGGGCAGACAACCTTCCCAAGGATCACCAAAAGAACCAGAACATTACCCAGGGGTAATGTTCCCTGCTTTGACCTCAGGGCTGGGCTCTGCCTCAGGCAGCTTTCAGTCATTTCGTTTGCCAGAGGCCGCTTCCTGCGGAGGCACGGAGGCTTTGTGTGTCGAAAGCCCGGGTTTGAGTCCTAGCTTCATCGCTTCCATGCTGTGACTTTGGGAAAGTCGCTTCCTCCGGTGCACACTGTTCCGGCTGAGCCAGGTAGCCGGTGACTGGGGACTCCTCTCCCAGCTCATGGAGTCCGCATCTCAGCACCAGCTTTCCAGCTTGGATGCATCTGTCTTATCTTGGCTTCCAAGCCTCACTTATGTGGTTTCCCTCACCCCAACAATGTCTTCCCCATTGTTACCCTCTCCAGGATCTGGCTTAAAGTGGCCCTCCTCCAGGAAGGCCTCCTTAACCACTTCCCCCATCTCAGCCTGCTCTGAGAATTCAGCTCTTCGTGTCACAGCCTGAGGATGCCACACCTGGGGCTCAGGACCCTCTCCTGAGCACTGGGACTTGAGTTCCTCTGCCTGTGGTCTCATCTGCCCAGGGAGCTATGGACCTTTGATGGGCAGAGCCTCTGCCTGCTCCTTCCCACACAGCTCAGACCAGACACATGGGCTCAGCGAAGATGGGGGGGGCGGGATGGAACTGCCCTGCAGCTGAGAGGATCACTGGAAACTGCAAGGAGGAGCAGAGGGGAGGATCCTCCCAGAGCCAAGAACCTGGCCTTGAGGCCTCCAGGATCTCTTACCCTTTCATTCCCTCACCTTTTCCCAAGTACTTATGAGGCACTTTTCATGCACTCAGCACTATGATGAGAACATAAATAAGGAAATCTGGCCCTGCCCTATCAGAGCTCACATTCTAAGGGAGAGACAGACACACAAGCAAAGAAACAGATTATGTCAGAGGGTGGAGATGAGCAGGGGGTGGACTAGAGCCAGGGAGCAGAAGGGACACAATAATGGAGTGTGATGGGGGGGCCCTCTGGGAAGATGCTGAGTACTGAAGAAGTGAGAGGGAGCCGAACACCTGAAAGGGCATGGAGCTCCAGGTCGAGGGGGACTTCTGGCTCTCCCAGTCTTCTCAAAGAGGAAACTCCCGAGCCCCAGTGAGTTGAGGTGAGGAAAGGGAGCCACTATGCTGCCAGTCCCGCCCAAGCTCCAGCTCAGCGTCCCTGTGTATGTGAGCCCCACATACCGCCAGCCTTGCTGTGCAGTTGTGCTCCCTGCAGGCATGCATCTGCGCGCGCGCGCACACACACACACACACACACACACGACCAAGGGCCTCTCCCAGCAGACATCCTGGGAGCTCATGACCACCCCCCAGTGCCAGCGTCCATCATAACCGGGCCCAGCCACCTCCCTATGCTTGGCACATTCTCTAAAGTTTGGCCTCTCCATGACCCATTTCCAGCCGGGGCACTTGCCAAGACAGCCCTGCTAGTCACTTTGTAATTGTCTATGAATGGTGCGTACGGTGGCACCATCCCCCACAGATCTGATGATCCCCATAAGCGCCCCAGCTCACTCTACCCCATCTGACCTTCCCACCTTCTGAGTAAAGCCACCCTCCTTCCCTGGCTTCCCTCCTCTGTCATCTGCACTAGCAGCTGGCTCCTATGTGGGTTATCTTTCACTAGGAAACAAAGATCTCATCCCTCA
This sequence comes from Cebus imitator, assembly GCF_001604975.1. Taxonomy (NCBI): domain Eukaryota; kingdom Metazoa; phylum Chordata; class Mammalia; order Primates; family Cebidae; genus Cebus; species Cebus imitator. The sequence continues at coordinate 2,566,803 of NW_016107345.1, forward strand.
CAGTGTTACAGAAGAAGTGGCAGCAAATAACCCGTTCTATGGCAGTTGATTTGTGCCAGGGCAGCTGTCTCTGTCCCCAGGGCCTTGGTCTCAGCCACAGCTTCTGAACAGGGGGGCATATGTGCCAAGGCAGAGGAACAGGGAACCACACAGCATTACTCTTCAGGTCCCTAACAAGGAGTGGAAATGCCCAATTTTAGTCCAAAACAGAAGAAAATTGGTCCACCTTTGCCTTTAGTTGTGGGTGCTTGGCTCTCGTTCCAGCCTACAGATTTGTTCTGTTATGCTACTCTCTGTGTGTGTTTTTTAATAAAATTGAGCCGAATAAAGAAAAATCAAGTAATTTAACGGAAAAGTCCAAATTTCAGACTTCTCTTGAGAAACGGGCAGATGTGATAAAGCCAGGTCCACACTCTTTCACGGTGAAGTTGGCCAAAGCTGCATAGTGGCGGCCCCTTGAGAACAGGCCTGTGTTCTGTGGTCCAGCCCTAGGTCCAGCCCTCCCATAACACAGCATTGGGCCCTCTCACTGCCGCCACCCTCAAAGGCGTTCACTCCCTGCATCTGGGCTAAGGCTTCTGAGTTTGCTTCTCTGGACTATTGGTGTAAGATACATCAGTGGGTGATAAGTACCCACATATAGGCATGCACACACATGCACACGTGCACACACATGCGCACGCGCGTGCACACACACACACACTTGATCAAGGGAGGGCTCAAGAGGGGAGCGTCTGCTAGCTCTGCACTTGCCTTTGAAGTCTCTCCATCCTCAGCCACCAATATTCAAGCTCACAGACACCCAGGATCTTTACTCAGATGCCAGAGAAACCCGTATGTTCCTGGCTAGATGGTGAACTCCTAGAGGACAAGGACAAGAATTCTCAGGGCCTATTTGTGAAGAGCTGAGTGGCATGATTAGACAGCGTGGCTGCACATTAGAATCCCTTGAGGAACTTTAAAAAGTCCCAATGCCCAGGTCCTTCATTCCAACTAAGTCAGGACCACTGTGGGTAGGGCCGGGCCATGGCAGTTTTTAAAGCTCCTTAGATGGTTCTAATGTTCAACTAGGGCTGAGAACGCCTGGATAAGGCACTTAATTAAGTCATCTCCTCGAAGAGGTGGCTGATGTTTGTGAGAATACACACCCTAGACCAGAAAACATTGGTCCAGGCTGCCTGCATTCCCATAGCCGAGGGGATGCTGAGTGGCGAGGGTCTCCAATGTGGCCAGGTTCAAAGCTAGGGAGTCCCTCCCAGCCCTTCTTCCTGCTTTCCAGCAAAGCTGAGCTGGTTGCTCTTGAGCATGGGGGAGAAAGGACTAGCCACACCTACCCACGCTATTCTTGACAAATTGACTCCAACCCCACTCACTCCCTGTGAGGCCCATGGTGTGGGGCTATCTTCCTGGAGAGCATTGTCCTGAACAATCAGAATAACCTTAGAATCCGAAGTGAAGGGCAGACTGGGAATGGCTTGGTCTTCATTGTGCTATTTTGAATAGAAGAATTTGAAATTATGAGAATTTGAGAGAGCGAATGGTTTGGTTTCTAACATTTCCAAAACCTTGTTTCCTTAAGGCCAGGTAACACATTTGCCCAATAATAAATTATAAAAATTATAAATTATATGCTTATCATTATAATTATATTTATAATTTGTTTCTATTTGTATGTATAAATTATATAGTTATAATTATAAAATTATGCCCTTCACACACACTTCTAGGTTTTGGAGTAAAATGAGCCAGGAACAAGCCAAGCCTGGCTTGGCAGCAGTGTCCCCAGCTGCTTTGGCTCTTCAGCAAGCCGGGCTCTTTTCCTGGGAGGAGGCCTGCTACTGGGTGACTGCAGCCCAGTTAGCCCAGGAAGGAGGATCAGGGTAGGCCATTTCCCTTCTTCCAACTGGCCCCAGGGGCCTCGGCAACACTGTTCTGTGCCTGGGGATTTCCATCCAAGAGAGATAATATGTTGATGATTTGCTGCACAGTGATAGCATTTGGGAAAAAAAGGTGTCTGTTACTTGCCACTCTGATTCAACAAATGGCTCTGTACCAAGCTCTGGGCAAGCTCAAGAACACTCTTGCTGCCTGAGAGCACCCCAACACCTCAGGGAGGCTGACAGGCAAATAGGTGTCAATTGCCTGCTGACCCGACAAGGTGGGCAACAGGGCCAGTGGAGAGAACGCACGACAGCAGCAAGTGCTGGAGTGTGGAGGGCCTAGAGTGTGATGGGGAGGGTTGAGGAGACCCAGACAACAGAGGCGAAGCTGCATGGGGTGAGGGGGCGTGCAGTTATGAAGGGCGGGGACTTGCAAATCACACTTAGGAATAAGGGGTTGGGATGTTTCTTAGTAAGTTCGGGTTGCCATAACAAAGTACCACAGACTGTATCATTATAATTATAATTATAATGTACTGTATAGCTTGTAAACAACAGGAACGTAAATATCCCTCACAGTTTTAGGGGCTGGAAGTCCAAGATCAGGGTGGCAGCATGGTCAGTTTCTGCAAAGGCCCTCTTCCAGGTTGCTGACTGCTGACTTCTCATTGTGTCTTCACGTGGCAGACAGCAAGAGGGCTCCCTGGGCCTCTTTTATAAGGGCACCAATCCTATTCATAAGGTTCCAGCCTCACAACTTAATTAGGTCGCACCTCCTAGCACCATTATGTTGAGGGTTAGGATTTCAAACTATGAATCGTGGAGGGACACAAACAGTCAGTCCATAACAGTACGGGTCAGGGTTCTCGGAGGACACATCTGGCACTCTGAAATGGTAGACTGAAGAGAGTTCAATAAGAAAGGGACTATTTACAGAGGCATGGGCAAAGTTCAGGGAAACCAGCGGCTGAGGGTAAGGAACCCTGGGTGGGCAACATTGGGAGGAAAAACCATTACCATCTCCAGGCTCAGAGGGCCAGGAAAAGGGAGCAGTAACTGGTAAAAGAACAAACTGTAGCAGTAGGAGAGAGCCACCCTACAGGAGTTAAAAGCTTAGATGGAGGAACACAGCCACTGCCAGCCACAGCCTGGCAAGGAGGAAGCAGGGCGTAAATATTCTCACTTGCCCTTGTCTGTGCCTCCCACTGGCTGAAACTCAGGAGCACAGCTGAAAAGGGAACCTGATGGGTGTCATCCACAGAGGTCAGTTTTCTACACACAGAGCAGGGCAGAGGAGGAGGAAGAGTAGATGAGTATCAAGAGAAGAATGTGCGCAGCAGACTTTATGTACAGGATAAACAAACAAAATTGCAAAAATGCAAAACCTGAGTGTATAAATAAAGAAAAGCTCATTTGTTTCAAATGTGGGTGGGGGACTTTTGAACCCCACTCCTGTGCCTCTCCCACCTGAACATCAGATGCTAAACACCTGCTGCATCTCCAAAGAGCCTTCGGTTATCATCAAAATGACATAATTCCCAAAGCACAACCCAAATGTGTGACACAAAGCGGCAGGTCCTGAGCCTAGAACTAGATTCTGTAAATGCTGCTGCAAGAGCGACAGAGGATTTGAAGTAGGAATGATGAGGTCCACTTTGTGTTTTTGTACAGCCTTCCTTCAGGGGCTTCGGATGGGGGCTTAGCAAGTCAGCATGAGTAGAGGTGGGCAGTGGGCATGGTGGCTTATGGCTGTAACCCCACTAATGCGAGGCTGAGGAGGGCAGATCACTTGAGGTAAGGAGTTTGAAACCAGCCTGGCCAACATAGAGAAAGCCCGACTCTACTAAAAATACAAAAATTAGCTGGGTGTGGTGGCTTACACCTGTAACCCCAGCTACCTGGGAGGCTAAGGCAGGAGAATTGCCTGAATCTGGGAGGCAGAGGTTGCAACGAGCCAAGATTGTGCCATTGCACTCCAGCCAGGGTGATGGAGTGAGACTCCATCTCAAAAAAAAAAAAAAGAAATTGAGGGAAAGGCTGTTGGTTCTTTTTATTACAATCAAGTAGATGAAGTGAAAAACTTTTTTTTTTTTTTGAGATGGAGTTTCACTCTTGTTGCCCAGGCTGGAGTACAATGGCATGACCTAGGCTCACTGCAACCTTCCCCTCCCAGGTTCAAGTGATTCTCCTGCCTCAGCCTCCAGAGTGGCGGGGATTACAGGCATGTGCCAGCACACCTGTCTAATTTTTTGTATTTTTAGTAGAGATAGGGTTCTCCATGTTGGTCAGGCTGGTCTCCTGACCTGGTGATCCACCCGCCTTGGCCTCCCAAAGTGCTGGGATTACAGGTGTGAGCCACTGAGCCTGACCTTTTAAGGCTGTTGGTGCTAGGGAGAGAAGGAGGGCCTGAATGAAGGCATGAAGTCCATGGAAGTAGTGGCTAGGAAAGAGCTGGTGCAAACAGGCCAAGTCCACAGAGATTAGTGACTTGGTGCATACAGGATTCTGGCAAGAAAAGAAGTGAGGACACTCACAATTCATTCACTCACTTGTTCTCAGTACACTCATTGGGGACCTGCTATGTGTGAGGCACTGCTGTTGATGCAGGGGACACTACAATGAAGAAAACAAATATAAAATCTGCACCCTCAGAGAGCTTATACTCTAGTAGAAAAGGCACTAAACAGGTAACCTGGTAAATGTAAAGGATCCCACATGCGTAGTAAGCCGGGAAGAGGAGTAGACAGAGCAGATGGCTGGGTTGCCACAGTGGTGTTCTTGTAAATGTTTCACAACCATCTCTCTGTGGATAAGTAAAAAGCCCTGATTTGTAGAGTTTGCTGTTTTCCATCATGTAAATACTCCCACCACAGCCAATTTTAAGCTCCAACATGATGCCACTGAATGCAGATTGGGAAAAGATGATCAGTAGCCAACTATCATAGAGTGTTTCCAATCATACAGATAGGGTAGATGTAAATTATCCCAAGAGCAAACATAATAATGAAATGTAGTAAAATAACTACAAAGTGATGAGTTTTAAGTATTTATTAGTTGTTTTTAATGTAATTTATTTAATTGTAAGTTTATATAATTTATTTTTTTTTTAAATGACTGTAATCCATAGCCAGTTTTAACGATTTCCAAAGTTTTAACCATAAGCTTTTGCAAGCCAGTATGAGCTGGCTCCAGTATACTACTAAGTTTCCAAGATTGGGATTACCGCATATCATTCTGACCTTGTTTGGGGGCTCTACCAAGTCTGAGCACATTTCACTTGGCCAGCATTATCATGGCCCCTTTCCTGACATGTCCCTTGATGAGTGATGAAGATAAGATGGCTTAGAGTAGATGAGAGTGAGGGAAACCAAGCCTCAACAAAGCTTTCACAGCAATGACCTACACGGACTCTGAGTCATGTATGAGAGTTTATACCTCTGACCATTCCTGGGCACCCAGCATGCACTTAACATCACAGCAACACTAGTTCAAAAAAGAGATGTGAAGATCTTAAAATGTTAGCAAATTAAACCTAGGGGTACATATATAGGTTCCTCATGATCAAAGTGGGTTTATTTTATGAGTACAAGTTTGGATGAATCATCAAAAAGTGATACAATCATACTGTCCAAATTTTTTTAATGATCATCTCAATAGATGTAGAAAAATTATTTGCTAAAATTCAATACCTGTTTGTGATTTTGAAGAAAATCTTTCATAAAACTAGGATGAGATACATTTACTTAAGCTAGTAAAGGATATCTGAGATACCTACAGCTAATATAATATTAAATGATAAGTTATCGAATGCTTCCTTTTGAGATGAGAAGCAAGAAAAGTTGTCCATTATTACCACTTCTACACAATATTGTATTGGAAACCCTATGCCGTTTAATAAGCCAAATATAAGAAATTAGAAAGTATAAAAATTGGAAGGAAAGAAATAAAACCACCATCATTTTCAAACGGCATCATTATATACATAGGAGAAAAATGTATAGGAAACTAGGAGAATTCATAAAGGAATTTAGAAAATATGGATACAAGGTCAACATTTTAGAACTTGTATTTTTACATATTAGCAACAAACAATTAGAATATGAAATGTAAAACAATGCCATTTATAGTAACAAAAATAGAAAAATCTAATGAAAAATGTGCAAAACCTTTACAATGAAAATTATAAAACACTGGCAAAAGACATCAAAGAACTAAAGAAATAGAAGGCTCTACCATGTCAGTTAGATAATTCCATATTGTTTAAAATGTCAGTTCTACCCAAAGTAATCTGTAGAGTCAATACAATAACAATAAAACTTTTCTGAGGTTTGCTATGGAATTGACAAGTTGATTCTAAATTCATTTGGAAATGCAAAGGACCTAAAATATCTGTAACAATATTAGAAAAGGAAAACAATGGCAGGCCAAGACGGGTGACTAGAAGCAGCTAGTGTATGTGGCTGTCATGGAGAGGAACAGAAGGCGTGAGTAAATACAACACCCTCAACTGAAACATCCAGATACTTGCATTGGGGCTAATCAAGGAAACAACTTGACCCATGGAGAATGAACAAAAGCAAGGCAAGACAGTGGCCATCCCGGGAGCAACACAGAGCCAGGGGGACCCACCCCTGCCCAGAGAAGTGGTGAGTGAATGCGAAACCCCAGGAAACCACACCTCTCCCATGGATCCTTGCAACCCTCAGGTCAGGAGATCTCCTTGTGAACCCACTCCACCAGGGCCTTCAGTCTGACAGAGAGAGCTATGTGGACTCTTGGCAGAGCAGCTGCTCAGGCATGCATGGAGAGCCTGGAGCCTTAGATACTTGGGCTTTCCAGCAAAAAAGTAGCTGCAGGTCCAACAAAATGGGAGGTTAGACCCTCATACCTACCCCTAGGAAACAGGCTGAATCCAGGGGGCTGAGCAGTGACATCCTGCAGGCTCCACTTCCACAACACTTTACAAGATAAGATCCACTGGCTTGGAATTCCAGCCAGCCACCAGTAGTGGCATCACACCTCCTTAAGAAGGAGCTTCTAGGGGGAGAAGTGGAACACCATTGTTGCTGATTGGGCACATTAGCCATTCCAGCCTTCAGGCTTTGGAGAGTCTGAATCCTGTTCCTCGTCAGTGGGTGGGACCTCCCAACCGGGCCTCCAGCCACCCCCTGCCCATGTTCTCCATCTGACAGAGATTTGAATTCTCCTGGGATGGTGCTCCCAAAGGAAGGGGTGGGCCACCATCTTTCCTGTTTGAGCTACTTAGCCAATCCGGCCTTCAGGCTTTGGAGATTTTGAGCATCTGGGCAGAAGGGATCCCCCAGCAGAGCACAGCCGCCCTACCAAAATGTGGCCAGACTCCTTTTTAAAGTGGATCCTCAATCCCATTCTTCCTCACTGGGCAGGACTCCCAACCAGGGTCTCCAGCCATCTCCTACAGGTGCCTTTGAGCTGGCAACAGGCCTTCACGTTTTGGGAATGAAGTTCCTAGAGGGTGGAACAGGCTGCCATCTGCTGTTTTGCAGGCTTCACTGGTGATACCTCCAGATACTGGAAAATCTGAGGTGACTAGGGACTGGAGTGACCCTATGGAAAAGTGACCAGCCTGTTATATGGCTTCCCATTCCCCTATCTCCTCCCCAGGCAGGTCCTCCAGGCCTGGGCCTCCAGCCAACCCTTACAGAGCTATCAAGCCATTAGCAACTCAGCAACTCCCTGGACAGAACCTCCAGGGACAACTGAAAGCCTCTCTGCCACTGCCTCTGCAGTGGGGACTGCCCTTGCCACCCTCTGACTAACGAAGGTGTAAAGACCCTAAGTTCTTTATCCATGCTTCCAGCAAGCTGCAGTCGACCTAAAGAGAAGAGGCCAATCTGTTTTCCATGGGTTACACACACCTCCCACTGCTCGTCACCAGACAGGGAACCCCCATCACTTGGGCCCAGCACACTCCATCCTGAGCTGATTGTACTGAGTGACTGCTGACCTGCAGCTCTCTGGGGTGGAGCTCCTGGGAGACAAGCAAATGACCCTCGGCCACAACCACTACTAGGATCCCTTCCTCTGCTGCCTTCAAGTTGGGAAAGAAACGTAAACACTGAGAGAGCCACAGAGCTACAGTGAGCAGCCCAAGAGCACAAAGTCATGATCTACAGCCAGGACTCAAGGGGGAGAGGAACCCACACTTTCAGAGCATTGAGAGGGGACATGGCTACAATTGTGAGGAAACATAGGAGAGCCACACAACCAAGCAAGAGTCTACCAACTGACCATTACGCTTAAATGCCACCTGATGAATCACACCCCAGAAATTTAACAGGAAAAATACCTCGTTAACATACCACTCTCTGAAACAAGGGACATGAAGTCAGCATCAAATAAAGACCATGCACAAAGCCTCAGCCCAGTGAAAGCATTCAGAATAAAAGTCTATTAACTATATTCAGTCTACACTGCAGTCAAAGGAATACCCGCATGCAGAGATGAGAAAGAAACAACGCAAGAACTCTGGTAACTCAGATGGCCAGAGTGTCATACGTCCTTCAAACAACCATACCAGTTCTCCAACAAGAGTTCTTAACCAGGCCAAACTGGCTGGAATGACAGAAATAGAATTCAGAATATGAATAGGAACTAAGATCACTGAGATTCAGGAGGATGGCAAAACCCAATCCAAGGAAAATAGGAATCAATAAAGCAATACGGGGGCTGAAGGACAAAATAGCTGGTATAGAAAAGAACCTAACAGGTCCAACAGAGCTAAATAACACAATACAAGACTGTTTCTCTGAATAAGACAGTCAGACAAAAATAAAGAAAAATGAATAAAAAGGAATGAACAAAACCTCCGAGAGGTATGGGATTCTGTAAAGAGGCCAAATCTGTGAATCATTAGCATCCCTGAAAGAGACAGGGAGAAAGCAAACAACTTGGAAAGTATATTTCAGGATATCATACATGAAAACTTACACACCTTGCTAAAGAGGCCATCAGTCAAGTTCAGAAAATACAGAGAGCTCCTGCAAAATTCTACATAAGAAGTTCATCCCCAAGATACATTGTCATCAGATTTCCAAGGTCGAAATGAGGGAAAAATGTTAAAGGCAGCTAGGGAGAAAAGGTAGATAACCTACAAAGGGAACCCCTTCAAGCTAACAGTGGGCCTCTCAGTGGAAACCTTACAAGCTAGAAGAGGTTGGAGGCCAATCCAATATTCAACATTCTTAAACAAAAACAACTTGAATGAAGAATTTTATATCCAGCCAAACTAAGTTTCCTAAGTGAAGGAGAAATAAGATCTTTTTCAGATAAGCAAAGGCTGAAGGAATTCATTACTGCCAGATCTGCCTTACAAGAGATCTTGAAGGAGCACTAAATACAGAATGGATAGACAACTATCAGCTAATACTAAAACACACTTAAACATGCAGACAAGTATCACTGTAAAGCAACCACACAAACAAGCCAACATCATAATCAGCTAATAGCACAATGACAGGATCAAATCCACACACATCAATGGCAACCTTGAATGTGAACAGGCTAAATGCCCCACTTAAAAGGCAAGAGTGGCAAACTGAATAGAAAACAAACAAACAAACAAACAAAAAACACACGACCCAATGGTATGCTGCCTTCAAGAGACCCATTTCACACTTAATGTCACTCATGGGCTCAAAATAAAGGGATGAAGGAAAACTTACCAAGCAAATGGAAAACAG
>NW_016107345.1:2576498-2596283 GCF_001604975.1 Cebus imitator
CTATTTGCAGATGACATGATTCTATATCTAGAAAACTCCATAGTCTCAGCTCAAAAGCTCCTCCTGCTGATAAACACCTTAAGCAAAGTTGCAGGATACAAAAATCAATGTTCAAAATTGACTAGCATTCCTATACACCAACAACAGCCAAATCAAGAGCTAAATAAGAATGGCAATCCCATTCACAATTGTCACAAAAAGAATGAAATACATAGGAATACAGCTAACGAGGAAGGTGAAAGATCTCTGCAATGAGAATTACAAAACACTGCTCAAAAAAAATCAGAGAAGACACAAAACTCTCATGTTCATGGATAGGAAGAATCAATAGTATCCATAGCATTAAAATGGCTATACATCCAAAGCAACTTACAAATTCATTGCTATTCCTATCATACTACCAATGACATTCTTCACAAAACTAGGAAAAACTATTTTAAAATTCATATAGAACCAAAGAAGAGCCCAAATAGCCAAGGCAATCCTAAGCAAAAAGAACAAGCTGGAGGCATCACATTATCACATTGCATGACTTCAAACTATACCACAAGGGTACAGTAACCAAAACAGCATGGTACTGGTACAAAAACAGACACATAGACCAATGGAACAGAATATAGAGCCCAGAAATAAGGCCAAACATCTATGACCATCTGATCTTCAACAAAGCTGACAAAAATGAGTAACGGGGAAAAGACTTCCTGGTCAATAAATGGTGCTGAGACAACTAGCTAGCCATATGCAGAAGATTGAAACTGGGCCCCTTTTTCACACCATACACAAAAATCAACCGGAGATGGATTAAAGACTTAAATGTAAAAGTCAAACCTATAAAAACCCAGGAAGACAAGCTAGGCAATACCAGTCGGGACATAAGAATGGGCAAAGATTTCATGACAAAGTCATTGATTATAACAAAAGCAAACACTGATGAATGAGATTTAATTAAATTTAAGAGCTTCTGCACAGCAAAAGAAACCATCAACAGAATAAGCCCAGATTGGGTACTGGCCTTAATACTTGGGCTTAATAATGCAGCAACAGTAAAGAAAAAGACCAGCATAGTGAACTTCATTAAAATTAATAACTCCTTTTCATTAAGAAGTACAGTAAGAGAATGAAAGGCAAGGCACAGTCTGAGAGAAAGATAGTTGCAATATACATAAGTGATAAAAGTGAGTATTCTTTTTTTTTGAGACGGAGTTTCGCTCTTGTTCCGCAGGCTGGAGTGCAATGGCGCGATCTCGGCTCACCGCAACCTCCGCCTCCTGGGTCCAGGCAATTCTCCTGCCTCAGCCTCCTGAGTAGCTGGGATTACAGGCATGCGCCACCATGCCCAGCTAATTTTTGTATTTTTTTTTTAGTAGAGACGGGGTTCCACCATGTTGACCAGGATGGTCTCGATCTCTTGACCTCGTGATCCACCCTCCTCGGCCTCCCAAGGTGCTGGGATTACAGGCGTGAGCCACCACGCCCGGCAAAAGTGAGTATTCTTAACACACCCAAATTGGAAACAATCCAAATGGCATCATTAGTAATAAAGAAAAATAGTGGCATATTCATACAGTGGAATACTATACAACAATTTTCAACAAAAGAAACACACTACAGCTACACACCGCATAGATGAAGCTCATGGAATGTTGAATAAAAGAAGCTACAAAGGAAAGATTACATCATTCCACTTAGGTGAATTCAACAACAGGCTAAAGCTATCTGTGATCACGGAACTCAAAATAGTGTTACTTTGGAGGGAGAGAGGCACGTTATTGATTTTGGGAATGAGCTTGAGGGAGCTTGCTGGGGTCCTAGAAAAGTTTCACATTTCTATCTGGGTAATGATTATATGAATACATACATATGTAAAAATGTATCAAACCATGTACTTAGGATTCGTGCCCTTTATTTAGTATAGTACACCTGAGTTTTTTTTAAGGAGGAGGGACGAGTAATATCTGCAAACTTCTGTTTTTAAAAAGTTACTACCTTCTCACTGGAAATTCTTTGGATTCAACGCAGTGTTTCCCTTGGCAGTAGCTGCATCTGAGCATGCAGATGGTTCCACAGCAGAAAAATGAAAGGCATCTGAGAGACGTGAAGGTTTTGAAGAACAAAGAATCCTATTGTCCAGTGAAAACAACTCCCAGAGCTGACGTCCTAGAAGCACTCACAGGAACTGAACATCTGTGCAGTGACTCCCTGGATCAAGTGACCTCCTATAAAGCAAGTGTAGGTGCCCTCAGGATCCCGACCGCACACAGGCCATAGGTTCTAGAATTGCAAATTTCCATCTAAAATGCACATTCCTTTCCTGGGTAATGATCATGTTACACAACAGCCTCCGGGATTTTCCCAAAGAGCTAAACAGGATATCACTGCCCACTAGCTAGAGAAAAATCAGTTTTCTTTTTTTTTTTCTTTTGTAAACAAAGAAGATAAGCCTTTTCTTTTCTTTTTTTTTTTTTTACCCTGGCAGGTAAATCAATTCTCTTTTCTCATGTAAGGAGTCCCATATTCCTCACCAATTCCTCCCAAATTTTCAGATGAAGTTGCCAGGACTGAATTTGAATTATTAGAAATATAAAACAGGGACAAAAAAAAACAATCACTTTCTTGTAGAAATACAAACAAATATTTTCAGATGAAGTGGCATGATATTTGGGACCAGGGGCAAGAAGAATGGATGGGGATATAAAGATGAAACAGAATTGTCAAGGCCGGGCGCAGTGGCACACACCTATAATCCCAGCACTTTGGGAGGCCAAGGCAGGCAGATCACTTGAGGTCAGGAGTTCGAGATCTGCCTAGCCTGGCCAACATGGTGAAACCCTGTCTCTGTAAAAAATACAAAAATTAGCCAGGCATCATGGCAGGCACCTGTAATACCAGCTACTCAGGAGGCTGAGGCAGGAGAATCGCTTGAACCCAAGAGGCGGAGGTTGCAGTGAGCAGAGGTGCCACTATACTCCAGGCTGGGAGACAGAGCGAGACTCTGTCTCAAGAAAAAACAAAACAAAACCACAATTGTCAATGAATTGAAAATTGTTGAAGCTGGGTAATGAGAACATGGGTTTATTATACTCTTTGTTCTAATCTTGTTTGAAATTCCCCACAATAATAATTATAATAAAGGAATTCTCTGCAGGTGACTTGATTTGGAAGGTTGAGCATTTACCTATGATTACATGAGTTTATAATCAAGGAGATTCTGACTGATTAAATCAACTTGCAATTTCTCATCAAGTTTGGAAAATGAGAATAAGATTCCCTGATTTGATACCCAAGTCCCTAACTATTTTCTGCTGTCCATTGTTCTTCACTAACTGGTGTCAAAGCTTTGAGTTTAATATCTGGTTTTCATTTTTGATTCCTAAAGAACATACTGGTTCTTCTGTACTCTTTTTTATCTGAATTCTTTCAGATAAATAACAGCATAATTACTTTAAGATTTATCCATGTTTTTAATGTGTAGCAATAGTTATTGCTTTTTGTTGCTAAGTAGTTTTTCATTGGAGGGACATACTACAGTTTGCTTGTCTGCTCACTGTTGATGGGCATTTGGGTTGCTTCTGGTTTGGGGCCATTTCAAATAAGGCAACTGTGAGCATTAATGTTCTGACACAGACTTTCTTTTCTCTTGGGTAAATACCTAGGAGTGGAATGGATGGCTCATAGGCTAGTTTGTTGTGAGTTTTGATCTGGAGTGGATATTAGATTTTATCAAATGTTTTTCTGCATGTACTGAGATAATTATATGGTTTTGCTTTGTTTTTAGTTAGTTTGTTTATTGAGACAGGCTCTCATTCTCTTGCCTAGGTTGGAGTGCAGTGACAGGATTATAACTCAGTGAAGCCTCATATTCCCGAGCTCCAGAGCTCCTCCCGCCTAGGCCACCCCAGTAGCCAGGACTACAGGTGCATACCACACGTCCAGCTACTTTTAAAATTTCTTTGTAGACCTAGAGTCTCACTATGCTGTATAGACTAGTCTTGAACTCCTGGCTTCAACCTCCCCAAATTTTGGGAATACAGGCATGAACCACCACATCTGGTTTTGTTAGTTTATTAATAGAAAATATTGCATTAATCAATTGTGACCTGTTTAACTAACCTTGCATTCCTGAGATAAACCCTACTTGGTAATAATTTGTTGTCTCTTTTTACACATTTTTATTTAATTTGCTAACATTTTGTTTTACAGTTTTGTATTTGTGTTTGTGAGGCATACTAGTCTGTAGCTGTCTTTTCTTGTAATGCCTCTTATCTGGTTTTACGTAACGATAATATTGGCCTCAAAATGAGTTGGCAAGATTCCCTCCTTTTCAATTTTCTGGAAGAGTTTGTGTATAACTTTAATACTATTTCTTTCTTAAATGTTTTATAGATTTCACCAGTGAAGCCAACTGTGCCTGAATTTTCTTTTCATGGAGAGATTTCTAACTACACATTCCGTTTCTTCATTATTTATTGTGCTTTGCAGATACTGCATTTTTTTACACATTGAAGGTTTATGGCTACCCTGCATGGAGCAAGGTTACCGGTGCCATTTTTCCAACAGCATAAGCTCACTTCCTGTCTCTGTGTCACATTTTGGTAATTCTTGCAATATTTGAAAATTTGTCATTATTATTATACCTGTTATGGTGATCTATGATCAGTAATCTTTGCTGTTACTATTGTTTTGGGACACCATGAACCACAGTCATGTAAGATGACAAACTTAATCGATAAATGTTTGTGTTCTGACTGTTCTACTGACCAGCCATTCTGTCTCTCTTTCCTCAGGCCTTCCTATTCCCTGAGAAACAACAATATTGCAATTAAGGCAATTAACCCTACAATGGTCTGTAAGTGTTCAACATCTCTCACTGTAAAAGCTAGAAATAATTAAGTTTATTGAAGAAGCCATGCTGAAAGCCAAGATAGGCAAAAATCTAGGCCTCTTTCACCAAATAGCCAAGTGGTAAGTGCAAATGAAAAGCTCTTGAAGGAAGTTAAAAGTGTTACGTCAGTAAACACATGAATGATAAGAGAGCAAAACAGGCTTGTTGCTAATGTGGAGAAGTCTGAGTGGTCTATCAAACCAGCCATAACATTCCTTAAGCCAAAGCTTCATCTAGAGTAAGGTCCTAGCCCTCTTTAATTTTATGAAGGCTGAGAGAGATGAGGAAGGTGCACAAGAACAGCTGGAGGCTAGCAGAGATCGGTTCCTGAGGTTTAAGGGGAAAAGCCATCTCCAAACATAAACCTGTAAGATGAAGCAGGAAGTGCTGATGTAAAACCACAGAAAGTTATTCAGAAGACTTAACTAAGACAATTGATGAAGACGGCTACACTAAGCAACAGATTTTCACTGTAGACAACACAGCCTTCTATTAAAAGAAGATGCCATCTAGGACTTTGATAGCTAGAGAGAAGTCAATGCCTGGCTTCAAAGCTTCATAGGATAGTCTGACTCTCTTGTTAGGAGCTAATACAACTGGTGACTTTAAGTTGAAGCCAGTGCTCATTTACCATTGCAAAAATCCTGGAGCCCTCAATAATTATGGCAAATCCACTCTTTCTGGTGATAGCACAACTGTTTCCAGCATAGTTGACTGAATGAGTATCTTAAGCCCACTATTGAGACCTACTACTCAGAAAAAAAAAAGTTCATTTCAAAATACTGCTCATTGACAATGCACCTGGTCACCAAGAGCTCTGATGAACATGAAGAAGGAGATGAGTGTTGTTTTCATGACTGCTAACATGACATCCGTTCTGCAGCCCTGATTAAGGATTAATTTTTAACTCTCAAGTCTTACTATTTAAGAAATACATTTCATAATGCTGTAGGTACCATAAATAATGATTCCTCTGATTTATCTGGGAAAAGCAAATTGAAAACCTCTGGAAAGGATTCACCATTCTAGATTCCATTAAGAACATTCATGATTCATGGGAAGAAGTCAAATATCAACATTAATAGGAGTTTGAAAGAAGTTAATTCAAACCCTCATGTATGACTTTAAGGAGTTCAAGATTTCAGTGGAGGAAGTAACTGCAGATGTTATGGAAATAGTAAGAGAACTAGAATTAGAAGGGGAGCCTGAAGATGGGACTGAATTGTTGCAATCTCATGATAAAACTTGAGCAAATCACACTGCCATGTGTGTACCTATGCAACAATCCTGCATGTTCTTCACATGTACCCTAAAACCTAAAATGCAATAAAAACAAACAAACAAACAAACAAAAAACTTGAGCAGATGAGGAGTTGCTTCTTACAAGTGAGCAGAGAAAATGCTTTCTTAAGATGGAATCTGCTCCTGGTGAAGATGCTGTGAATATTTTGAAATGATAGCAAAGGATTTAGGATATTACATAAACTTAGTTGATAAAGCAGCAGCAGGGTTTGAGAGGACTGACTCCAAATTTGAAAAACAAAAAAGTCTATTGTGGGTAAAATGCTATCAACCAGTATTTCATGTGACAGAGAAATTTTTCATAAAAAGAAGAGTCAACCCATGCAGTAAACGTCACTGTTTTCTTATTTTAAGAAATTGCCGTGGCCACACCAGCCTTCAGCAGCCACCTCCCTAACCAGTCAGCAGCCAACAACGACGAGCAAGACCGTCCACCAGAAAACAGATCACAGCTCTCTAAAAGCTGATGATCATTAGCAATTTTTAGCAATAGAGCATTTTTAAATTAAGGCATGTACCTTTTTAGACATAATGCTATTTGTCCAGTGCACATAAATGTTATGTTTAACTACATCAAAGTCTACCATAATAGATTATGGGTGAGCTATTCTGGCAACTAGCTACGTTACATTTACACTCTGCCAAAGTGTATTGGTAGACTCACCGTAATAGACTATGGTATAGTATAAACATTTATAATACACTAGAAAAACAAAAGATTTGTGCAACTCACTTTATTGTGCTATGTGCCTTATTGCTGGGGCCTGGAACTGAAGCCACAGTATCTCTGAGGTACGTCTGTACTTGAGAGAGATCCTCCTGTTCGTTACCAGGTTCTTTCTCTGTGCCACTCCCTCCTCTTCAGTGCTCTGCCCTATGAACTCTAACCACCTTGGCCTCCCTGGACTCTCAGCTCCACGTCCTCAGTGCAGAGATACCATCAGGCTCCACTTGGGATTGTTCTCTTTGCACCATGTCCTGGAGCCTCTCTTAATCAGTAAGCTGGTACAATTCTAGGTCTCACCTTGCTTCTCTTCTGCCTTCCAGATAACATTGTCCTTTGTTGCCTGATGTACAGTGTCTTATTTCACATGTCCTGTCTATATTTTTCTGTTTGTTTGGGGGTTTTTTTGCCTCAGAGAGGAAGTTCAATCCAGGCCCTGGCCCTGCATTTTTTTCTGAAAGGATTATCGATTAATTGATTTTCAACAACATCGCCAAGGCAATTCAATAGAGCAAGGTAAGGTTTTTCAACAAATAACTCTGCTGTGATTTGATATTGACATAAAAAGCCAACTCTAATCTCACACCATATGCAAAAACTAATTTCTGTTAGAAAACATGTGAAAAAAATTGTTGCAACCTGGGAATAAGCAAAGATTACTTGGGACCAGAAAAACATGAAACATAAAGCAAAATGTTGATAAGTTAGACCTTATAAAAATCTTTTATCTCCAAAATACACTTTTTAAAAAAAGGCAAGTCACAGAATGAAAGGAAATATTTTCTATTCTTATATTTGAAAAAAGTACTTGTATCCAGAACATATAAAGAACTTTCACAAATTAATACAAAGTTAATCAAAACAACATGAAAATAAACAAAGTATTTGAAAAGAAACTTCAACAACCATTTACAAATAAGCAATAAACACACAAAAAGATGCTAAATATTATTAGTCTCGGGGAAAAGCAAATCAAAACCACAATGAGAATTGTTAAAATTTAAAAAGCAAATTTAAAATGTTCATAATATCCAGTGTGAGCTAGGATGTGAAGCATTTGAAACTCCTATACTCTGCTGGTGATATGCAAAATGATAAAACCATTTTAAGAAATTCTGTATGAATGTTTAAAACTTGAACATTCTTTTACAATGCAATCCAGCCATTCCACTCCTAATTTCCCAAGAGAAACTAAAACCTATTCACAGAAAGACATGTCATTAATATTTATAGCACCTTTATTTAAAATTTCCCCAAACTGGAAATAACCCAAATGTCCATCAGTAAGTGAATATATAAGCAAAATATGGTATATCTATATAATGGAATTCTACTCAGCAATAAAAATGAACGAACTACTGATAACATGTATCAACATGGATAAATCTCAAAATACTATGCAGAATGAAGACAATCATACTCAAAAGAGTATATACTATATCATTCTAATTATGTAAAATTCTAGAAAATATAATCTATAATAACAAAAAGCAGGTCACTGATTGCCTGGGGCTAGGATGGAGTGCTAAGGGTTATGAAGGAACTTTGGGGAGTGATAGAAATGTTTTGTATCTGGATTGAAGCACTGGCTTCACTGGTGTGTATACATCTGCAAAAAATGAAACTGTACACTTTAAGTAGATGCACCTCATTATATAAAAATTATATTGATTAAGGAGACTCTAATACTTGGGGGATTCCTTTTCCGTTGTTTTTCTTTTTTGTTGTTTTTTGAGGCAGTGTCTCACTCTGTCACCCAAGCCGGAGCGCAGTGGCACAACCATAGTTCACAGTAGCCTCAACCTCCTGGGCTCGGGCTATCCTCCCACCCCAGCCTCGTGAGTACTGGGACTATAGGTGCATGCCGCCACACCTGGTACATAGATAGATAGATATCTATATATAGATATAGATATAGATTTTTTTTTTTGTAGAAATGGAGTTCCACTATGTTGCCCAAGCTGGTCTCAAACTAATTCCCAGACTCAAGCGATCCTCCTGATTTAGCCCCCCAAAGTGCTAGGATTATATTCTTGAACCACCATGTCTGTCCAATATTTCTGCTTTCACTTAGGATCTAGAAAGTTGCAAGACAATTCCACTAACTATAAAAATGACACGTAGAGCCAGACACAGTGGTTCAAACCTATAATCCCAGCACTTTGGGAGGCCAAGGTAGATGGATCACAAGGTCAGGAGTTCGAGACTAGTCTGGCCAAAATGGTGAAACCCCACCTCTGCTAAAAATACAAAAAACAAAAAAAAAATTAGCCAGGCATGGTGGTGCATACCTGTAATCCCAGCTACTTGAGCTGAGGCAGGAGAATTGCTTGAACTCAGGTGGCGGAGATTGCAGTGAGCTGAGATCATTCCACTGCACTCCAGCCTAAGCAACAGAGCAAGATTTTGTCTAAAAAAAAAAAAAAAGTGTCATGTAGGACTGTGGACAAAACCAAAATAAGCCCACAAGAATAAAACAGATAAAGAATTCAATCAAAATAATACACAAAATTTTATATATAAAGAATAAAAGCTAATGAAGATTGAAAGGGTTTTCCAGAAGGAAAAAATGTGAAAACACAGAAAAGGCACATAAAATAAGGTAAACCATCTTTTAAAGTGAAAAAGGACTCACCGTGAATTCTTTCTTGCGTGAGATCCAAGATCTCTCTCTTGGGGTCTAGATCAGGACCCCTTTCCAGTAACAGTAGGAGGGAAGGAACTGGTGAGGAAATGGAATAGTTTTGGATTGACTGAGTTTAAATCTTCAATTGACACATTTAAAATCAGTCTGCTGGCCGTGCACAGTGGCTCACACCTGTAATCCCAGCACTTTGGGAGGCCAGGAGTTTGAGACTAGCCTGGCCAACTTGGTGAAACCCCGTCTCTACTAAAAATACAAAAAAAAATTACCTGGGCGTGGTGGTGCACACCTGTAATCACAGCTACTTGGGAGGCTGAGGCAGGAGAATTGTTTGAACCCGGGAGGCAGAGGTTTCAGTGAGCTGAGATCGTGCCATTGCACTCCAGACTGAGTGACAGGGAGAGACTCCGTCTCAAAATAAATAAATAAAATGATAATAAAATCAGTTCTGCTAAGTTGCCTTCAACTAGTATGTTTAGTTCTTTTTCTGAAAGGGGAGTCTATGAACCACTCACTTAAGAAAAAATAAGGTACATATTTGCATGTTTGAATTAAGATTGCAGATTTTCATACTGACCACCTGTTAGCAAACCCCATTTCTATCTTCCTTCCTTTCCATTGTTTGTTACTTTGCAGGTATCTACAATCTCGAGGCCTTTGCATCTGTCAACCTAAATAACAAACAGAGAGAAGCTCTCTAAAAGAAAATAATATTTATCTGGGAATAGGGTATTGCAATGGGAATACACATACCATCGTAAACGATGTGTACATTAAGGAAAGTAAGGGAAGACAAATGGTTTTAAAGAAAATATGAGGAGGATTACATAGCTGTTTTGAGATGATTACCCTTGGCTACAAGAATCAATAACAATGGTGACTGGGTCTGAGTTTGGACGGCAGTTGATGGGGAGATGTCCCTGCAGAATTATCTTGTGTATAAGGTTGTGATAACCTTTGTGCAACGTTTTGGTTTTTATAGACTCTCTTGTGATAGTTTTTATTATCAGGCATTTATGCATGAAAACCCTCCCTTTATAGCCTTTTTTAGCTCTACCTGTCAGAGTTTTTGGTTTTTAGTTTTTTGTTTGTTTGTTTTAACACAAGTGACTCCATTTTGATTCTGAGTCTGACAACTTGCACACATCTGTGGTGTGTCTATGTCTTCCTCTGATTGTTGTATGGAAATGCTAGAATGTTCACAGAAAGAAAGTCCATTCTCCCCTCTGTATGAAGGAGAATGTGCCAGGAGTCCACTGGTGATCTGAATAAATGGCATTTAACAATTTGGTACATATAAATTGACATTGGACCAGAATTTCAAAAGGGCCATGGATGCCAGGGAAACTTCTATTTTCTGAAGACAGATCATCCCTGTGATTTATGCAGGGGCAGAGAAAGTTGTAAGCATAAAGAAAATTGATTCCATTCATATGACATTTTAAAAATGTCGAAATTGTAGAAATAGACAACAGATTAATGGTAACAAGGGGTTAAGGAGAGAGTGAGTAGGCGGAAAGTGGGTGTGGCCACACCAGGGTAATCCGAGGGATGCTCGTGGTGTTAGATGCAAATGTTCTACCTTGACTATATCAATATTAACTTCCTGGTTGTGATATTGTACGATACCTTTGCTCAACGATGTTATCACTGGGGGAAACCAAGTAAAGGGTACACAAGATGTCTTTGTATTATTTTTTACTACTGAATATAGATCTACAATTATCTCAAAATGAAAAGTTTGATTTGATTCCTTGGTTTGGACAATGAATTACACAGGCATCCTGGTTATAAGGCTCACTGTGACTTGATCTTTGCTTATATCTCTATGTCCTGAAACTCCAACTTGTACTTCCAGCCACACAGAATTGCTGTTGTTCCCCACACTTCCCTGCCAGCTCTACTATTCCTCACCCCCACAGCTGAGGCCCCACCTGCTCCTGGAGGTCTCCTCTACTCCCCCATTCCCATGCGCTTCCCCCCACCCTGCCCCCAGCATCATTTGTGCACCTCTCTCAACACTGGGCATATTCTCACGATTCCCCACTGGCCTGTTGGTCCCCTCATCTGGCTGGGAACTGCACTGCCTTCACCTCTGTCCACTCAGTAGCTGTTTGTTAAGCTGAGCTCAACTAACACTCACTAACACAGTCAAAATTAATACCACCACTGCACTGCCCTTGGACTCAGCTCCCTGCCTAACCCATCCCTGTCTCGTGCCTTCACTTCCTCAAGATTCAAAATTCTTTGCAGGAAGATCCAGTTAGCTGAATCTAGGTCACAGACCCATGCCCCAGCCTCCGGGGGGTGGGCAGGGATTGGGGGTAGAAAAGGGTTAGCCAATCCCTACACATTCTGAGGCTGGAGGCAGAGCCCTGTCCAAAAAATAACAAATAATCTAATCTGTACTTCAAACTGCAAGAGCATGAAAAGTATAGAAGGCTCTCTAATTTCTTCTCTCCCTAAAAATGTTTCACTTGCTCCTCTTTCTTCCCTCATGAACTCTTTGGGCCACTTCAGCTCAAATAGAGCCAATATATAGAGGGATTACATTTACAAAGATTATTGAAAAATGACAAAAACGTACCCATCCCAGGCATTCGGGGCCAGACTCGTGTTGGAAGATGTGCCCACTGCCTGTGGCAATAGACCTCAAGTGCTTCCAGCTCATGCATGAATTCTCAGCCTTCTTTGCGGCCACTCTTAGCTCACCTTCAATTATCCACAACTCAAGTCAAGTATGTGTTAGACCAAGAAATCCAGGGGCAGATGATGATGATGAGGAGGAGGAGGAGAACAATGATAACAGCAACACTAATATCTAGCAACAATATCTGATGAGCACTTTTTCTCCGAGCATGACTCTAAAGGCTTCATGCTATTTCATCCTCACAATATCCCCATGAAAGCAATACTATTTTTATGCTCAATTTAAAGATGAGGAAATAGGAATCCTCAGAGGTTTTCTACTGAAAATGCCCAAGGTCACACAGCTAGCGAGTGGTGAAGCAAAGATCTAGTTCTAACCCCCGTGCCACCCTGCCTTTTGAGAGCAGCTGCCTATGAGGCAGGGAATTCAAATGAGATGCCAAACATAACTCACTATCGGGGATACTTTTTCTTCCCCAGGGCCACCAAGAAGCCAGTGAGTCTCACATAGTCTTGAAAACTTGGGGAAGCACCTCTCTGGTCTTCAACCTACCACGAAGATTCGCATTGCCCAAGTTGTCTGTTTAAAATGGGTGGTGTCACATTTTACTGTCTATATAGGGTGCAGTGTTTGTTAGCTGCTGCTCCCAAAATCATATCCTGAAGGACACAATCACTGACAGCTGTGTATCATCCCCTGGAGGCCTTGACATGAAGGTGAGGAGTCATTTCACCATGCGCGGACCTCGCCATCACCTTCTTCTCCTCCACCTCCAGGAGTCACCCCAAGCACCAAGCACTGCTTCCACCTCCTCCTCCTCAGGCAGAACTAAGCTTGAGCCCCTAGGGTGGAAGGGCTGTCTTCTGGGTACCAGGTATAGCAGTCACTCTAGGCATCTGCTGCTAACCCCAGAACTCACCTTTCTGGGGATGCCAACGGCTTCTGCCTACAAGCTCCTGAGCCTCTGCTTAAGGGCTTTTACAGTAACAGGGGTGCTCTTGGCTCACAGTGCAAGCCAGACGTGCCTGGAAGTTAATGACCTGGAAGCAACCTCACTCCATGACTTGAGGATAAATGCGTCAGCTCCTGGCCCCTATGGTGGAAGCACACAGGGAGCACGTTTCACGCAATCTCCCAGACATCCAAGTGGGATGGAGCCCGAGGTGCTCTCAGCAGTAACCCGCTGCTTAGCACAGCCTGTGTTAGCTGCCCTCCATGCCTAATCTCACTTCTCCACTTCACTACTTCCCAGATTGCCCCCCAAACTCTTGACCTG
Organism: Cebus imitator; assembly: GCF_001604975.1. Classification (NCBI taxonomy): domain Eukaryota; kingdom Metazoa; phylum Chordata; class Mammalia; order Primates; family Cebidae; genus Cebus; species Cebus imitator. The sequence goes on from NW_016107345.1 coordinate 2,589,977, forward strand.
AGGTCTGCTTCAGGGAACCCCAACCTAGGAGCCCTGGTAGCTTCAGTTCTGGGCTCTGAAACCCAAAAGCTATCAACATCTCCAGAGGCAAAGGAGTCCAGATCCAGTCTGCCCTTATCTGTTAAAAAAGAAAAGAGAAGAAAGAAAAATGACTTTTTCCTCCTCCTGGAGTCTCTTCCACAAGGAGGATAAGAGAAACGAACAATACAATACATTTTACCACCATAAAACAATTATTTACTGAGCACCTGCTGTGAGGCCAGCCTGGCCCACAGCCATCTGGGGGATAAAGAAGAGATATGAGAAGGTGCTGATGGCCCAGATCTCAGGAGAAGAAAATCAACATTCTTGGTGTGGGAATGAGCCATAGTGGAGCACCTAGTCTGGGGCACATGTTCTATATTCACATCCTCAGGCATTTGTTGGGAAAATTAGGGTTCAAGGGAATGCAGTGACTTGCTCAAGCTGAAGGTCACGTGATCCAACCCTGGTGTGACCACGCATTGGCCAGCAGGATCTCTTGCCCTGATATAGGGGGCTCTGGATAACAAGGAGGGGACTTTGGCAGTAGTCGGCCCTACATTTGACAGGACGCAAACAGGACTTCTCTAGGGCTGAGTTTTCAAAAACATGTACTTCAGCTCCACCCAGCCCTTCTAGGGAAGGTGCATTTCAGAGAAGCTACAGCGAACACTCACACAATGGGTTAATAACAGTGTGGCAGACACCAAATTAGTTGCCCACCTGAGTATAGTGCAGTCCATATGGGGGCCCTGGAGAGCAGTGACAATCGGCGGATTCCCTCCCTGTATTCAAGTCAGCAGGGGTCAAAGTCACTGAGATTGAGGACCCAAAGTTCTCCCAGAGCCATGAGTGGTGGCTTCACCTTATTCTGGCCTCCTTGCCTGTAACTTCTATAAAGAGAGTTTTGCAGGGCTTGAAGTCATCGCTGAGACAAAGTGGAGGTTGTGTTTGGTAGCGCTGTGAGCACGTTCTCAAAGACAGGGTCTGTTTGGAGCTCTGCTTCCCTGGCTTCCCTCTTCCAGAGGCCAAGAGCTTGCAAACACTGCAATGTGAACTCTGCATTAAAATTTTATACACTAATATATATTTTACTGAACTTTTTAATAACCCTGGGAGAAATGGCTTTAAATAATTCAATATGGTGTTGGCCCCGAGCTGAACTATGCTACAAGTAACCATGTATAAAATATGACACTAATATTGCATACCTTAATATAATAAATGTTTATCTTGATAATAAGCCATTTAAATTCTAGTAATGTGTGAGTTACAGTTGCTAGGGTGCAGTCTCGTTAAGGTTTTAAATGAGACATCAACAGCAAAAGCAACACAAATGCACATGTTAATCTACTTGCTATTTATAAATGAACCAACTGGACAGTGAATAGCTTATTCATAAATAAAAGCTTTAAATGTCATTTATGAAGCAAGTGAATGACTGGAGGAAGTGCTGCCAGTAATGTATGTTTTTCTCAGAGCTACCTTTGGGATTTTATAGAAAGTCCAGCATAAGTACAGAGGTCACTCTCCCCACCCAACAAGGAGGCCATTGTCAGAGAACAGAGCCACTGATGCATAGTAGGTGTTCAATAAATTCTTACTGGAAGACTTTAAATGGCTGCTTCAGAAAGAATTTAAGAATTTGAGTAGTTTCCAAACCTGGCTATGAATCAAAATTACCTGGACATTGTGTTAAAAATACGGATCTCGAAGCCCTGCCCAGATAGCGTTAGAATTTTCAGATTTTCAGCCTAGGAATGTCTCCTCAAGCCTACAGTCAATTTACCTTTCAATACTACAGAGTTTTTGTTTTGTTTTATTGTTGTTTGTGGAGAGGGGTGGTTGTTTGTTTGTTTGTTTGTTTGTTTGTTTTTAAAGGCAAGGTCCCACTGTGTTACCCAGGCTGAGCTCAAACTCCTTGGCTCAAGCAGTTCTCCCCCCACCTCAGCCTCCCGCGCGGCTGGGATTACAGCCACTGCACTCAGCTCTACAAGATTTTTAGGCAGAGAATCTTAAAGTTGGAAGAAACCCTGGTGACTACCTAATCCAACTTCTAAAATCATGTAGCAGGTTTGTGGGCAAGCTAGGACCCATCTGCCGTCTCATCCGGTACCAACGTCCCAACATTCTTTTCACTAGGCCAGTGTCTCCAAACCAGGGCGTGTGTTCACTAGTTGGATTAGTCAGGACTCTTAAAAGTTACAAGTGAAAATAACCTAAGGCAAATCAATTTAACCAAAAAATTACATGGCTTTAGGTACAGCTGGATCCTGGGATTAAAATGATGTCATTGGGGTTTACCCCTTTCCACCCTCAGCTCTGCTTTCCTTTGGGTTGGTTCATTCCCAGGCAGTTTTCTCTACTGGCGACCTTGAAACCTCTGGGCTACATCTCAGTGGTTTACCCATCCAAGCTGAGACAGGCCTTCTCTGTTGAGAGAGCAGCAGCAGACACCCCAGGGCTGATGCTCACAGGGTGGTCTGCTCGGGCCACATGCTCATTTGTTTCTTTCTTTTTTTTTTTTTTTTTTTTTGAGGTGGAGTCTTGCTCTGTCACCCAGGACAGAGTGCAGTGGCACCATCTCGGCTCACTCCAACCTCTGCCTCCTGGGCTTAAACTATTCTCCTGCCTCATCCTCCCCAGTAGTTGGGGATTACAGACGCATGGGGTTTTGCCATGTTTGCCAGGCTGGTCTCAAACTCCTGACCTCAGCTGATCTGCTGGGATTACAGGCGTGAGCCACCGCGCCAAGCCCACATGTAAATTCCTGAAGCAATGCACTCAGAGGAATGTAAACTGAGTTATGGGTGCACCTGAGACAGGGCAGGTCCGGCTATGGGCAGAGAGTGCGGAGGCTTAGTTCCCCTGGAGAGAAATTGAGTCCCTGGTACCAGAAAGGAAATGGAGGCAGGGCAGGAAAAGCAACAGTACAGCCACCGAGCTGGCCACATGCGGGCTGACAGGCATTTTCTGCAGCTCCGTCTCACTCACAGAAAGTAACTTAACACATCAATGTTAGGTTAAAACAGGCCCAGAAGTAGAGTGCAAAATTCTCATGAATTTTTAAGAGGAAATGGGTAATTTCGAAGAGCCCGCAAGCTCACAGCAGGCGGTGCTGACTCACCCTAGACTCCCAGGGGCCTGGGGCGGGAGCACAGTAGGCACACTCACTGGGGGAGTCTGGGAAGCCTGAACGCAGGCTCTGGCCCCAAAATGATCTGCTGTTTGAATTACTCGTTGTTTGTTCGCTTGATAAATCGAATATCTCTCCACCGGTTGTAATTCCCTCATGGTAGGGCCTGTTCCCTTACCCCTCCATGATCTTCCCTTGTGTAGAAGGACCTGAAGGTCCCACTCCCCACGCCAGCCTCAGACACTTTAGCAAGGTTGGGTCCCACTGGAGGGCAGACATGGGGTAGTCCATGTGCTCTAAGCCCGAGCGAGGGAGAGCTTCAGACTGAAGTAGGTCTAGCCCTGGCACTGCCAGACAGGCCAAGCAGTCACCCCTGGATCCCTTTTCTCTGACATTGGCAGCTGGGCTGGAGGATATGGGCACAAGTCCATCCATTTGTCCCACTGAGTAATCCTGTTCCTGGCCACTATGATAGAGATCAGTATGAGCATCTTTGACCTCAAGGTGCCCCTAGTCTAAGTAGAGAGTGGGGCAGGATCTTGAACATCAGGACACCATGTGTGGTTGTGCAGGCTGAGCACTGCACAAATGCCCCAGCTGAGAAGGCCCGTCAACATTCACTTGCTTATCTGTGAAATCTGGCACAGGGCTATCTGCCCATAGGAAGAGATACAAAACCACCATGTGGGCTAAATGGCAGTCCTAAGGATGTCATGTTCCTAAGACCAGAGTCAGGTCTGAGGAAGAAGCTGGGAAGCAGAGCCGCGGGGGTATAAGGCCCCAGCCCCAGTACTGGATCGCCAAATCCAGCAACGGGGAGAGGAGGGCGCAACTGTATGTCAATGAAAAGAGCAGAAACCTTAGAAGCCAGAAATAGCCTAGAAGCCAGGAGAGACAATGAGAAGTCAGAGGAAGTAGGCAGGTCGGGGGAGAGCTCGAAGAATCTGTGTATGAACTGCATATTTACCTCTTATCCATTCCCTGCCCTGCTCAGCGTTGCAGGTAACTGCCTTCCCCAGGCCCTCTAGTTCTCTGACTTCTGGGTAAAGTTATGTGCAAAATCTCTCATTACTGTTCCAGCTCTGGCTACGTGTTGTTCCCTTCATCCAGAATATCCTTTTCCACTAGCCTGACTTTTTCAGAATGCAACTTAGGTAGCACCTTCTCTAGGGAAGTATTTCTACCCACACAGACTGAATTGTACACATTTTCTTCTAGTGCAACAGCCTCCCGTGCTTCCCTGTTATAACACCACGTTGTATTCTTCATCCGCTGATATAATCTGTTCCCACTGCACCTTCCATGAGCTCTGAACTTCCAGAAGGCAGGGTGTCATCTCCCACCTCTGCATCCCCAATATCTAGCACAGAGGAAGGGGTCCAATAAATGTTGATTGGATGCTTACACTTTATCAAGGGATTTGCACATGTGTTCTCACTGAATAATCAAATAACCTGGTATGTCAGAAGCTCTCGTTATCATTCGCACTCCGCAGATGAGTCTAAGTGACTTTCCCAAAGTTGCCCTATTAAAAGGTGGTTCTTGGCCAGGCACGGTGCCTCACGCCTGTAATCCCAGCACTTTGGGAGGACGAGGTGGGTGGATCACCTGAGGTCAGGAGTTTGAGACCAGCCTGGCCAACCTGGTGAAACCCCATCTCTACTAAAAATACAAAAATTAGCCGGGCATGGTGGCAGGCACCTGTAATCCCAACTACCCAGGAGGCTGAGGCAGGAGAATCACTGGAAACTGGGAGACTGAGGTTGCAGTGAGCAGAGATTATGCCATTGCACTCCAGCCTGGGTCAGAGAGTGAGACTCCACCTCAAAAAAAAAAAAAAAGGTTATTGAATCCAAATCCCCCAAAAAAGTGGTTCTTGAACCCAAATCCCCTTTCCTTGTGCTCAGCTCTTCCCAGCTCTTGAACAGCTTCTCCTATTTGAATGTTTTTCTAGGAGTCTTAGCACAATCCCCGCTCTCCCAAGGTGGGTATCATCATTGCTAACCTCAGCCTGGAGATCTATGAGTTTTCTGGAGTCAGAATACGACCCGGTTCAAATCTCTGTTCTGCTCTTTGCTGTGTAACCTTAGGGAAGTTGCTTAATCTCTCCAAACTTTAGCTTCTTTATCTGTAAAATGTGTTTGAAAGAGTCTCTACCTTGTAAAGTTGTGTGAAAGTTAAGTAAGACAAGATATGCAAAGTCTTAGCATACTACCTGGACCATAGGAAGAATTTTAAAATGTCAGCTAGTAATAATACAGGAAGTTGATTGATCAGATTATGTATTCTAACTCACTGCTTCTTAAACCTCCATGTGCCTGTGAATACACTGGGGGTTTCCTTAAAATGCAGAATCTTATGTAGAAGGTCTGGTGTAGAGCCCCAGGTTTGCATTTGCAAGAAGCTCCTGAGTAACGCTTGTGCTCTGCCCCCACACAGCCAGCACATATGCTCCACCCATAGAAGGGCCCGCAATTCCTTTCTGACCTTAATAGTGGCCTTTTATCCCTGGTGGCCCACCTGGTCACTTCTCTCCGGCCTCACTTGATCAAGCTTAATAGGGGCTTCATCCTAGGCCCACCATGCCGCAAGGTTTTTTAAGGAGGGAGTGTGAACTGCAGCAGATTTCTAAGGGAAGCATGTCTGCCAATACATTTTAGATTCTACGAACTGCCTGTGAATGGAGTGTGTCAAATAGCCCTCATCACATCCAGTGTGATGACCAAAAACTCCTTTTGTTGGGTTTTTTTTTTAGCATATGCACACTTTTTTTTTTTTAAGTCAGAGAGCACAGAAGAAATTATAAAAGAAGGCCCCAGCTATCACCCTCCCTCCCCCACCAGCTCCCAGTGGGGCTACTCTGGACCCTTCCAGCTGCTTCTGCCAGTGTTTTCCTCCTTGTCTCCAGATAATATGATTTTAACATACTTTCTAGACTTCATGATTTTAGGAATTATCTCTTAGTACATATGATTAAACTCAGGGTAAGCAGGAAACTGTTTTAAATTCCTCATTGGACGCCTTTGTAAGTGTAAATATTACCTTTATATTTCTGCTCCTAGGCGCACCATGCCTCCAGAGTATCACTTGACTCTCCTTTGGCAAGCTAAGGATATATACATATATATATATATATATATATATATATAT
>NW_016107345.1:2596789-2598385 GCF_001604975.1 Cebus imitator
CATATTCTTTTTTTTCTTTTTTTTGAGACAGGGTCTCACTCTGTCACTCACCCAGGCTGGAGTACAGTGGTGCGATCTTGGCTCACTGCAAACTCTGCCCCCTGGGTTCAAGCGATTCTCCAGCCTCAGCCTCCCGAGTAGCTGGGATTACAGGCACGCGCCACCATGCCCTGCTAATTTTTGTATATTTAGAACAGATGGGGTTTCACCATGTTGGCCAGGTTGGTCTCAACTCCTGATCTCAAGTGATCTGCCCCCGCCCCCAGCCTCCCAAACTGCCGAGGCACAGGTGTAAGCCACTGCACCCAGCCTTACATTATGTTTTCAAGATTGACATTCTGTTCCACAACTACAAGTAAGGTTTATGTTCTTTGTTTACAGGCTGAATCTAACAATTGAAAATCAAGAAGCAAGGTTTACATCATTATGACTAGGCAAATATTGATGGCAGTTCAGCCAGTGCAGTAAAGTACTATGAGCATGCTGCTTTTCTTGCTAACTTTTAGTTTGTCCTGAAGTTTCTATTTGTCTTTCTTTGCTCTTATCCTATTTGCTTATATCACATCCTTGAAAGTTTTTTCAAACTTTCCGTCATATCAGATATTCTAAGAAGCAAGGAATTGTACTAAAAACTTTAATCACCATCCAACCCAATTTAATTCCATTTATGGGGATCATTTCTAGCAGAGAGCAGAGCAATCAGAATAGACAGAGCACTCGTCACCAAAGCACCAAGGCAGGGTGCCAGAAGCCCCTTGCTGTGCCACCCATGAACTTCTCAGAGTCCAGATCATGGCAAGGTCCAGGAGGCCCTGGGAAGAGGATGGCCAATGGAAGAAGGGCAGCTCGTGTTGGCTGCTATTTACAAACCCACTCAGAAGTACTTAAACTGGCACATCCTGGCTACCCATTGGGCCTGCTAACAGGTCATTTTCCCCAAGCCCTCCCCTCATTTCCATCTACACTTGCTGCATTCTGGACTTGCTGTCCAGCCCCCTTCCCCACCCTGCTGTGCTGCGAGGGATCCCCTGTGTCCTAGACCCCATGTCTTCTTTCTTGGTTTATCCCTTTTGTTTTGCTAAATATAAGACTCAGTTTTACCATTTTATATTCAATTCAGAGGATGAACGAACATATTGAACCACCAACTAATTAAAAAACTTTAATCACTGGGCATCTTGTTACAAAGTTACACAAAGATTCTGATATTTGAAAGCCTCATTTTTGTAAAGTTATCACCAGTGACATCTTGTAGTTGAAAAAGTGCTGTTTTGCAGTTGCCTCAAAGCCAAAAAACAAGAGAGGAGGCCACAGGGGGCCATCCACGGTGTGGAATTCCCATCCTCCTCTCAGGATGCTTCACGCACCAGGGTGATGGAGGAGTATACAATACATCAGCGACATCATTATCAACCTAGGTATTAAATACCAAGAGATGATTAATTGTGTTCTTGTGATTAGTTAAAAATTAAATGCAAATGGAAGTTCTAAAATTGTGCCCCTGGATCTTTCACAAGACCTGAGGTGCCCAGATCCTACTTCTGGATCTTTCACAAGACCTGAGGTGCCCAGATCCTACTTCTGGATCTTTCACAA
>NW_016107345.1:2598495-2602497 GCF_001604975.1 Cebus imitator
GGATCTTTCACAAGATCTGAGGTGCCCAGATCCTACTTCTGGATCTTTCACAAGACCTGAGGTGCCCAGATCCTACTTCTGGATCTTTCACAAGAACGGAGGTGCCCAGATCCTACTTCTGGTACCACTGCTTTATTCAACACACAATTACTGAGTGTTTCTCATGCCCCTGTCTCCTGTTCTCTGGGAGCTCACTATTTAGAAAGGGGCACAGACAAAAGAAGATACCATGATACCAAGAGTGATCAGTAATGTGATAGTGGGAAGCACAAATGACTGTGAGAACACTACCGAGGGACCTCATTCAGAGGAAGCAAAGTCTAATCAATTGCTTAGATAGATGTACAGACAAGTGGGTGGATTAGTAGATGGATGGATGCATGGATGGATAGGTAGGTGGGTGGGTGAATGAGTGGGTAGATAAGTGGGTGGATGGGTGCATGGATGGACGGGTGCGTGAGTGGATAGTTGGGTGAGTTGGTGCGTGGGTCAATGAATGAATGAATGGATGAGGAAACATCACAGAAGGCAGTGGAGAATCAGGGCTCAATCCTGACTGGAGCAATCAGCCATTCCCTAGACTGTAATGGGTAGAGACAATGTGTGAGTCACCCCCATATTCCAGTGCCTAGCATAAGCCTGACATATAGTAGGCATTCAATAAATGTTTGTCAATTGTATGAATCAACAAGAACTAATGAACACCAGGCAGTTGAGAGAGTTCAGCCAAATGTCTTTCCCTTTCTGGGTTTCAATTTCTTTTTGTGTAAATCAGATATGAAAGCACCCACCACCAGAATTTATATTACTACTGGTGCTGCAAAAGGTAGACTGTCCTTGTGAATCTGCCTTTGAATTCACTGTGTAGCAGGCCTCAGAGAAGTAGCAACTTTTACTTCACCCACTTTAGCACTCCACCCTTTGATCCACGTGCATTAGCTTCATGCCTAACTAACTATCCCACCGCTGGGACAGGTACTGTTATGACTATGTCCCTTTGACAGATGAGGCTACTGAGGCTTAGAGAGGCTTCAAGAGGAAATATCACAGAAAGCAGCGGAGGAGGAGGGCTCAATCCTAATTGGAGCAATCATCCCTTCCCTAGACTGTAATGGGTAGAGACAAGATGTGTGTCATCCCTGGATTCCAGCGCCTAGCACAGTCCTGACACATGGTAGGCACTAAATAAATGTTTGTCAAATATATGAATCAATGAGAACTAACGAATGCCAGGCAGTTAGTTCTGGTAAGCAACCTTGAAGCTGGACCCACCAATCCTGACTCTGCTGTGTAAGTCTGGACAGATTACTTTACTTCTCTGAACCTCTTAAAGAAGTAAAGATTAAATGAGATACAGCATGTAAAGGTGCCTGGCATGCAGGAGGTAATGAATGGTGGTTCTCTTTGTTGCCCAAGCCAGGAAATTGCAAAGATTGGATTGTGTTCTTTTTACCAAAGCATAATGCTACCGATAATTTTAAGTTAATCAACAAAAAAGATTAAAGTTCTGCTCGGCATATGGCACTACATGTAGGGAAGATTTCAGAAACACGCTGTAGAACCTGTAACTTTTAGAACAACTCACATAGTGAGCTGCTGTGGCTGTCCCCATTTGCTGCTCCAAGGCCCATTTCTTTTCCCTTCCTGCCCCCTGTTGGTAGATGTGGGGACCACAGGCTCAGCATCTTACCAACAGGCCTTACAGGAGAGCCAGGCTCATGGCCGCCCCACATCGCCCTCTGGTGACCGCTGCTAGCACTTTGCAGAGAAGGAAAGGAGGAGCCCCGTGCGTGCCAAGGAAAAGCATTGAAACTGCACTGGCTGAATCTCACTCCCCTACTCCACCGTCACTGGCTGTGTGACCTTTGGCGTATCACGTAACTTCCCTGCATATTAGTTTCCCTTATTGGGAAAACGGGTAATACACCCACTCAGAGAGTTTTTGTGGTGAATAAGATAACTGAGGTAAAACACCCAGCACAAAGTAGATGCTTCATAAAATGTAACTACTCTCCTAATAAAATGAAGAATTAAATAGCACATCATTCAATCATTACAAACTGTCTTACCAGTTTCATAGCAGAGTCAAGTGTCTTGATAGATTGGGCCACAGGGGAGGTCGGTTTAGAGGGCAGGGGGAGATAAGCAAAGGGGATTGCTAGGAAAAATCCAATGCTTGGATCACAGCACAGGATTGCAGGTGAAGATGCAAGAAGACGGTCAAGACCTAGTCTGTGGGGAGTGGCTGAGATGAGAGGAAGGGAAGGGGTGAGTAAATACAGCACCTTCAACAGAAACCTCCGGATATCTGCACTGGGACTGACAGCATATCATTCAAGGAAACCACTCAGCCACAGAGAATAGAGAAAAGCAAGGCAGGATGACAGCCCACCTAGGAGCAACACAAAGCCAAGGGAACCTCCCCGACCCAGGGAAGCAGTGAGTGAATGGCCAACCCAGGAAACCACACTTCTCCCACATTCTTTGCAACCCTGGGGTCAGGATATCCCCTTGTGAACCCACGTCATCAGGGCCTTCAGCCTGACACATGAAGCTGTGTGGAGTCTCAGCAGAGCAGATGCTCAGCCACATAGGCATGGAGATCCAGGAGCTTTAGATACTCCAGCTCTGGGCTTCATGGCAAAAGTAACCACAACTCTGACAAAGCAGGTTAGACCCCCATATGTACCCCTAGGAAAAAGGCTGAATCCAGGGGGCCAAGCACTATGGTCGGCATGCCCCACTTTCCCAGTGCCTCACAGGATAAAAACTCCAGCCAGCCACCAGTAGCAGCATTGCGCTTCCCTGGGATGGAGCTCATGGGCGTAGGGGCGGGCTGCCATCTTTGCTGTTTGGGCAACTTAGCCTTTCCAGTCTGTGGGCTTTGGAAAGTCCAAACTGACCTGGGGCAGAAGGGATCCCACAGCACAGCACAGCTGCTCTACCGAAACACGGCCAGGCTGTTCTTTAAGCAAGTCCCCAGTCCGTTCTCCTCTCCAGGCAGGACCTCCCAGCCAGAGCCTCCAGCCGCCCCCTTCAGTGTTCTCTGGCCAACAGAGATTTGAAAACTCCCTGGGATGGAGCTTTCAGAGGGAAGGGCGGGCCGCCACCTTTGCTGTTTGGGTGACTTAGCCATTCCAGCCTGCAGCCTTTGGAGAGCCCGTGCTGGCCAGGACAGAAGTGGTACCCTGCGTAACACAGCGGCTCTATGAAAGTGCGGCCACACTGCTTCCTTAAGCAGGCTCCTGATCCCATTCCGCCTCAACCGGCAGAGCCTCCCAACTGGCACCTCCAGCCACCCCTGCCAGTGTTCTCTGGCCAACTGAGATTTGAAGACTCCCTGGGACAGAGTTTCTAGAGGGAGGGGTGGGCCACCATTTTTGCTGTGTAGGTGACTTAGCCGTTCCAGCCTCTGGGCTCTGGGGAGCCCCAGCTGACTGTGGGAATAGGCGGTACCCAGCACGGCACAGCCGCTCTGTAAAGCACCGCCACACTGCCGCCTTAAGCAGGTCCCTGATCCCCTCCTCCTCACTGGGCAGAACCTTCCAATCAGAGCTTCCGGTCACCCTATGGGTGTTCTTTAGCCTGCAGAAATTGGCAAATTCCCTGGGACAGAACTCCCAGAGGGAGAGGTGGGCCACCATCTTTGCTGTTTGGGTGACTTAGGGGTTCCAGCCTTCAGGCTTTGGAGAGTCCAAGCCAGCAGAGGGTGGAAGCAGTACCCCAGCACAGCACAACAGATTCATGAAAACATGGCCAACTGCTTTTTAAGAGGGAGGACAAGTGGAGCCTGCTAGCCAGAGTCTCTAGCCACACTCACCAGTGTTCTCCAGCTGACAGAAGTTTCAAGACTCCTTGGGATGGAGCTCCCAGGAGGAGGGGCAGGCTGCCATCTTTGCTGTTTAGGCAAAAGCCTTTGGGCTTTGGAATGTCTAAGGTGACCAGGGGCTGACGGGTGCCCCCAGCACAGCACAGCAGCTCTGTGAGAATATGGCCAGACTA
>NW_016107345.1:2602765-2604558 GCF_001604975.1 Cebus imitator
GACGGGGTTTCACCATGTTGACCAGGATGGTCTCGATCTCTTGACCTCGTGATCCACCCGCCTCGGCCTCCCAAAGTGCTGGGATTACAGGCTTGAGCCACCGCGCCCGGCCCAGACTACTTTTTTAAGCAGGTCCCAATCCCATTCTTTCTGACTGGATGAGACCTATCTGGAGTCTCCAGCCATCTCCTATAGATGCGTTTGGGCCAGCAACAGGTCCATACCTCCTTGGAACAGAACTCCCAGAAGAAGGCGCAAACTGCCATCTATGCTGTTTTGCTGCCATCACTGGTGATACCTCCAGGTACTGAAAAATCTGAGGTGACTGTGGACTGGAACAAACCCCCAACATACTGCAGCAGCCCTACAGAAAGGTGGTCAGACTGTTAAGGGTAAAAAAATCCATCCGAAGGTCAGTAACCTCAAAGATTGAAGGTAAATGAGCCCACAAAGATGAGAAAGAGTCAACACAAGACCTCTGAAAACTCGAAAAGCCAAAGTGTCCTCTTTCCCCAAAATGACCACATTACCTCTCCAGTAAAAGTTCAGGTGAGGCTGAGATGGCTAAAATGACAGAAGTAGAATTCAGAATATGGATAGGAATAAAGTTCATGGAGCTAAAGGAGTATATTGTAACCCAATGCAAGGAAGCCAAGAATCATGCTAAAATATTGCAGGAGATGACAGACCAAGTAGCCAGTATAGAGAAGGATGTAACTGACCTGATAGAGCTGAAAAACACAATACAAGATCAAAAACGACAAAGAAGGGCATTACATAATGGTAAAGGGTTCAATTCCACAAGAAGATCTAACTATCCTAAATATATATGCTCTCAACACAGGGGCACACAGACCCATAAAGATGGTTCTTAGGGATCTTCACAACAGAATATACATTCTTCTCATTGACATGTAGCACTTACTCTAAAATTGATCACATAATGGGAAGTAAAATACTCCTCAGCAAATGCAAAAGAACTGAAATCATAACGAACACTCTCTTGGACCACAGTGCAATCAAATTCAAAATCAAGACTAAGAAATTGACTCAAAACCATACAGTTTCATGGAAGTTGAATAACATGCTCCTGAATGACTTTTTAGTAAATAATGAAATTAAGGCAGAAATCAAGAGGTTCTTTCAAACTGAGAAAAGATACCATATACCAGAATCTCTGGGACACAGCTAAGGGAGTGTTGAGAGGAAAATTTATAGCACTAAATGACCACATCAAAAAGTTAGAAAGATCTCAGGTTAACAACCTAACATCGTACCTAAAAGAACTAGTGAACAAAAAGCAAACAAATCCCAAAGTTAGCAGAAGAAATAACCCACATCAGAGCTGCACTGAAGGAGAGAGAGACATGAAAAACCACCCAAATGATCAATGAATCCAGGAGCCAGGTTTTGTGTTTGTTTGTTTTTTTGAAAAAAAAAATTAATAAAGTGATAAACCGCTAGCTAGCTAGCCTAGTAAAGAAGAAAAGAGAGAACATTCAAATAAACACAGCCAGAAGCGACAAGGGGAATGTTGGCACTGACCCCACAGAAATGCAAACTACCATCAGAGAATGTTATGAACACCTTTATGCATGTAAAGTAGAGTATCTAGAAGAAATGGATAAATTCCTGGACACATAGCCTTCCTAAGACTGAACCAGGAAGAAAGTGAATCCCTGAATAGATCAATAACAAGTTGTGAAATTGTGGCAGTAAGAAGTAGTCTACCAATCAAAAAAAAGTTCAGGACCAGACAGATTCACAGCTCAATTCTGCTAGACATACAAAGA
>NW_016107345.1:2604595-2610471 GCF_001604975.1 Cebus imitator
GAGGAGGAGGGACTTCTCCCTAACTCATTCTATGAGGCCAGCATCATAGAATGATACCAAAATCTGGCCAACATACAACAACAACAAAAAGAAAACATCAGGTAAATATCCTAGATGAACATCAATGCAAAAATCTTCAACAAAATACTGGCAAACCAAATCCAGTATCACGTCAAAAAGCTTATCTACCATGATCAAGTAGGCTTCATCCCTGGGATGCAAGGTTGGTTCAACATACACAAATCAATAAATGTGATTCACCACATAAATTGAACCAAAGACAATAACCACATGATTTTTGCAATAGATGAAGAAAAAGATTTTTATAAAATTCAACATTGTGATTCATGTTAAGAACTCTCAAAAGACTAGGTATGGAAGGAACATATCTCAAAATAGTAAGAGCCAGTATGACAAACCCATAGCCAGCATCATATTGAATGGGCAAAGCCTGGAAGCATTTTCCTTGAAAACTGACACAAGACAAGGATGCCCTCTTTTGCCACTCCTATTCAATACAGTATTGGAAGTTCTGGCCAGGGCAATCAGGCAGGAGCAAAAAATGAATGGCATCCAAATAGGAAGAGAGGAAGTCATATTATTGCTGTTTGCAGATGACATGAGTCTATATCTAGAAAAACCCATAGTCTCAGCCCAAATGTTTTATAAGCTGATAAATAACTTCAGCAAAGCCTCAGGAGCAAAATCAATGTGCAAAAATTACTAGCATTCCTATACACCAACAGCAGTCAAGCCAAATCAGGAACAAATTTCCATTCACAATTGCCACAAAAAGAATAAAATACCTAGAAATACAGCTAACTAAGGAGGTAAAAGTTCTCTGCAAAGAGATCCACAAGCCACAGCTCAAAGAAATCATAAAGGACACAAACAAATGGAAAAACATTCCATGCATGGATAGGAAGAATCAATATCATTAAAATGGCTGTACTGCTCAAAGCAATTTATAGATTCAATGCTATTCTTATTAAACTACCCTTAACATTCCTCACAGAACCAGAGAAAACTATTTTAAAATTCGTATGGAACCAAAATGGAGCCTGAAGAGCTAAGGCAATCCTAAGCAAAGAGAACAAAGCTAGAGGCATCATGCTACCTGACTTCGAACAATACTACAGGGCTCAGTAACCAAAACAGCATGGTTGCATTCACGGCATTTACAACACCAGTAGGTATTTGTATTAGTTATCTATTGCTGTGTAAGTATCACTAAGGTAGTAACTTAAAACAAGCCATGTTCACTATCTCACAGTTTCTGTGGGTCAATAATCTGAGCATGGATTAGCTGAGTCTTCTGTTGTAGACGTTCTCATGAGGCTACAGTCAAGGTTTTGGCCAGAACTGGAATTTCATCTGAAGGTCTGACTGGGGAAGATCCTACTTCCAACCTCATGTGGTTCTCGGCAGGATTCAGTTCCTTGTGAGTTGCTGGACTGAGAGTCTCAGTTCTTGCTGGCTGTGACCAGAGCCCATCCCCAGTTGATTTCCAGGGCATTTTCTCCATAGAATAGCTCACAATATGGCACCTTGCTTCATCTAAGCCATTAAAGGACAAAGTCCGCCAACAAGACAGAAGTTGCTTCTGTGTGACATAATCAGAGAATTGTTGTTTCATTGCCTTGTCATATTCTATTGTTAGAAGCAGGTCGCAGGGCCTGCCCACACTCAAGTGGAGGGGATTACATAGGGTGTGGTGCCAGGAGGTAGGGACTGTTGGAGTCATTTTAGATCCTATCCACCATGGTGCTAATACTTCCAAAATGTTAAATCCAATGTTGGAAACTGACGCTGAGGTAGAAGAACTGTGAGAATCAAGATTTTTGCAATTCATCTCTTACACAATGTAGAAGTTCTGTGAAATTTACTTTGTTCTTTTCTCAACTTCCCTCTGATGCTTTGTGGCTAGCTTGTTCGTGTGCCTGCATAGGCTGCCCCAAGTTTTAAGGATTCAACCAAGAAAGATGACCCACACAGAGTCCTGGCCCTCCAAGACTCTACAACCCAAAGATCACCATTCAGAGTTTATTCCTTACCCACCAGGATCTCCAGTGTTGGAGAGTTGCAGCTTTCCTTGTTCCACGCTGGAAATGGTATTCTTATTGAATGGGCATTTTGCATTTATGAGGCCTTGTTGCTAGCCAGGTTAATAATGCATCCAAAGAAAAAAAAAACACTGTGCAGTCGGATGGATCTTATTAATATGATTCAATTTTAAAAGGGCTATTACTTCAGAGTCATAATGTCTGGGATGCTGTTAAAGAATTCTTTTTTTTTAATGAGTCACCATGACAACAGAGAGACACCCCATCCCCCCGCCTGAATCAATTACAGATTTGCCTGTGTAGGGGATTAGAATGCCTTCAACTTACTGGGAATTATTCTTTGCTGCATTTGGCAAAAGCCCTGGCGTCTTGTCCAGAGTAAGCTGGAGTCCCAATCCATCAATATTCACTGATGAAGCATCACTGTTCATTAACAGGAACTCAGTCAGCAGGCATTTATTGATCACCAGGCATGTGAAGGCACTCTGGGGCATTTGGGGACATGGCCATCTGAGAAGCTGACAGGCCCGCTGTGGTGACAAGTCACAGCTACTCAAGGCAGTAGGAGCCCGAGACCTGCACAAAGGTCCCTTGTGAAGAACCATGACATCATGACATGCAGGCATCACAGTCCTGATCTGTGGGGGAGGGCTGGACTGATGGGAGGACCAAGACCACATAGAGGAAAATGACCTTCAGCCTTAATTTTATGCAAACCCAACCAACACATTTCTGGGTAACCTTGCTCATGTCACTTAACCTCTTTGGCCTTTACTTTTATCTCTTACATGAAATGGGATTAAGGTTTTCCCTGATGAACTCCTGGAATTACAGGGACCATCAAACAGAAGAAAACAGTGGGCTGGGTAAGGACAATGCTTCATTATCCGTGTAAAGGAATACGGACAGGTGGACCTCAAGGTGGCCGCTGTCATGGGCAGGTGGGAGGAGGCAGAGGGCCTTCCCAGCCTGGGGGAGCAAAGAAGTTTGAGCAGGAAGCCCCAGCTGAGCAGGGGCCACAATAAAAGCAGCCTCTGCAGTTGTTCCCAGCCCTGCTTTTTGTGACTGCACACCCATCAGGAGAAGCACACGCAGTGAACCTCCATCCAGTGAGCGGAGAGTGATTCCTGCCAGCTGGGCCATGAGCCACCCCGCCCAGGTATCCCCACCATATGGGGCCCCATTGCCCTGTACCCCCCAGCTACCCCCTAGAACACAAGTGGGTTGCTGGGTTCAAGGGATGAGGTGAGATGGGAATTGTGAGTTACTGAAGTGGGCAAGACCATTGCCTCCAAGTCCGTCCTCAACCTCATTCCTGTCTGTCAGTCACTCTTCCTGTCCTCCCCACTGCTCCTCCCTGCCCCAGACTCCTATTCTACCATCACTTCCATCCCAGCTTCCTAGCCACCCAGCTGCCCTAGCACTTCCTTGCCATTGCTAAGAAGAAAGGTCATCCTGTTGGCATCACCTGTTATTCTCTGCATGATCCTGAGTACTTGTTTTGTGGAGGGCAATGGTTCCCAAACTTGGCTGGCCCCCAGGGCCATCCCCAGAACCCCCTGAACAGGGCAACAACTCCAGCAGGGTGAAGCAACCAGGGGCCCAGGCCACAGACCTTAGGAAGCTCTTGCTTCGGGGTCTTGCAAGCGCAGGGTCTGCTCCTGAGAATGGGGGATCCTTGAACTTTGCACCCTAGGCTCCTCCCTTACTCCACCTTTGTCTCAGCCCAGCTCCTGAGAAAAAAATTTCTGGGTGTGAACTTGGAATCTGTACTTCAACCAGTGCCCCTGGAGGCTGTGACCAGTCTAGTCCAGTGCCCAGATCACTGTTTAGTACTCACTGCCCTATAAGAGCACCAGTGGGGCCCGTCCAAGCTCTCCTGGATATTCGGAACAAGGAGAGAGGAGAATGATTAAGGTTTCCAAGAAGTAGTTCCCCAACTTTTGGGACATGATGGACGGCACACAGCCTCTGCCTCCTCCAACCTCAACATGAAGCCCTGGAGGAAGCTGACGGTTTGATGGATACCAGAGTCTTAAGGCAGCTGACACTTGTGAGGCTCAGGATTCAGTCTCACTTTCTGGAGAAGAAGCGCACCTGCCTCCTCTGCCATCCTCTTGTGCCCACCCCAGGCCACCTGGCCCAGGGAATAGAGCAGCCCAGATACTGTGGTCCTTCTCTAGTCTGCCCATGTTTCAACCTGGGGTAAGAGTCAAACACACTATCTCTGCAGGGTAGAGCCTCTCCTCTTGTCCACAATTCTGTATGAGGTGACCAAGGAGGGGCCTCCAGGAACCCCCACAGGCTGACTTTGCCCAAAGCCAAGCAGCAGGTCCCACCTCTCTGCACCCTACTGGGCCCTGGAGGAAGATCCTTGGGGAGCCAGGTGCTGGGAATCCCTTGTTTGCACTTGGCAAGGAACCCAGAGAAGTTGGCTCTCTGATTTGTTGTTGAAGGAAACAGGATCAAGGCTGAGGGTCTCTATACCCCAAATCCTCCCTAAGGGTCTCTTTCTAAGCAAATGAAGCTTCTCTTTCCACAGAGAGAGAACAAGACTGGCACACACTGACAAAAGTTATTTGCTTGGCCAAACTTCGGCCAGCCTTCTGAACCTTCCCCTAAGCGCACCTGTGCACTTCCTTGTCCACTCTTGATATCTGGTGGTTCTTAATATCTGACCACCCTTGATACCTGATGGGCTCCTCATCCTCCACATCCCTCAAGTGATGTCTGGTCACCTCGGCCTGACTTCAGAAAGAATCCTGTTGTCAGCTGAGCCAGCACCCCCTTGCCCCTCATGTTTCCTCGTAGTAATTTTCCATTCACTGACCCCCAACCTGCTCCTTGGCGATCCATTCCCACTTGCCTGTCTGAGTTCAGCGCAATCTCTTTCCCCCACTGCAAAACCCCATTGCAGTGGTCTCTGAATCTGTAGCGATGGTCCCGAATAAAGTCTCCTGTACCTTGCTTTAACAGGTTTCACTGAATAATTTTTCCTTTAACAACACCATAGCCTGGAAGAAGAACATGGTGCTTCCCACTTTCATTCAAAAGGACTGGTAACATGGATCCTTTAAAGTCAAAAGTGAGTTTTGACTGGACACAGGGTGAGTATTTGTGAGAAACTGGGAGCCTAAGAAGGGCTGAGACAGTCACCAAGGTCCAGACATGACACTGACTCTCACCTAGGCCAGGAGCCAGCATAGGTGGGGAGGAGGTTGAGAACCTCCTTCCTCCCCAACTCTCTTGGACCCAACAGGGACTTTCGCCAAGAGGAGTGAGAATTAATGGAGGAACGCAAGTATAGTGGATGGCAGGGGGATGGGATTGAGAAGGGAGGCAAGAGTCAGAGGTCAAACCTGGCTCCACCCAGGGAGCCGTGTGATGCTAGGCAGGCTGTTGAACCCTTTGATCATCATTCTCCTTGTCTGTAAAATGGAGTTAATATTCCCAGCAACGCCTCGAGCTTGAATGAGATGGTGTATGTGAAAATGTTTGGCAAAGGGCCTGGTGCACAGGAGGAGCTCAATAAAGGGCAGTTGTTTTTATGGGTCATTTAGAATTCTTGAGGAAGCCCTGCTCCCGAGAGAGAAGCACAAACAGACATGCTTTGCTTTCGAGCTTCAATTGAGAATCACGGCCTTCAGAGTACAGAATGAGAGTCCCATCTGCAAACTATCTTCTGCCTAAGAGGTCAGGCTGTGCAAGAAGCCCGAAGGGCCCAGGACATGGCTCTGCCCCATCTGCCCCTGCTGGAACCATGGAGTTCACATGGTGAAACCCTGTCTCTACTAAAAGTATAAAAATTAGCTG
>NW_016107345.1:2610636-2635647 GCF_001604975.1 Cebus imitator
AAAAAAAAAAAAAAAAAAAAAAAAAGACACTGGATAATGCAAATAGGAAGACAGTGAAAGAACATCATTAAAGTATAATAATGTGCTCTGTAACAGATGCTGCAGTCAATGATGGATCACATATACAACAGTGGTCCCATAAGATTACAACAGAGCTGAAAAAGTCATATTAGCTAGTGATAGTGTAGCCATTGTAACATCATAGCACAAAATTGCTTAATTTTTTTAATAAAAATTTTATAAAGCCTGCCCATAAAGAAGTTCCAGCTTTAGTGGTGATGCCTATCAAACATTTAAGGAAGAAATAATACTCATACCACATAAAATTTTCCAGAAGCTGAAATAGGAATGAGCACTTCCGAAGTCATTCTGTGAGGCCAGTGTTACTCTGATACCTGGGCCAAAAAATTACTTTAGAAAAAAAGGAAAACTGTTGATCAATATCACTCGTGACCATAGACATAAACATTCTTTAACCATTCTCAGCAAATCAAATCCGGCAATGTATTAAAAGGATAATGTATCATGACCAAATGGAGTTTAGCCCAGGAATCCAAGGCTTGTTTAACGTTAAAAAACAATCAGTGTAATTTACCATATTAGCAGATAAAAAGAAAATCACATGACTGTCTCAACTAAAAACTGTATGATCCATCTCTCTGTATGCATGAAGAGCAACTGACAGGATCCAACATCTATTACTTATTAAAAAAAAAAACTCTCAGAAAATTAGGAATAGAAGGGAACTTCTCATTTAAAACTTCCTAATTTAAAAGGGGCTTATGAAAAGCCCACGGTTAACATTGTACATGATGGTGAATGGCTCAAAGACCCTCTAAGATCAGGAACAAGGCAGGGATGTCTGATCTTACCACCCCTGATTATACCATTATACGAGGTTTCAGCCAGTGCAATAATAACAAGAAAAAGCAATGAAGGCATCCAGATTGAATAGGAGGAAGTAAAACTGTCTTTATTCACACATGACGTAATCATCTTTTCGGGCAGTCTTAAGGGATCTACAAAAAGCTGCTAGAACTAACAGATTAGTTTAGCAGAATACAAGGTCAATATACAAAACTCAATTTTATTTCTATCTACTACCAATGAACAATTAGAAATAGAAACTTTAAAACAATATCATTTATAACAGCATCAAAAATTTTGAATCCTTAGGTATAAATAAACAAGACATGCATAAGACCTGTGCAATGAAAACTATAAAACATTGCTGAGAAAAATTAAAGAACACCTGAATAGATATAAAAATATGGTGTACATGTGTCAGAAGATTCAATATTGTTAAGATAGCTAACCTTCCCAAAGTGATCTACAGATTCGATACAATCCCAGCCAAGTCCCTAACAAGGATTTTTTTTTGGTAGAAATTCACAAGCTGATTCTAAAATTTATGTGGAACTGAAAAAGACCTAGAGTCATCAAACCAATTCTGAAAAAGATAAAATTGGAAGACTTCTACTACTTGCCATCAGGGCTTATTATAAAGCTACTGTAATCAAGACAGTTTGTTATTGTCATAAGATAAACATTTAGATCAGTAGAACAGAATAGAGAGTTCAGAACTAGACCCACAGATGCAAATCAATTAATTTTCTACAAAGACATCCAGGCAAATTAATGAGGAAAGGATAATGTTTACACCTGCTGCTAGAACAGTTGAAAATCAAATGTAAAAACTTGACCCTTACCTCATACCCTATATAAAAATTAACTTGAAATAGAACATAGACTTAAATGTCAGAGCCAAAACTGTAAAACTTCTCAAGGAAGTTAGAAGAAAATCTTAGTTGTATTGGGTTTGGCAAAGATTTCTGAAAGAGAACACAAAAATCAAGAACTATAAAAAAAAAATCAATAAGTTGCACTTTATCACAATTTAAAACTTTGTTCTTCAAAACACAGTGTAATGAAAATGAAAAAGACAAACCATAGGCTGGAAGAAAATATATGCAAAAGTAAATCTCACAGATTTGTGTCTAGAATATATACAGAACACTCACAACTCAATAATAAGGCAAACAACCTAATTAAATAGTCAAAAGATTTGAACAAATGCTTCACCAAGGAAGATACACAGATGGCAAATAAGCACATGAAAAAGATACTCAGCATTATGAAACAATGCAAATCAAATCAAAAACAATATTGCTACCCACCCACCAGAATGGCTAAAGTTAAAATTACTGACCATACCAAGTGTTGGTGAGGATATGGAGCAAAAGGAATTCTCGGCATTACTGATGAGAGTGTAAAATGGTATAAGTAGTCCGGAAAATAGTTTGACAATTTCTTTAAAAGTTAAACATATGCCTACCATGTGACCCAGCCATGCCATTCCTAGATAGTTACACAAAAGCAATGAAATCATGTGTTGATTGGTCCAAATACTACTACTTGCACACAAATGTTCACAGAAGCTTTCTTTGTGATAACCCAATCTGGAAACAACCCAAATGTCCATCAATGGTGAATCAAAAACAAACTGTGGGACATTCTTACTATGAAAAAATAGCAATGAAACTGAATAAATTATTGATACAAGCATCAGTGTGGCTGAATTTTAAAAATGATTACACTAAGTGAAAAATATCCAGCAAAAATGTATAATATTATATGACTTCATTAATATAAAATTTGAGAAAATGCAAACTACTCCATAGTGATAGAAAGCAGATCCATGGTTTGGACTATAGTGGTGATGGAGAGGACCAAAGTGGGCAAATTAGAGGAATATTCAGAAGAAATGATTCACAGGACTTGGGAAAGGACCAGATATGAAGGATGAGGGAGAGAGAGGTGTTTCCCATGTTTCTAATTTTCAGACTAGGAGAGTTGGCACAGATGTTATTCCCTACAGTAGAAAACACCAGTTAAGTTTTGGACATTGTGGAGTTTTTGGTGCTTTGAGAAGTTCAATGGAATCACTGAGTCAGCAATTGGATATTCTGGTCTGTCACTCAACAGGGAGGCCTGGCCTGAAGGCAAAGTATCTCAGAACCCAAGTCAACTCAGCCAGTGTTCATGAATATAAGTCGCCTGGATCCACTGAGGGAAGTGGTGAGCCCAAGTAGTTTTGGAATGCAATTTGTGAACAATCCAAACTTGAAAGATAAATTTGTTCCACTCCTCTTTGGAGAACACGGAAATGTTTTGTTTTCTTTTTATTCAGTGGCTTAAAAAACATACACGTGGGGCAAAGAACCCAGTGCATTTCAGTGAAAAGGGCCCTGAAGTGTTCAAGGGGACTGGATTCCAGTCCTGGGTCTCCCATCAAATTTTGTAACTGATTTTGGGCAAGCTGATTCTTCTCTGTCTCTTGTTTACTCTGGGCATAAAATTCTACATTGGCAATGACTCACAGCACTTGAAGACTGTTTTCTAGCTTCCAGTCTTTCTCCTTTGGGTCCTAACCAGAAATCTAGGGTACAGCCTGGGCCCCATCTCTCGTGGACCCTGAACTGCAATTGCTGTCTCTCAAGTGGCCATGAGATTGCAGAAAGCTCCGTCAGCTGCTGAATCTCCTCTCATCTCCTTTCTGATGAGCACACCATTGTAAAACAAGAAGTGTGGCCTTTTAGCCCATCTATCCATTCACTCAATTTTTATAAAGTACCCACGTGCCAGGCAGTGTTTTAGATGGAATAGGCAGCCAGAATCCTTGTTGCCTCTTATGACTTCTAAATGTGATTTGTGTGTGTTCATCTAGTATTTGTTTTTTCTTTAGAAACCTCTTTCAGTTGGACTCAGAGGTTAGAAGGCAAAAATGAATGTTTAGATCTATGATTCAGCAAAAATAACTGCAGTTCTTTGTGATTTTTTGGCTCAAGGTCAAGTTCAGAGCCATTCTTATTTTTATTTGATGTGGTTATTTTGTGTTCTGCCCTTCCAGATTTGCCTTTCTAATTAAATTTCACCCAGATAGATGGGAAAATGAGTTTGCCTCCCTAGCTGCTCTCAGGAGGGGGAAGGGACTTGCATAATGAGCCTAATAGGGTGGGGAGACGGGATTACAGCTGGTAGTAAGTGAAATGAACCATGCATACATAAATAATGGAGAACGGACCACCCTGGAGCTGACCTAGATTGCATTTTTAAAAACTATACGCATGTTGGAGAGAGTGCACCATTTCTGCAAGAAGCTAAGAAATGACCTTTAGCTTTTTGCAAGGTATGTATCTCCCTGAGGCCCTGTAGTTGCCAGGAGTGGGGTAGACCTGTGAATGAGACAATCTTCTCTCTTTATATCATAGTTTGATGTTCTCTACTATATCAATCAACATAAATCTATTATGTATAATTTCAGTTTTATTTAATCTTTATTTTTGTGTGCTTTGTATTATTCCAAGTTTCAACAATGAATAGGTACTTCTTTTGTAATCGAAAAAACAAACCCCATGGTAATGGAATTTTGAAATGAAATTTATTATCTTGATACTGTGGTGGGCACAGCAGAAATGTTTAGCATGGATGTATAAAATCTGTCACAAGATTGCAGGCAGCACAGGCCTTTGGAAAGCAGAACAAGGTGCAAATAACCACTCCACCTCCATCCCCTAGAGGACTCCCTGGTATTGTCATCTGCCACCTCCATTTCTGTTTTAGACTATTTTTCTTTCCCCATGGTAAAGTCCCTTCAAGTGCAGAGTCAGTAGTTCATTGTTTCTCTAAGTCTACAGTATGGGACAAAGGAGGCTGGGCAAATATTTGTACAATTTTTGCTCAAAGGCCTGAAAGTGAATTGAAGCTGGACACCTGCTCCCAGTTGCTTACAGTCTAGGAAGGGATTACTTGTGTAAAATGGCAGCAAATGCTGCCTAGCAGAATATTCATGACTTGGGTAAGCCTGCGACTATTTTCATAAGATGGGTGAGCTCTGCATTTAATGAATTTTGAGGGTTTCCTTGGGAGTCAAGATGTGAGTTTGGAAAGGGAAAAGGAGCAGGCTGGGAATAGGAGGGGAGACAAAAGTTATTGAGCACGTTGCAGGCACTTGTTCATTTCTACTGTTTACAGTCACCAAAGAGCATGGCTCGCCCCTTTATCAGAAGAATAATGGTGATGATGATTGCTATTTTGCGGGAACTGATGTGCGAGGTCCTATGCTAGGGGCTTATACTAGGCAAGACTCTCTTCATTGCAAGTGACAGAGAAATCCAATTCTAATTTGCTCAGGGGGAAATGGAGTATTTTTTGGAATACATACTTGAAAAATTCAATGGTAAGTAGGATTCAGGACAGCAGAAACCTGCCTATGACATCCATTATCTTGGGAAGGAAGGAAGGAAGAAAGGAAGGGAGGGAGGGAGGGAGGGAGGGCAGGCAGGCAGGCAGGCTGCATATTCACCACTCTGCTTTCCTCTGTTTGTTGCAGTCTCTGGCATAGTCTCCCCAGGTGCTGGCCAGATGGTCCCCAGCTGTGTCAGGCTGCCATCCTCTTCAGCAACCGCAGAGGAGTAATGGTCTTGAGATGCTTCCCCATATCTATTTTCCCTGTAGGAGGCCTTTTTTTTTTCCTTCCCTGTAGCCCCTTCCTCCATTAAGGCCCAGTGGGTACCACTCAGAACCCAGAGTCCACAGGGATTAGAGGGGAGGGGGTGCCTCCTCTAGAATGGAAGGTGGCATAGACGTCCGCAGGAAATCGGGAAGGTGAGGGAAAGAAACAGAACATGAGTCTAGGGAGTGTACAATGCCTGATTCCATGAGGGCCTGAGGCCATCCTTGTACCAAGTGCTGACCTAGTGAAGGGGGTGATACAAAGACAAAGATATCAGATAGGTTATGGAGGAAGCTGGAAGCAGAGAGGGCCTGTGTCCTATCTCAAGGCTGAGACTCTGCCCCACAGTTTGCGCCATCAAGCAAAGCGTTGGTGTGGCAAATTTTGCAGAGAAATAGTTAGAGATGTTACCTTGAGTTCTCTTGTGACAGAGAAGGGATCTCTTGCCCACCAGAGTACAATGAACAAAGGAAAACCAGACATATTCCTCTCTTACACATTTGGGGTCATCCTTACTGCTGTGTCTGATCTCCGTTGGCTGGAGCCAGACCTCACAATCTAAAACTGAAACTTGATTGGCTAACAACTTAAGACTTTTCTAAACAGGTAAAAGCAATGAAGAGAAAAAGAAGTCCAAATAAGGAAGGGGCATAGGCTGCGACCTGGGACGTGCCTGCGAGCACGTCCAGCACAGATATCTTGGTTAAAGTGCAAGCACATAGAAACTACGTGCCTGTGAGCATGTCTAACAGCTACATAGGATAGGGCTTAACAAAGAGTTATTAGCAAAAAGCAGGTTTTGAAGAAAGTGTTTAAAACAAACTATTATTTCTAACACTTATGATTTATTCTTTCACAAGAAAGAAAACTTTGAAGAGGAACTTTTCTACTTCCCACAGGAAGGCACGCCAGGTCGCTGAGCGACTGGCGAGACCACAGGAATAAATGGAGTTGGGAGCTTGGAAGGGGTAAAATTTGGTGCCAGACATGGTAACTTGAGGGACAGTTCTAAGAAAAAAACTGGAGGCCAGGGGGAAATGTGGCTGACACATCTGGGCCGAGTGTGTGGATTTGAGAGCCATCAATAAAGGAGAGAGAGCAGAGGTCAAGGGATGAGATCCGCCGGAAGCACACCTCAAAGGTACACAGCAGCAAGTTCGAAGCCCTATCTATTGTGCCTGGGGCTCCTTGTGCTGGGGCACAGGGGCGCTGTAGACCTCCAGCTGACAGCAAAGGCCCGTCTGACAATCGCCATCGGTCGTTTCATCTCCCACAGGGAAATCTGGTGGGAATCTCCACGAGCTGGAACCTAACATTTGCAATAAATGGCCCACAAATACTCATCAAACCAAGTACAACCATGCTCCAATCGGATGTCCAACCGGGCGATACAGACAGCCCTCAAGTGCTCTGCGGATCTTCAGCAGCCGCTCCAAGGAAGCCGCGGGCCGGGAGCAGGTGGGAAGGGCGCCTGCGCGGGGCCGCGACCTCCCTGGGTCCCCACAGGCCGCGGGAGACGGAGCAGCAGTGAGGAACAGAGACACACAGGGCCGGATGTGTTCGGAGCCGGAAGAGAAGTGTGGGACAGGCCGAAAGGGGTGGGGGCTGGGGAGTGACAGTTTGGGTCCACGTGGCAGCAGGCGGACCCCAGACGCGCGAGCCCACCCGGCGCCAGGATCAGCCGCGCCTGGGCCGGCACAGGGCCCCAAAGCACCCACACCAGGGCCGGGGCGGACCAGGGCTGTGTTCCTGGGCCTTGGCGCGCGGCCGCGCAGTCCCGGATCGCAGGTCTGGCGTTGTGAGGCGCGGGATGGCCCTGCGCGTCTGTGGTCGTGGTCCCTGCGCGCTTGGCGCGTCCGTGCCGGAGGCTTTGCAAGCAGAGGCGTCTGTAGACCGATCAGTCTCTGGGGGCTGTGCTGCGCCTCCCAGCTGCAGCGTCCTCTCAGCAACCCCGCGCGGTCGCCCCCGCCCAGCAGCACCGCAACACCGCCTCCGGGGCGGAGCTCCAGGGTGCTGGGTGGGCCGAGCTGAGCCGGGGCGCGGCGGGGTCGGCAGGGGGCGCTGCCGGGCCCCTACAGCTGCCCCGCGGCCGGTGCGCGCCGCCCTCGCCTCTTCTGGCGCCGGGAGGAGCTGGCGGCCAGCGCCGAGCCGGGCGCGCAGCAGCGGAGCTGGGCCAGCCCGGGACCATGGGGGTGAGTGCGGCGCGGGCCTGAGCCGGGGGGGTTGCCGTTGGGGCTGAGCGACCAGGATGCTCGAGGCGAGTGGACGTCTAGGGTCCAGGGTTAGGAGACTGAGGGAGTCCCCCTAACTCGCCAGTGGGAGAGGGGTGGGAAGGCTGGGGGCGCTTGGAAGCGTCGGGTCTGAATCTGGCGACTAAGCCTCCTCCTGTATGCCCGCGCTCGCCCCAGAGCCTAGGACTTGCGCTCTGTCCCCTGCCACTCCCCCCGTGCGCCAGGTGTCCCAGTCCCGGCGCCCGCCCTGCAGCCCCCTCTCTCACGCCCGCTGCGAACCCCCCGCTCTGTCTTCAAGCCCGCGGAGCCCGCCTGCGGCTCACCCCTGCCCCTCCTGCCCTCTCCCGCCCGGCTCCCGCACTCCAGCCACTGCATTTCAGCCGAGATTCAAGCTCCCGGGATCTCCCTTCCGGGGCGGTCCTGAGCCCGCTAGCCTCCAGGTAAGCAGGCGGCTGCAACTTCGCGGCCTTTCCCGGGGACGCGGCTGGCTCCTCTTGGCAGCCACCTGCAGCCAGGCGCCCCCGGGAGTCCCGGGCCCAGCTGCGAGGCCGCCCGAGCGCAGGTTAACATTCCTGGCTGCGCAGGTTAGGACTGCGTGGTGTAGACCCACGATGTTGCTTTTGCTGGTGAACTTGCATGTGTCCTGATCTTTTAAATATGCTGGCTTTGTCTCACACACAGAGAGATTGGATTTGCTTAGGGTAGGTTGCCTGCTTTGCAGCTGCAGCTGCAGCTGCCTTTTAAATTATACCTGTGGATGGTAAAGGATTGGCGGTGCAGGACGTGGAGCCATATTTTCCCGCTTGGGCTGTGAGTTCAGCTATTACGAGGGGGCTCCGTGGGGAGTGAGGTTATCACCACCTGGCTAGCCAGTGTCTTTGTGGGAAGACAAGGATGCTTTGTAAGCATTCAACAAGTAAAATCAGGAGAGATGTGGAATTAGATCGAGCTGTGAATGGGGAAATGTAGGGGGTGGAGGGGGGATCGGAGAGTGCTCCACAAACGAGGCCGTTTGTTGATACTTGCAGAAGGCCCGTGGGTGTGAAGCATGTAGTGTGGAGCCCACCATTTCCAACTGGATGCGACTGCGGTCGGGCTTGGCAACAACTTACCCTCGTCAGAGGTCCCAATCGGGACATTTATGGGAAGGGGGTTTACAGCAGATGGCTCAAAAAGCTTCGTGGTCTCTGGAGAGTGGTGGAGATGCACGGGACAGCCTGAAAGCCAGTGTGTGAACCTGCCCCATCCCTTGTCCTGGCTTTCATTAAATTAATTGCTTATCTCAGAGAAAGGATGCGTAGAGGGAACCTCTCTTGTAGGAATTGGCTCCTGGCCAGTCCACCCTCGCTGATGGGAGGCTGCGTTGGGGCACCAGCAACAGCGTGGGCCACCTGGCCTCTGGAGCACAGCACTCCGAGTGTTTGTGGAACTGCAATTTCTGTAACTCTTTTTTCTGTTGAATCAGTTTGAATAGTAATTAGCTCAATATTCCCTCACTATTGATTAGGTAAGTGATTAGCCCAAGAACACGCTGGGGCTCAGTAGGGTCTCTCTGAGTGCCCAGAAATTCCCGTGGGCTTCTCCTTGGCCCTCCCTACACTGCTCTGTGATGCCCCACTGTCCAGGAGCATCTTCAGGGATGGGTGGAACCATCTCTGTGGCCCCAGGTCCTTGCCTGGTTCCCCCTGTCTACCACATGGGGGTACTCAGTGTTTTTGAGGAAAGAAATGGATGCCCCCATGAATTAGTCTGAGTTTACAACCAATGTTTTCTACACTTTGCTACACTGTTCAAAATGTTACCATTAAATTCAACAGCTTTTTTTTTTTTTTAATGTGTCATCTCACTAGAGACAAACTCATTTTTGTGTGTGTTTGGGGCAGGGAGTACAGTCTACAGGTCAGGCTCTGATGGTGGGTCTTTAACCTCAGTGGGGACTCCAGGATTTCCATGAAGAAAATCAGTTGTCTTCATTCAAGAATTGGCGTGGGTGGTGGTGGGCACCTTTGGGAGCTACCAAGTTTGTCTGCTGAGAGCTGGGTCCACCACAGAGCTGTAGCCCAGAGCTGTAGCCCAGCCCCCTTTAACATCCCCTATGCCTGCCCACTGATGGAGGAAGTGCCCAGGGAGGCGGAGTACCACTTGCAGAGCCCCCCTGGCTGCTTCAGGTTGCACTGTCCTCACTCCGGTGGGTGTTGCTTCCTGTGAAGGGCTGGGAGTGCCTCTTCTTGCAGATTTCTGGCACTATGGCTTGCAGCTCTATTGGTGGGAGGGAGGTTGATGTTTAGGGCCAGTGCTTTGGTCTCTCGGAGGTGGCTATGACCTGCCTGCAGGGTCCAGCTCTTGTGCCTCTGTCAAAGGCCAGCCCCAGTCAGTTCAGCCAAATGCTGAGGGGGTGGGAATGCCTCATGTCCCCCTTTTTTCAGGAATCTGGAAAGGGCTAAAACTGAGACTGCCACTTGGATGTGGGAGCCTGCACTGCCCCTGGCTGTCACAAGCTTATCTTTCTTACCCAGATTGTCTCTGTCTTCGGGTCTGGCTATTACCCAGAATTCCTGCAGCTGGTGAAAATCTGTTTTCTAGAAGAGGTTTAATTAATGCCTGCAGTCTGTGAGTGAGAGAGAAAGGGAGGAGAGCGCGAAAGAGACATACTACTATCTAGAGGTGGGTGGGAGAAAGGATGGGAGAATATTAAAGGTCCTGAAAATTCACAGGGGAAGATTTCGGCCCCGGAACCTGTTCCTGGACAAGGTTCCTAGTTGGTGGATAAGGAAGTGTGCCCACATTCCAGTGTAGGGGTTACCAGTTAGGAGCAAAGTCACTGGGATAGGAAAAATGGCCCCGTGGGAACCTGAAATCCCTTTGCTGGGCCCATTGTTCTGGTTTTTAGAAGGCCTTGAAAGCCAGCTAAGATTTGTAGGAGAGCACTGAGCTGTTTGAAATTTTCGAATGAGGAGTGTGACCCTTTGGAAATAATGGCTTGAGCAAGATTGATCTGGGGTTTGGCCTGGGGAGCCACTTGACCGCAGCTTGATTTATAGGCCCTGAGCTGTAGCTCTGGTCCCCTTTGACACCCCCCATCCTTGCCCACCAGTGGAGGATGCTCCTAGGGAGACAGGGTGCCACTTGCAGAGCCCCCCTGGCCGCTTCAGATTGTAGCCACTGCCACTTCATCTCACCTGAGGTGCTGAGGGGAGAGTCTAGGGAAGTGACAAAAGGAGCAGTGGCTTGGAAGGTGGGTGCATCTGTCCTTAGGAGGTGAAGAGGGAACAGCCTTCTAGTAGGATGGTGGGACTTTCAATAGAAGTGTCTCACAGGGTCTCTTCTTGAACCTGCTGCACAGCCTCGCAGGTAGTGGGCTCATGGGAGCCTCTCAACTTGGAGTTACTGCATGGCAGCCATGAGGAGGCACCTGTGAACCCAGAATGAATTTCAGGATCCACTCTTGAGTCCGAAAGGCAGGCGGGCCCTTGCCAACTAACACCTAACTGAGCCACAGACTCTGGCCTGTTTATCCTCCACCCTCAAAACCTGCTTGGACGTTGGCTAGGGAAGTCACTGACCCTGCTTGGACTTCGGCTGGGGAAGCCACTGGTTTTGGAAAAAGTTCAATCTCCAGTGATGGCAGGAACAATCTCAGGAGTGTGGAAGGAGTTAGTGATTAAAAAGGCATGGAATGGATTGCGGCTTGTGGAGTAGTTCCCGTGGGAGGCAGCCTTCATCTCATCCCCTCAGCCAAGTCGGCTGTGCGTGCATCTGCCCCTCCCTCCATCGGTGGACCTCCCACTGTGCTGCGTACTCTAGGGTGGAGGAGAGTTTGGGGGAACTCAAACATCTAGTAGTAGAGACAGTAGTAACTTTAAAATTGTTTGTATTTGCAGAGTCATTTCCCCAATTTATACATTCATGTTTCAGTTTGCAGGGCATCCTTCTGTCACCTGCATGCCACCCTTTATGCCCCTGGGTGTGACCAACTTCCTTAGAAAGAGCTGTAATCAATAGCATATTGATTAAAAAGCATATTAAGATGAAAATTATTGCACGTAGTTTTGATCCTTCCCTCTCTCCCCTTTCCTCCTCCAATTCTGTTTGTGGTTACAGTCATCATTTATGTTAAATTTACAAATCGTTTTGAATGCTATTTGTCCCACCACTCAATTATTCAGAGACGTGTGTCTTTCCAACCAACAAAGCCACAGCTTGCTTTCCTAGGCTTACCTCATTCTTGGATCCAACACCAACCTTCAGGCCTTCAGAGATACAGCAGTATCATTTTGAGCTTTTTAACTGTAAAATAAAATGAAGCTCTTACTTGCTAAGTTTGTCCTCTGCAGATATAGGAGAATTTACTTAGAATTAAACATTTACTGTCTTGTTAATGCTTCATGCCTCTAAAATAAAAGTAGCAGTTGGATTACCGTAAAGTTGGTAAAGTTATAGCACAAATTTTTGGAAGCTCAGAAATAATAATGGAAGGATTTACAGAAACAAACTATTAAGCTTAAATATCATTAAAACATGGAGAGATATGAACTATCTTGAAAGTATAGAAAGTTTTAAAAGTATAGATTAATAAGTATAGAATTTTTAATGCAAGTTATTTTATTATAGTATATTAATTATTAGGATCTTGCATTATGTTTATAAAGTATCTTACTGTATAAGCAAGCAACTATGTCCATGATCTCATTTGATTCAGTAAGCCCACAATCTGCTTAGAGATGGGGAGATGGGACCTTGGACGGTTAAAAGCCTTCCTGAAGAATTCAGATCTCTTAAGCAGAGAAATACTGTGTAAACCTGGATATTCCTGCCCACAGTTCCTTGATAACTGAATGTGGTTACACAGTTTTTTTGAAAATTATAGGCCTGGTTCCATTCTTAGGGATAAAAGTAGGTATTGGTTTTCTCTAAAATTTTCTGCAAGTCAAACAAACAAACAAAAACTGTGTATATATAACACCCAGAAACCTGGAAGGACTTCTCAGGGTTTGTGAATGTCAGAGGTTCTCTGTTGATGATTTCCTAATACTAGAGTACCTGAGTTTGGTTGTATATTCAGCACTGTGCAGTGATTGAGTGTGTACATTCGGAGGCTGAATTGACTTTAAGCCCTGGATCTACCATTACTAGCGATATCCCCTTGAGCAAGTTACTTCTCTGGGCTGGTTTCCTTATTTGTAAAATTTGGGTGGTGATAATAATACCTACTTCATGGTACTGTTGTGAAACTGAAATATAATAATACATGATGAGAGCTTAGAAAAGCACCTACCACATGGTACATGCTTTAAAAATGTTAGCTGCTATTCCTATTCATTTGTTTCTTAAAATTACCTTTTAGGCGCCAACCGACTGCACTGAGATGATGGATATGGGATAATAGTCTCTGTCCTCATGGAACAGAGGACATTATACTTCAGTTTATGGTGAAGGACATGAATGGTGGTGCCGACTGATTTCCAGGCATTTGCTCACTTATAGCCATGAGGCTGTGAAGGGGCTGACCATGGGGTGGGGGAAGGACTGTTGACCTCAGCTGGTACACCCTGGTGGCATGTGACCTTGCCAGCTCTTTGAAACAGGCAGTCATTTTGATTGGTCTATGTCTGACACATGCTGGCTGTTTTAACTGTCACTCTTGGCCGCAGGTTGTCAGTGGGAAGCATGATAAGGGACCCTATATCTGTTTAGTCACCTGGTTTGCCAGCACTGTTTTTGGTCCTGGTTGACGGAATGCTGCCCTGGCTACCATTTTGGAATGGCTCTTCAGCAGCCCCAGAAGCCTTGGTACTATCAGAGACCCAGTTCTCTCAGCAAGAAATGGCACAGCTGCTCCTGAGAGCAGGTAGGGGACTAGCCAGAGGCAGGAAGCCAGAACACCACATTTCCTATGTCTGCTGTAGCTGGAAATTTCTTGACCCGAAGAAACTGCATTGACGGGCATGGGTTTCCTAACTGGTGCTGGAAAGAGAGGTCCTTCCTCCTCAGACCTCGCCTTGCTTGCTCCGTGCATCCGCCAGAGAGGCTCCAGCATGGCAGCCTGCCCGACTAGCACCTGCCATCACAGAGCTGGCACGGCCTCCGGCAATGGGCTTTCGACCAGAAAACCCTTCTGTGATTGCTGCTTCAGGAACTCGAGAGCTTCCCTGCCTCATTTGAGTGTGATTAGCCCAGCTTGTACTCTCTATGCACTGGAATACTGCATACCAGTAAGTCAGCAGTCGGACTGGAAAACTGGTCATCAGTTATCCTAGTGGGCAGCCAGCTTATTTTTTACGTATTTTAAACTACAGTTGACCCTTGAACAACTCAGGGGTTAGGAGCACTGATGCCCCCTCTGCCGCCCTGGCCCCCCACAGTTGAAAATCCGAGTATACCTTTTAAATCCCCAACATCGTAACTGTACATAGCCTACTGTTAGCCAGAAGCCTTACTGATAATGTAGTCAGTTAACACATATTTTGTATGTTGTATGTATTATATGCTATATTCTCACAATAAGCTGGAGAAAAGAAAATGTTATTAAGAAAATCATAAGTAAGAGAAAACATTTACTATTCATTAAGTGGAAGGGGATCTTCATAAAGTTTTCTTCCTCACTGTCTTCACAGTAGGGTCTTGCTGTCTCAGGGGTGGCAGAGGCGGAAGAGAATCTACCTGTAAGTGGACTTGCCCAGTTCAAATCCATGTTGTTCAAGGGTAGACCTATGTTCTGGAATTTTAAATAAAGTTTTGTCTTTAAAAAAAAAAAAACCTGCCCCACACTTAGAAAACAAAGAAATAGCAAACCATGCCAATCTTTTGTATGTAGGGAGAATTAAAGTGAAAGGTGGAAAACCATTTCTTTGTTTTACAAATGGTTCCCCAGGTGCTCCGACTTCTCTGGTCGTGATCATCTCTTGATTTCCGAGACTGGAACCTCTTTTGTCGCCAATTTGTCTGTCTCCATCGCAGTTCCTAATGGAAACACAGACCTGAAAAATCAAAGCTTGGGCATTTACCGTCGAAGGTCATGGCATAGATGGTTGATTTTTTTGGCTCTGTCTTCAAAGTGAAAAATCACTGTGTTCTTTGAGAAAGAAAGTATATTTTGGGAGGTGGCTAACGTCAGCAGGCAGGAAGATCTAAGCAAGCCTGCCTCATCCTTGGTTCACATAATTTCTAGCATTGCTAAGTTCTCAGTGTGTGATTTTTTTTTCCCCTCTTGTACATCTTGCTCTAATGACTGCTGATGATCTTGAAACAGCTGCATTAATTGATGGTGTTTAACGACTCTACTTACAGTTAGTAATCGCAGTTGGCTTGGCTGAGGATCGTGTGTTCTTTTTACTTGTTGTTTAGCTTGAGAAGTGTTTATTTACCCCGTGTGCTGAATGCCAGAAGAGGAGATGGGAACTCCTCACCTTGGTGCCGGCCCCCTGCCCGGTGCTCACACTGCCCTGGAACATCATCCTGCATCATCACAGCATCTGTTCCCAGTGTGCTCTGATTGTCTGCTCATGGGCCTGTCTTCCAGCTTGATAGGAAGTCCCTGGAAAGAAGGGACCATACCCCAGCTCATCTCTAAAGCGTTAGCCTTTAGCACAAGGACTGGCATGAAACAGGCCTCAGTAAAAGTCGGCTGAATGAATGATGAGTGGTTGCAAAACATATCAGTTATGAATGTGTCTGGCTGAAAGTAACAGAAAGCCCTGCCTCAGTGGCTTCAGCAAATAGGGATTTGTTTTTCTCAAGTAAGAAAATGCATGAAGATAGGCGATTCTGCTGGTGTTGGTTTCAGCAGCTGACATCTGTCTGGACTGACACTTGTGTTACTCTCTTGGCCTTTCCTTCATGACGGCGAAAACACCAGCAGACTTCCCCTTATTTCATGGCCAGAACGGTATCACATGGGATACCCCCAGTTAAACAGGCCATATGAGTGTGTGGCAGGGAGCACTGAGGAAGGCTCACTGCTCAAACAAACCAATTATGTTTAATGGTTCAAATATGGTAGGCATTCAACCTCTTGTTCACACGTAGTCCAAAATGGCTGTTTCTGATTGGCGAGGGGCTCTCCTCCAAGAGGAGATTCAGGGACTCAGGCTCTCAAGGCTGCTGTGCTCATTTGCCTCAGTCAGCTGAAGAGGAAGGAACCTGGAGGATGGTGTGTGGGAAGATTTTGTGGTCCAGGCTCAGAGGTGGTGAATTACTGGCCCTGACATTTCACTGGCCAGGGCTTAGTCACATGACCATGCCCTCCGAGGGGAGGAAATGTGGTCCTGCCACGTGCCCACGAGGGAGAGAAGATGGGTGTATCACAATTAGCTGGCAGTCTCTGCTACACTGTCCGCTCCCTCCACCCTGCGGAAATCAGGATTCTCTTACAAGGAGGAATGAGTGGATATTAAGGGGCAAATGGGGGTGTTTTCTTTAGAAGGAAATGCTGTGCTAAGAAGACTCCAGCCAAAAGTCTCTTCATTCCCAGGAGATCATCTGTTCTAAATCCCTGCTTCAGTCACTACCTTTAGGAACTGGGCCAGATGACTCAGTAGGACAGTGGGAAGCCCTTATTATCCCCCTGTCTTGACACAGGGCATGTTCTTAACAGCTTTGTGGGAATGCGTCCTACATGATTCACATCAGCAGTTGGAGGTTACCCCACAGAAAATGGTCTTCAGTCCCCCAAGGCCAGAGGAGCCTATGAGAGCTTCTTTTTTTCAAGTGCCCCTGCCCACCCAACCGTCCACAGCTTCTCTTGCTCTCCAGCCCCTGCCCAGCCCACACCTGCAGGGGAGGAGAGGACACAGCAAAGAGTGACCTGATTCCCCTCTAATTCATTAAGATGTGTTTTCCCACCACTTCCTGCTAGTTTTTCTCAGTATTCATTGATGAGGGGTCTATTGATCCACTGGGGTGTAGTGCTTTATTCTTGTTCAGTTCCTTGTAGGTTTCTGCAATGGGGCTGTTCCGTCCACAGCATTCTTCCTGGTGCTTATCTTCCTTTTTCCCACCCGCCCTCCCTCCCGCTAACCCCTA
Organism: Cebus imitator; assembly: GCF_001604975.1. Lineage (NCBI taxonomy): Eukaryota > Metazoa > Chordata > Mammalia > Primates > Cebidae > Cebus > Cebus imitator. Next base: position 2,627,404 of record NW_016107345.1, read on the forward strand.
TTGAGCACCTGCTGCTTGCTCTGGTGTCTATCCACCAGCACCGTGGAAGGTGGGCAAGGAAGCTGACGGGAGCCTGTCATGTTGATGAGTAGAGCGGGAGGGGTAGGCCCTGGTGGTTGTGGTTGCCCAGTACTGGAGGACATCATCCTGCCTTGGGGTCAGGGAAGGTTTCCAGGGGAAGGTGGTGCTTTAGCTGAGTTTAAGGAAAAGCAGGAGTTAACCAGGTCAAGAAGGAATCTGGGCCAAGAGAGTGGAATGGGCACAGACATTGAGTTATTAAAACGGGGAACAGCAAGTAGTCGACTGTGCCCGAGTTGGGTGGGATGGTGTGGCCATTCACTCATCCAACCCTGCTGTGCCATGGAGCCTGGCCTTACAGGGGCTTGCAGGCAGAAAAGGACCAGCCCTCATGGAACTCATGGGCTGGCTGTGAGAGGGGATGAGTCTGCAGAGGAGTTTGGGCCAGAATCTGAGAAGGGCTTGGCTGCTGTCCCAGATTCTGCTCTGAAGGATCTGCTGTGGAGGCTGAGTAGGAAAGGGGCCCCATCGCTTGTGCCGTCACCTCTTGTGCCCCGTCCCTCTGTGTCTGATTTTTGACTGGTCCTTTGCCCGGGCATTACTCAGGCTATAAAAATAGAGGCTGGCACCAGAACTCCAGCATGTAGTTGGTGAAGAAAGCTGAAGCTGTCATTACATATCAAGATACTTGCCAGGGAGATTTTTGGTGGATCACTTTCTTGGAGCCCTAAGGATGAGGTTCTAAAGTTGGCTTGCAGGTTTTTTCTCCCTTGAACTTATACCAATGCTTCTGGCCACTCACCTGGAATATGTACTGGTTGTGCTTGTTACTCACCTGCCCCCAGACTCATACATGCCCTCAGGGACACATTGAAACAAACACTCAACCCTGAAATCCACCAGATGAGGGCTCACCTTGCCACAGACTGGCCTGATTGGAGGGGCTGAGTTCTCCCCATGGGGCCGCTGGAGGCAGGCATGCAGTCCATCAGGTGTTCATGTCCTATACATGGCAGGACATCCTGGCCTGAAAAAGTAACTTTCAGCACTGCCTGAGAAGGTAAGGGTTCTGATAGCCCTGTGCTTTCTTTCTCTAAGGAAATGAGGGCTGAGCCAGAGTTTATCAAAGCTGTCAGCTGCCTTCATTGTGATGAATGGTTCCAAGGGTGGTTTTCTTCGTTCTCCTTCCCAGCCCTGTTTAGTAAGGTAGACTGGGCAGTGCTGGAGAATGGGATACAGAGGTACAGAGAGCTGAAGAATCATGCTAGTCTAAGCCAAGGGCTGAATGAATGCCACTTTTCTTCAAGGTGGGCTCATCTGAATTTGTAGACAGAGACTAAATAGTTTGATGCTGTTTATTGGGTGCCTTCTTGGTCAAAGTGTTGTAGGGAATGCAAATAATAATGGGGAGGAGGAAATCACGACTGTCTTGTGTTTTCCAGGATGGACTTATCTAATCCCCTCCATGACCCCTGAGGCAGGCAGCAATATTACACTCCACTAGAATAGAAGCTCCATGAGGGCAGGAATTTGGGACTGGTTTGGTCACTACAAATCCCCAGCTCTGTAACTATCCTTGGCATAGAGCAGTTGCTCAGTAAATATCTGAATAAATGAATGAATCACCATTTGCAGGTGAGAACACCGCAGCTCAGAGATATTAAATACCTTGCGCAAGCTATTAGGTAGTGGACTAAAAGGCCAGGGATGGACCGTGAGCTGTGACTTGGGGAACCCCAGCCCCACTGCCCCTGGAATGATGGCGTCTTCTAGGATAGCAGTGTAGGAGGACTGGAACCTGCCTGGCCTGGTCTACTGAACACAGCACAATCTTGGCAAAACCCACCAGTTGTATGACGATGAGCCGCAACGCCCCAGATGTCAGGACCCAGGGGGTTGGAGAGAGTGTCTTCCTGCTGTAACTCAGAGGTGGGGTGATATGCAGGCTGTATCTATCAGCAGCTTGAGAGTAACATTTCAAGAATACCACCTACATCCAGTCAGGCGATTACCGAGAAACTTTCAGTGGCTCCCTACTCCTACGTGAACCTAGTCTGGCTCCAGCCCTCCTCCACCCTGTTCACTGATGAGTCACTGCATAAGGGCTGTCACCCACAATACAGTGGCATGGGTGTGGGCTTTGCAGCCTGCCTCTGTACCATTTATCCTCACATCAGGCACACCCACTGACATCCTCCCTGCCTTTTAGTTTAGCACAGTTTCTGCCTCTGTCATGCAGCCCTCTCTCTGATCGTTCCAGCACAAAGAGCCCCCTACTCCTCAGGTCCCCGTAGCCTTTGTCTGTCTGGACAGTGCATTTCCTAAGGATGTTCCTGGAACCGTGGGTTCCGCAGGTGGATGGGGCTGCTGCTAAGTGAGGCACTAGGCCCCTCCCAGTCCACCTAAGTACTTCCACTGCTACCTGAATTCCACATCAGGTTCCAAGTTGTGATGAGTTTTAAAAGATGATACTGTTTCAAAACCACTGGTCTCTATAATTTATCATGTGCCTGCCTTGTGAGATACTGCTTAACTGCATTGTTTAAAAATAATTTAAATAATGTTTTACAGCATTCCTTTTTTCTGGTTTTTAAAAGTAATACAAGTTTAAGAAAATTTAGAAAATGCAGAAATATATGTGAGAAAATAAGCCTACCGGGATTCCACCACCTACTTACTTAAGGAGTGGTGAGCCAATCTTCTGTCTTGTAATTTGTTTGTTTTAAAGAAAATTTAGATTACTTGTCGTTGCAGCTCTAACCACTCATAATATTTAAGATATATATTCTCTTTCCAATGTTTTTCCTTGTCTTCTTCTAAAAATTGTTACTTTTACAAATAGCAATTATTTAAATTCATTTTTTTAAATAGCACAGGTTCAAATTCTAAAGTATACAATAAGAAGTCATGCTCCCATCCCTGCTTCGAGCCATTCAGCCAAATCTGTACATGCTATGTTGTAGCTTGTCTTTTTGACTTAACAATGTAACGTGTCCTCTGTCATTACTAACCTTTTTTGTTGTTGTTATTTGCACACAACATACTATAAAATCAAAGCATTAAAACATATGAGTAAATATTGAAAGTTCTTCCTACTTCACAATAGAGGGGACACTGTTCATTTGGGCACCCATCTCCTGCTAGACCTTTTTCTGTAAATTTATGTTTTCCAAAAATTTACATATATATGTTGAGATAAGCAAAGTTGGTTTTACCTAAGTGAGGTTACACTATATCTATTATGCTGCTACTTTTGCTTTTTGTCTTTTGTTTTTAACTTGGCAATATTTCTTGGAAGTTTGTCCATCCTCACCTAAGCCCACTTCTTTCTTTTTTTAAGACTGAATCGTGTTCCATTGTTTGGACAAACTCTGATTTTCCAACTGTTTCCCTATGGATGAACATTTCAGTTATTTTCACATTTGCATAATGACTCCTAGTGCTGCTTTGTACATAGGTGGTAACATTTTTGTAGGATGGAAAACTGGAATACAAATTCTTGGGGCGAAAGATGTGAATATTTATTGTTTTGATGGAGATCACCATTTCTCCTTCACGGATACCATTCTAATTAACCCTCTCACCAGCAGTATATGAAAGATCTCATCCTCCTGAGATTAACTAACATTCATGAGAGGCGAGAGGTGAGTTTTTTTGGCCAATCTAAAAGGTAAGAAATACCACCAACACCTTTTTTTTTTTTTTTTTTTTTTTTTTGAGACAGCTTCACACTTTCATGCAGGCTAGAGTAAAGCAATCTTGGCTTACTGCATCCTCTGCCCCCCGGGTTCAAGCAATTCTCCCGCCTCAGCTTCCCAAATAGCTGTAATTATAGATGCCTGCCACCACACCTGGCTAATTTTTGTACTTTTAGTAGGGACAGCGTTTTGCTATGTTGGCCAGGCTGGTCTCAAACTCCTGACCTCAGGTGATCCACCTGCCTTGCCCTCCCAAAGTGCTGTGATTACAGGCATGAGCCGCCGCGCCTGGCCACCAGCTCATTTTTAAATGTGTATTTCTTTCCATCCTATTTTTCCAAACATATACATAACTATACATATTGAAAAACAGAATCACGCCATGCCTGGTTCTGTATCCTTTTTTCCTTTCACATTAGGTCAGGGACGTTTTCTTTGGTCATTGCATTCTCTCCAAAAGCTCCGTTGTTCAGGGTTGCTGTCCTGTTGAGCTGTTGCAGATCACCTGGAGTGGTTTTGATTTTAGTTTATTTATTTCCTTGATCTTCAAAGATCCTGGGAATGATAAGTCATAGAAAAGAAAAGAAGACAGAAGAAACACCTGCAGAGAATTGGCACAAGGAGTGTCCAGTAGACAAGAACCAAATTAAAATCGAAATTAGATATTTGCTCAGGGGCTCATCTCTTAGGTATTTGGCAGGAAGTTCCCCCAAATATCACCATGAGCTCTTGTTATATATGGACATCGTGTTATATGTTAAGCTTGACCTGTTCCACGCATTCTTCTGTGAAAAGTACACAGCTTTGCTGTTGTTGTTTGGATAGAGAGATTATGATGGTTTCAGAACATTTAATGTCAGTGGAAACATTCGGGAGTCGGTGTGGTGTGATGGAAATAGCATTGAACTGGAAAGTCAGGAGAGCTGGCTTCAGACTCTAGTTCTTCCCCCGACTGACTGAGTAAACCTGGACACACTTAACCTTTTGGGTCGCCTAGAGTCTGCGTGACAAGGATGACCTGGGTGTAGTGGATTTGGAAAGCTTGGTGGAGGAGACGCTAGCAGTTAGAGGTCAATTCCAGCTTATTATTAAAAGAGAGCTCTCTATGAATTGGCACTTTCTAATCATGAGAATGACTGTATTTTGCCAGTTTTCAGAAATATTCTGACAGGCGGTCAGTCAGCTCTATGCAAACAGACACTTTCCCTACTGTCATGTGGCTTAGGGTCAGTCACAGGAGACAGCCAGCCAGCCAGGAATTTCACTGTGGTCATTTGATTACATAATGATAGTCCTGAGAAGTGCCATGGAGAAGAGGTACAGGATTACTTGAGAGTGAGGCAGGCTGCTAAACGAGGTGGGTGAGTCGAAAGGCAGCCTCTCTGAGAAAGCGATCTTTGAGCTGGGGTCCAGGGCATGGTCAGCAGTCAGCAAGGTGAGAAAGTGGAGGCACAGAGGAGAGGCAGCATGCTGGCTGGGGGCAGTCAGTGGGGGTTGCTGCTGGCCATAGTGAGTCTTTTCTCCATTCATTCATCTCTTCATTCATACATTCATTCACTCTTTCAACAAATATTGGTTAAGCATCTGCTCTGGACCAGGCAGCGTTCTTGGCCCTGGGGATACACGCCTAGAGAGCAAGACTGACAAAGTTCCCAGCCTCATGGAGCTCAGCATTGCCACATAGCAAATCATTCCCAAACTGGGTGCCTTAAAAGAGCCGCCATTTTCCACTTATCCTCATAGTCTGGAGGTAGACCGGGCCCAGGCGGCTGTTTCTCATGCATGTGTCTCACACAGTTATTCAGGCAGTAACTGGTCTCATTCTCTGTGTCTTTGAGCACTTCAGCCTTGGCTTCAAACCCACTACCTGTCTCAGCTCACCAGAGTCCTCCCAAAAAGACAATCCAGTGGCCTTGTGTCCAGCATGCCCCTTGGGGTCTTACCTCCCTCCCCTGCCTCAGGCAGCTCCAAGAACAATAGGTTTCTCCACCTCAGGTTCATTCTTGGAGAGCAGGAGTGATGCCCTTTGACATTCCAGTCACCTGCCCAGCTGACCCAGGCCTGAAGTCCCCAGTGAGCAAGGCTCTTCTGTGGGGCTGAGAGATGTCTGGGTCTGGTAGAGGCATAGTGTGAGGGCTTCAGGTAAGCCCACACTGGTAGGTGGAGCTGTGGAGGCCATAGGCAGTGTTTGGTTGACATCCCTGGGGCATCATGGGAAACCACTAAAAGACCAGAGATCTGATGGCTCCCTAACAAAATTACAGAAGACAGTTCCTCTTGAAAACAAGATTTGTATTACATTTTAAAATTAATCTGTTAGGATGATTGTCTTATAAAACAAGGCTTTCAGGTATGTCCCTGAAATGCAAGTGTCCTCTAGGATTACTTGTCCTCTAGCTTAAAGAGAGGAAGCAGAGATGTCCATCCTGATTCTATCAGTTATTATATCACAATCAGTGATATGGCAATCTGTGGTTCATTATCACAGAGTTGGTGGGCAGAGTCAACTTTCTATAACCACGAGTTCACATTCTGCAACAAGCATTCCCACCACTGGATTTCCTGTAACACTCAATAGTGCCCAAGCAGTAACTCAATGGGCCTTGTAAGAGGACTACAACAAAAACAAACCTCCAAATAGTACAGTATAGCCTTTGCCCTATTAATGGACATATTAAGTAAAAAACTCCATCCAGAACCTTGATTTTATGATGATAATACAGAATAAGTACTTGCTTGGTTAGCTGCAGTTTGTGGAAACTGGTGCGTAAACAAGGATCATGGCCACCCCCATTGCTTTCCATGCTCAAAATTACTTGTGTCAACCACTTTTGTTCCCAAATTTCTCATTAAGTTACATCAACCTGAAGTTGTGTGTTTCATTACAACTTTAAGCTAAGCTGCATGAAAGCTTTGGAGCTTTTAAGAGTTGTTTTTTGAGATGGGTGTTCCACTCTGTCACCCAGGCTGGAGTGCAATGGCACGATCTCGGCTCACTGCAACCTTCACCTCCTGGGTTCAAGTGATTCTCCTGCCTCAGCCTCCTGAGTAGCTGGGACTACAAGCACCCACCACCATGCCCAGCTAATTTTTTTTTTTTTTTTTCAGTAGAGATGAGGTTTCACCATGTTGGTCAGGCTGGCCTCGAACTCCTAACCTCAAATGATCCACCTGCCTCGGCCTCAAAGTGCTGGGTTTACAGGAGTGAGTGAACCACTGAGCCCAGCCCCTTAAGAGTCTTATTCCCTGCTTTATTGGTGGGGAGCTGGGACTCCATGCAGTTCACATTTCCTCCAAAGCTAAATGTCATGATTGTAGGTGACAGTGCTCTTAGCCTTATTTTTGCTCTACCCATCACTTTATAAGTACAAAGGAGCAAACCATTATATCTATATATATTATATACAGATATATATTATATATAGATATATATTTATCTGTATATATAGATATATATTAGTGATATTTTTTAAAGAGATATATAATATGTTATATATCCCTATGTATAATATATATATGTAATCTCTAATATATCATATATAGAGATAAATAATATATATAACATGTATAATATAATATAGAGAGATATATATTTTATATATATATAGAGAGAGAGAGAGAGAGTTTTGAGAGCTTGTTTTGGGACCTGAGTCAGAGAATCCTTGGATCTCAGCACATGGAGGGCTCCAAAATGTTCCCCCCATCAGCCCCTCTGCAGCATCGCCAGCAGTGGCTCACATGCTTGGCCACTTCCATGGGCAGGAGGGCTCATTCTGTACTGACACTGTCAACCTCCCACTGAGTGAGACAGCCGTGTTCTCCAATGTACTTTTAAGGACATGAAGTTCCTGCCCACTGGCACTGGCAGTGATAACAAGCTACAGGGTTCCTGATGCCCACTCTTCATGAATGAGTCATAGGATCTTGCCAAAGCTCTGTAGGTTAGTGTGATCCCAGCCAAAAAAGGTCTCACCAGGCAAAACGCCTCTCAGTGGCATGCATGAGTGCTCCTGTCCATCCATCCATCTAGAGCCAAATCCTCTTCCTGTATAATACTGTTAACATAGAAATGCAGGCTGTTGTAACCTGGGCTTTCAGGTGTGCCTGATTCACATTGCACAGCTATGAGCCTCAGGACTTTGTAAGCTATTTTTTTTGACCGTAAAAGTTTGACTTGTATCACTCAAGCCTTTATTGTATGCCACTTGCACTTCCAGTGTTGCAGCCTGCCTGTTTAATCCTCTCGTGCTTTCTTTGACATTTTAAGAAACTTTTAATTGACACATTTGCTTGCAAAAAAATTTTTTTTAAACCCCTTATATTTTTTAAGTGGCTTTGTGGTGAGTAAATCATGCCAACTGCATATTCTCCTTTCTTTGTTGAGGTGCTTATAGCTGCTCTTGACATTCTAAAATAATAATGCCAGTCTCAAATGTAACTACTTCTAAACTTAAGAAAGAGCAAAGCAGTTACGTTGGAGGGAACACAGACTTGTTCCAAAATGTCAAAAAAAAAAAAAAAAAAAAAA
>NW_016107345.1:2635777-2637262 GCF_001604975.1 Cebus imitator
AAGAAAAACCTCAAAGGAGAGAATGGTTAGAACATGTAGTTCACAAAGAAAAAAAAAGTTTGCTACTTCAGGGATTTAAAAATACTAAATCTGCAGATTATCAGCCTCAAGATCCTTTTTGGAAGAAATGGTAGGTAAATAATTAATGCTGCATATTTGAAAAATGTGTGAAATATGGAACGAAAGGTCCGTTAGTGGAACACGTACAGTCAGTAGGCTGCAGGAGGCTGCTCTGCTGTTGTCACTGCTGAATTGCACCTGAGCAGACCAGCACTGATGTTTTCAAACGTAGTTACGATTGTATGTGTTTTGATGACTGGATCTGAAAAGTTCTGGTACTGTCATCAGATGACTGTGTTTGAGAATAATTGTTCATGTCATCATACCTTCTCCCCCAGTTGTGAGTTGTCACAAACATCCCCTTCCTCACTCATTCCTAACAGAGGCCTGACTCTATTCAGTGAGAATAGAGTCTTCAGCCAGTGAGATGTGATGGGCAGCCTAGGGGAGGGGTTTATGGGGAAGGCTTCCTTGCTTCTAGTAGAGATGCACAGGGGGTTATCCCTTCTGCCTCTGCCCATGGCTGAGTATATGGCTGTGCTGCCTGGCAGTGTGGCTGCCAGCTTGTGACCCTGAGAGAAGCCAGCTGTAAGAGGACAGACCTGGAAAGTTCTTGACTTCCACTGATGCTTGGAGTTGTTGAATCAATTAGTCTTGGAACTGCTGTCCTAATACTATGGCTTGTAATGTGAGAATGTGGATGAGTCTTTGCTTGCTAGTGTTTTCTGTTACCTGTAGCCAAGCCATATTTATAGATACATGAATTATTTAAGATAAAACAAAAACTAAAAAGCAAAAGTGACCAGAACAGTGTCTCATATCATGTCTAAGAGTGGCATTCTCAGTGATGAGATGTTCTGCCCGATGCAGCTCATGAACGCATGTGCACTTACTCATTATACCTCCAGCAGGGAGCTATGTGAACAGTACCAGTGTTCTGCCAACAGCAAGTTCTAGATGGGATATTGGTTTGTCTGCTTTAGCAGAAGTGAAATAAGAATGGATTAAAATGGTATGACATTGATTTCTCTCTCTCAAAGCAATTTGAGCTGAAAGGCAATCAAGGAATGGTGGCCTTGCTGCTTGGGGTCATCGAGGGTTCTTCTCTGTCATCCACGAGGGTGTCGTTTCCATCTGCATGGTGAAAGCTGCTCCTCACACTCATGCCAATGTTTTAGAACAGGGAAAGGGAGAAGAAAAAAGGTCAGGATGGGCTGGGGCAGGCAGCCTCCTTTTGATCTGGAATGGCCATATTACTTCCAATTAGGACTCATTGGAAGAAAATTAGCTAGGCATGATGGCAGGCGCCTGTAATCCCAGCTACTCAGGAGGCTGAGGCAGAAGAATCCCTTGAACCTGAAAGGCAAAGATTGCAGTGAGCCAAGATCGCACCACTGTACTCCAGCCAGAGGACTGTCTGAATTA
>NW_016107345.1:2637327-2671207 GCF_001604975.1 Cebus imitator
AAAAAAAAAAAAAAAAAAAAAAAGAGTTTGACTTTTATCACTCAAGCCTTTATTGTATGCCACTTGCACTTCCAGTCTTGCAGCCTGATGTGATCGTTGATCACCTCACCACAAACAGTTGCAAAGCAGTCTGGGAAATATTCTCCTTAGCTGGATGGCCATGTATCCAGCTAAAACCCAGAGGGTTCTGTCCATAAGATGACGGAAGGAATAAACACTGGGGCAGTTAGAAGCATCTGCCACATAGTGTGTCTGCTACAGTGAAGAAGAACATGGCAAGGGCAGATTGCTGGGTACCACTCTGAATGTGAAGCAAGGGTTTCAGCCACACAGGCCAGCCTCCATGAGCAGCGTGGGGCTTTTTGCCCTCTGACCTGCCCTGGCCTCTCTTCAGGTCAACCAGGGGGTTTGAACCAGATGATATTTCAAACCTCTTCAAACTCTGACTTTCTCTGGCATGGTCCAGTGGAGATTCTATTTCTAGAGTAGGGGAGAGGGAGCAAAGACAAGGGAGAAGTAGGGTAAGTAGCTCACATGTGGCTGGTGGGTATTAAAACCATCACCAAAATCACTGCTAATACTTACTGAGAGCTTATCAGAGGCTAGGCACCGTGCCATGTTCCTTACATATCTTAACCCCGTGAGTCCCTCCCTATACAACCTATGAGATAGGCCGTGATTGTTCCCACTTCATAGATGGGGAAACTGGGGCTCATTAGCGGGTAGCACAGGGCCCTAGACCTAGCCAGTTGACCGCTGGGCCCACGCACTTAACAACCCATTGTGGGTAGTACTGGGAAATCAGGTGGGATTAGTGAGGTGTGGCCAGATCATAACAGGTCCTTAAAGCAGGGCAAAGAACATTGGGTTTGGTGCTGCCTTTTATTCAGGGCCTGCTTCAGGATCATTCTGCAGCACTGATCAGCACACCCGCTGTGTTAATCCGTTTTTGTGTTGTAAAGGTATACCCAAGACTGGGTAATGTATAAAGAAAAGAAATTTATTTGGTTCACAGTTATGCAGGCTGTAAGAAGCATAGTGCCAACATCTGCTTCTGCTGAGGCCTCAGGAAGCTTACAATCATGGTGGAAGGCAAAGTGGGAGCCAGTGTATCGCACGATGAGAGGGGTTCCCAGGCTGCTCCTAGCAAGCTCTCACATGAACTAACAGAGCTAGAGCTCACTCATCACCAGGAGGACAGCACCAAACCATTCATGAGGGATCCACTCCCATGACCCAAACACCTCCCACTAGGCCCCACCTGCAGCACTGGGGATCACATGTCAGCCTGAGGTTTGGAGGGGATGCACATCCAAACCATATCACCCTCTCAGCTCCCCACTGGTTTCCCCCACAGCCAAGAGGTGGCTGTTGCCACTCCACATCACATCTGGGCATGACAGCAGCACAGGCCCAATTACCCCTCACTACCCTAGGGTAGAAGACAGGCTGCTTTTAAGGAGGAGAGCCCCCAGGGGAGAGAGGTGCCTGGGAGGGTCTGTGGTGCAGCAAGGTGAAGAATGTTCCAGGGGAGCCACACCTCATGGCTATTAAGTATCCTTCCACATGTTGCCCCTACTGAGAAGGGCAGGGAGGCCTCTGGGCCTGCCCCTGTCCAGTCTTCCCCAAGGAGGCCAGGTGCTGGGAGGAGATAGGACCCTGGCCCTTGAAAATAAGGATAGGTCCGTGAAGTGGGCCTGTCTTTCAGGCTGGCCTGCCTGTTGGTGTAGATCCTGCAATCAGACCCCTCTTCCCTCTCCATCCTATAGATCAGTCAGCTTAGTCCGCAGAGGGGACTCCAGAGAGGGAGTGAGAATCAGTAAGTATGTTGTCTGCTCCCACTGATGGGACATCTTGAGGTGAGTGGGGAAGCTGGCCTGACTAGAGGACTATGGGTGCTGGGCCAGGCAAGCCCTCCCCTTGGAGAAACAGACCCAGACATGGCAGGGGCGCCCCAGCTCAGCCTCTGTGTGGCCTCTGGGCAGCTGGCTTTCCCTAGGCACAACACTTCCCTGCGTGTGTCAATGCTGGATGGTGCCTGGACTGACTCATCTCCCTTCTCTGGCTCCTTTTACAACAACCCAGTACCTGCCCCCCAACCTTTCACACCATCTCTTGGGTTCATTCTGTTTTCCTAAAATTCAGTCACAGATGCAGCAACTCCGATCTGCTCTTCAAGACTGAGTTCCAACATTGCAACTTCAGAAGACCCATCTGCCGTAACCTCGCCCCGATGCAGTCTTCTCTTCCTCCTGACAGCACGGGTCTCATGTAGCCTAGTGATCTGTTTACTCACTGCCTCCCTCACCAGACTCTATGCTTCCTTTTTTTAAAAAACTTTTCTAAAGAAAACCTTTAACTTCCGACATACACAGAAGCAGAGAGGAACAGATAATGAACCCTCAAGGATCTGTCACCCTGCTTCAGCTGTTGTCAGCATTTTGCCAGTCCTACTTCATCTATTTCCCTTGGCCTTTTTATCCCCTCTGGAATGTGTGTGTGTGTGTGTGTGTGTGTGTGTGTGTGTGTGTGTGTATGCGCGCTATGTATATTATATGTAATATATATAAATTATAAATAAATATGTATACATACTTTATTTTCGAGATGGACTTTCTCTTTGTCACTCAGGCTGCAATGCAGTGGCGCAATCTTGTCTCACCACAACCTCCACCTCCCAGGCTCAAGCAGTTCTCATGCCTCAGCCTCCTGAGTATCTGGGATTACAGGCATATACCAGCATGTCTGGCGAATTTTTTGTGTTTTTAGTAGAGATGTGGTTTCACTATGTTGGCCAGGCTGGTCTTGAACTCCTGTCCTCATGTGATCTGCTTGCCACAGCCTCCCAAAGCGCTGGGATTACAGGTATGAGCCACTACACACAGCCCCTCTGGAATATTTTAAATCAAGTCCTAGGTCTTATATAATTTCTCCCATAAATACTTTAGTGCTTTTCAGCTGAGACCTTCCATGTGACAGAAACTATGTCCTGTATCCTGTGTCCTGTGTTCTTACCACTTAGAATAGTGCCTGGCACCTGGTGGCTGTCGGGAAATGTTATTTTGAATTGACTGACTGAATGAATGAGTGTATGAACTGGCTTCAGCTTTTAGGAATGAGCCTGCAAATTAAGTGGAGAACTCTGGAACGTGAATAACTGCTATGAACTCACAACCCCTTCATCCCAGGTGCCTTCCTGGGGTTTCCAGGAGGCTCTGGAATCTGTCCATCTTCATCAGACATCAAGGCTGGTTTTTCTTAGGCAAGCATCTTTGATTTAGCAATTAAACTGCACTTTGATGTGACCTTGGAGAGGGAAAACTATTAAGATATAGCTTTTACCTTTGCTTGGCTCATGTTTTGTTCACAATTGCAGACTTGAAGATTTTTTTTTAATTATATTGCTGTATTTACTTAGGCCAAAATGATTCTGACCAAAAAAATCAACGCGTGGAATACGTCTAAAGCATTTTCTTTAATAACATCTTTCCATTCTTGGTAATGGTATTTTAACTGCACAAATGAAAGGCAAAATGAGTTTGTTTTCTTTCTAGCGGTTGTGGTCATGTTTAAAACCCTAAATTCTGTACACTTTGAAGGACAGCGTGTGGTATTGTCAGCTCTAACAAGGTAAAAATTAGGCCAAGGCTTGGGCTCTGGCACTCTGGTAGTAGAATAGTAGCTTGTAAAAATGCCTTTGACAAGTTCTTTTTTCCTTTTAATTCAGAAATGGTGTTCATCATAACGTAATGTGAACTGCTTATTAACTAGTACTATATTTCAAAATTGTATTTTAAAATCTTTTTTTCATGGCTCAGACTTGTAGTAAGGTTGAATTGAGTTAGCTGGGTTTTCTGATTTTTGTTTGGTTTTTGCTGTTTCATCAGGAATTCAGAGTAATAATTCAATTTCTGGGTTTAAGATGTTTTTACCAAGTGGGTTTAGCACAGGAGACTGCAGCTGTGCCCAATAGACATCTGAGGACTAATAAGTATTTTATGTTCAGCCTGGATATATAACAGTTGTTTTCACAGAAGTATTTGTAGGAATTGGATTGGTCATGATGCCATATTGAGCCAAGAGCATCTTTTCCACAGGAGGTGATGGGACTTGAGAGATGTTTGGGGATTAGAAGATGTGGGAGCTGTAATCCCATAGCACCTCACCCTGCTGGTGCAGCAGGGAATCTTCCTGTGGATCTTATTTTTAGGGCTGTGCACAAGCAGGCTGTGGGAGTTCTGCTCTGGGCTCAGAATCCTGGCTGTCGCCTGGTATGACTTGTATGAGTGTTACCAGGTGTCTTGAGGAGCTGCTATAGACCCCAGGGGTAGGCTCAGAGTTCCTATGGGGAGAAGTGCAGGAATATGGCAGGAAGGGAACCAGGGACTGCGCGACTTCTTGATTGGCTGCAGGAGCCTCCTGCCTGGGATGGAGAGGGGGAAAGGGAGGGATGGAGAGGGGGAAAGGGAGGTCTGGAAAACTCAGGCTGGAGATTAGACCACAGTGCCAGAAAGAGGCAGTTGGCTGGTACCTCATCATCTTGGGGTGGGGCCCAACAGAAGCTGAGACAGATGTTCCAGGCTAGAAAACCTAGGGTAAGGCAGGGATACAACAGCTGAGTCAGCCCCCAGAAAGGCTCGTGGTGACGGAGGAGCCATGGACGTGGTTGCTGACATGGCTGCCTGTGCTGATGGATGCTAGGGCCAGTGAGTAGGGAAGGGGCGACTGGCCAGGATTTGAAAGCAGAGCCACAGCATGGAGCAGAAGCAACAGCTCTGGGGAAAGAGCGAATCCTTATGTTTAGATCGTGGCATAGGAGTCTGTGTGATTCTTCCAGAGTGTGGAAGTCAGACATAGTCCACATCTGCTCGACAGCCGTGCTCTGCCTGTTGTGAGATTTGCTCCCCACGGCCACCTGCTCTTTTGTGCTCCTATCCCCAGTCTTATTTAAAAAGCTGGATCCTGCAGCTCAGAGAAGTGGAGCCAGTTGTCAAGACACACAGAAAATAAGCAGCAGAGCTGGGAATTGAACACAGATCTGCCAGTCTCTGGAGCCTCGTCCTTCACACCACATTAGGGCTGCTTTCGGTCTCTTACACTGAAGAATTGTCCCCAGCGAAGAAACACCCACAGCAGCAGAACCATGCACTCCACTTCCCATGTTGGACACAGGCACATGTGTGCACATGCGCGCACACACACACACACGCACACACACACACACCTTCTCCTTGGGGTCCTACCTTCAGCTGCAAACTTCTTCAAATCCATGTGAATTTTGGATCCTATCATCATTATTTAGCCTTTTTAAAATCTAAGACTAAAGTTTGACATTATCTTCAAGTTTTCTAGTGAAATGGACTCCAGAAGAAGGCATGTGTTTATCCCGGGGTTCAGCGTTCCTCTGGCCAGGCTGTGTACACACCCTTAGGGCTGTGATCATACCAGACTAGTCCCTAGCACAAGCAGAAATAATGGAAACGCTGACCATGCCAGAGGCTGTCAGAGGAGAGTCAGAAGTGGGAGGGTGCAGACCCCAGAGAGTGTCAAGGGGGAACGGTGGATGGTCCCACTGTTCAGCAAATGAAAAGTCACAGACAGGTGGAGATGTCAGCAGTGCAGACTAGAAGCAGTCAGGCAGCTACACGATCCCAGCCATCTGGTTCACCTAACATATTTAAATCTAAAACTAAATATAGCTTCTTTCCCAAAAAGCACTCAGCATATTAAAGAACGAAGACAAGATGGAGATTTTCATGTTGTGCCTACAGATGAGGATATTGAGATCTAGATCCTGGCTTAGAATATCCTGGTAAAGATGCAAGGCACTTCCTCCTTATTGTATCAGTTAGCTTTTGCTTTGTATCAAGCCCTTAAACCTTACTGACTTCAAACAGCAACCGTTATATTTGCTTATGATTCTGGGGACTGGCCATATAGTTCTTTTAGTCTGGACAGGCTACTGATATCCATCTGCTGGTAGTGTGGCCGGAGCAGGGTGGGCTGGGATAGCTTCATTCACAGGTGTGGCCACAGCAAACTGGTTGTTTGAAGGGAGCCTCAGCAGGGACTGCTGACCTTGGCTCCATGTGGTCTCTCATCCCCCAGCAGTCTGGCCTAGGGTCTTCACATTGCCGTCTCAGTGTTGCAAAAGCAGCAAAGGAAGACAAGCCCCAGTGCGTAAGTACTTTTCAGGTCCCTCCTTGTAACACATTTGCTATTGTCCCATAGGCCAAAGCAAATTCCTTGGCCAAGCCAAAAGTCAGTATTGGAAAAGCCCGGGTAAGCCCATGGATGCCAAGGGCATGAGAAAATTGGGGGCTGTTACTGCAACAAATTTACCATGCTGTAAAACGGAGACTTAATTTAGCAAGTAACCATCATTGCCACTGAATGCCCGCCTGACCACCTGAAGACAACTCTAAATAATGCTGTGGCAAATCCCGTATGAAAAGACAGTGTCTACCGGGGCAGTAGCTCATGCCTGTAATCCCAACACTTTGGAGGCCAAGGCAAGCAGATCACTTGAGGTCAGGAGTTCGAGACCAGCCTGGCCAACGTGATGAAAACCCCATCTCTACTAAAAATACAAAAATTAGCCGGATGTGGTGGCGGGTACCTGTAATTCCAGTTACTAGGAAGGCTAAGGTAGGAGAATCACTTGAACCGGGAGGCAGAGGTTGTAGTAAGCCAAGATTGTGCCACTGCACTCCAGCCTGGGCTACAACAGCGAAACTGTCTCAAAAAAAAAAAAAAAAAAAGAAAGAAAGAAAAGGTAGTATCGAATAAGACCATACAAAACATACTTAGCTGTTCCAGTGGCCTCTCCTGCCAGTCAGGGAGGGGGAAATCCATTAAGAGCTTGGAAGCAGGAAGTGGTTGAGGAATAAGACCTAACCTAGCAGCAGAAACAAGGCCCTCACCTCCCACAAGCAAAAGCAGAGCAACCAGCAGGCAGGTCGGCCTCTGAGGTGATGACACAAAAGATACCACACGGCATCAGAAACCGGGGGTGGGTGATTCCCCAAGGCTGGCACAGTGGCTTCCCAGGCCCAGAGTGAGAGGCCTGAAGACAAGATTTGAGCCAGAGCTGCAGAGGGAGGGAAGTGCAGGAGAACACGTGTACATGTAGTACTGAGCTTGGGCATGGGGGCACTGACTCTTGCTCAGGGATAGTGACTCATGGGACAGAAGCGTTTCCCCCCAGCTCTTCCTTTCCAACTTGGGTCTGGGAGAAGGGCTCCCACGAAGAAGGGCCATTCCGTCATTAACAAGATGGTGACCTGAAAATACACCACCAACATGCACAAACATATTCATGGAGGAGGCTTCAAGAAGCATGCCCCTCCAGCACTCAGAGAGATTGAAGGAGAGGGGGACTCCAGATGTGCGCATTGATACCAGGTTGAACAAAGCTATCTGGGCCAGAGGACTAAGACGCATCCCATACCACCTGTGCGGCTGTCCAGGAAACGTAATGAGGATGAAGATTTGACACACAAGCTCTATATTTGGTTACCTATGTACCTGTTACCACATTCAAAAATCCAATCAATGTACAAGAGAACTAACTGCTGATTGTCAAATATGCCAGATGGAGTTGTAAAACCACAAAGTAAATAAATAAAATGAAATTGGGATCTGTTTGTTAACAGAGGTGCTGGTTGCTAGACACACAGGCTCAATTGTAAGGTGCAAGAGCATTTTCACCAGTCTGTTAGCAAATGTTCTCTTTTGGTAGAAAGTCTGACAGGTCCTTTAAACAAGTGGGTTTTCAAACTTACCTGCTGGGCCCTTGGGGAGGAGGTGGGAGGCAGGGGGCTCTGGGAGTCTGGCTCTTGCTTGATTCCCAAAAGACATGCTTTTCATAGTATAGCTTATTGAGATAGGATTATCCCCAAGTGTACAGCTCAATGGCTATATTCAGTGATATTCGCAGTCACACAGCCCTCACACATTAGCAGATGAGCTTTTATCTGATTTTGTCTGTCTGGTCTCTGAAGGAGATTATATTTGAATGGGGGAAAGATTCAAGTTTGAAATTACTGTCACAATCTAACTGTAGTTTAAGAACCTTTTCTAAAGAGATTATGGCTTTCAAGTTCTCTTTAAAATCCCAAAGAGAACCAGGAAATAAACTTGACTTCTAAAACGGATAGGGTAAAAGTTATAGTAGTCTTTTTTTTTTCCCCACAGAAGAGACAGTTAGGACCTTATTTAGCCTTTTAAAAAAATCCTTTTGTGCCTTTGTAATGTGGTTAGAGGAATTTGGAATAGGCAGGACGAGGCTCCCAAAAGACCCCTGGACCACTAAGCCAGCTGAAATAGGCTCAGTGGTCCGGGATGAAGGGAGGTCTGGATGAGCAGATGGAGCTAGTCAATCCTTTTCCACACCCAAGCCACCCCCCAGAGCACTGCTGCGGTGCACATTGCAAGGATTGGTGTTCAGATTAACAATTACAATTAAAGAAGACTAAGGTCATTTCAGCCAAATGTCCATCAAAAAAAATTTAAAGATTTAAAGGTTAAAGTTCACAGCCAGGTGAGTCTACGTGAAAATTTCCGTCATTGTCCAACACATTGTACATTCTCAATAAACATCCTTTGCATTTTTCCTTGGGAAGGTCATGTCTATAAAATATCTCAGTCCCTCTTGATGTCAGATAAACAAAGCATTCATGAATTGGTTTCCTCTTACTAACTGGAAGGGTGCATTCTTACTTGGGCTTATTTGGGGGCAAAGACTAACTCTAGAGCATGCTGTTGTTCTCCAGCTAGAGATGCATGCTTCCCTGCCAGGGGACTGGGCTAATCAGATTATTTTCAGTTGACAAACTTGGTTTTCCACCTCTAAACACTTCATTTATCACCTCTGCTTTATTCACAGGACATGTTCCCGATTTGAGGTGAAACCATGAAGAGAAAATAGAATAATTAATAATGCTTTTCCGCAACCGCTTCTTGCTGCTGCTGGCCCTGGCTGCGCTGCTGGCATTTGTGAGCCTCAGCCTGCAGTTCTGTGAGTAAGCCGGGCACTGCGGGTTGTGGGAGGGTAGGGGCTTCGTAGGAAACAAGGAGGTCCCGAAGCCTTGTTTTATAAATGAACAATGAGGTTGAAGACAACGAAGTCTTTCTGTTTTTGGGGCTCACAGTAGCCAGTTGCAAGGAGGGATCCTAAACCACGGAGCAGTGTTCTGTGTGCTTTTCTGACTTTTGCATGAACTCCTGAACTGCGCTGGTTATTCCCAAATTTTTTGTTCAGATTCCCCAGATGAAGACACTGAGTGGCCCTGCTTGACTTCTTATGCTGAGGTACACAGAGCAGAGCTATTTGGCCCTTTGGTTGGGTCCTTGAAAGTTGGGTGTCTGTTTAGCATTCAGTCAGCCACGGGGCTGGAGTTGTTTGGGGGAGGGTGGGGAGGTTAGGTCACCAGTATCAAACTCGCCTCCCTGGGCAGCAGGGACTGCATCGGAAATCCCCTGTGACATGGTAGGAGCACTCTGAGAAAGCCAGGCCATGGGCCTCAGCATGCAGCGTACTCTGCTGAGATTCCTAGGCTCAGGCCAGGCCGCAATTCTGTGCACACCACAGCTTCCCCAAGAGTGGCTGTGTTCAGACACAGATGTGGTCCCAGGACCTCCTTAGTGACAACCCCTCAGTGGTGGCCCATGGTCTTCTGGGAGGCCCCTTGACCTCCTGTGGCCCATGTCTGTTTCTTCTGTGCTCAGATCCTGGTGCTCCTTTACCAAGAGTGTTCTCTTCCTCACTCCCTCTCATCCTTTCCCTTTCAGCCCTTGCCTCTTCTCCTCCATGAACGCCTAAGGGTTTGGTGCTTCTTTTATATACATCAGGATGCCCTGAGTCTATGAACCTATTTCCCTTTCTCCTTCCCTTCCTTCATTCTGCACCCCTTCCCCTTTGTTTTCTCTTTGAAACAGGGTCTTACTCCGTTGCACAGGCTGGAATGCAGTAGCGCGATCACAGCTCATTGCACTCGACTTCCCAAGTTTAGGTAATCCTCCCGCCTCAGCTTCCTGGGTAGCTGCGACTGGAGGCATGCACCACCACACTTAGCTAATGTTTTGTATTTTTGTAGAGACAGGGTTTCACCTTGTTGTCCAGGCTGGTCTCGAACTCCTGTGCTCAAGTGAGAACATAAGTGTTACATAAGCATAACCCTGTGCATTATAGATTAGTGAAATTTTTTACAGCACAGTAATAAGCAACCAATAAAGCAACTAAATAATGGAGCAATTAAACTCCATTTCTACAGAAATGGGGAAATTCCAAAGTCACAGTTTACTTAGAAGAAGAGTAGTAAGAATGTGGGCCTCCCAAAGTTCTGATATTACAAGGTGTGAACTACCACTCCTGGCCCCCTCCTTTCACCAACCATACAGTATTATAATTTTCAGTTCTTGTGTCTTTTCCTTCTACCAGATTGTCTTCTCATTGAGAGCAAGGACCACATCCTGTTTCTCTCTGTATCCCAGGAATCAGCACTGCCCAGCACATAGTAATATTTTGTAAATGTGCTGAATGCATGAATCCATGCCTGCTCTAAAAGCAGACAGACCCTAACTTTCTTTCCTTCTGTTGCTGTGTATTTGAAGCTGAGAAAACATCTATGCAATGCCAGGAATTGTGTTGTTGCTGTCACCTGCTTCTCTCCATTTAACCACTTCACCCTGATGGGTGGGAGACAAGCAATTGGCACCCACACCATCCAGGACAGCTGTATGAGGAGGTGGCGTTTCTGTTGCAGTTTGAATGATGGAAAGACCGGCAGGTGGTTGGGTGAGTGGGATGTTGTGAGTGTACAGAGGAGCGTGGGGAAGGTTTGGCTCTAGGAGGGGGTGGTTTGAAGAGAAGAGGCTTTGAGGAAATTTCCTTGATTCACTTCCAATTGTGACATATTCCTGTGCACACATCTGGTGCATATGACAGGCTGTTTCTAATAGTAAAGAGATTTAAAAATACTCATCCTTCCAGAATTGGAAAAGAGGTCAAAAGAAGGTGGGCATGAGAAGTTTAAAAATATTCCAGATGGCAAATGAGCTGTAAAATAGGAATCCTTTCCAAAAAGTGTGGTAAGGTTTTCAGTAGTTTAATTGTTCATAACCTTTCATTAAAACTTTTCCATCCTTTGGTTGGAGAGGTAGGATGTTACACTCAGCCCTGATTTTATTTTGAGAGGCTGACAGGTTCTGAGACATGAATGTGTGTTACTTGTGTTTGTGGCACTTCTCTTGCATGAGCTGCTTTCCACGTCACTGAATTGGCCTGTGTGTTTTGCTTATATAACTCTTCTGAAAGTACCTTCTGTTTTAGGAAAGCCAATTTTCAGCCATACTTTTTTTAAGGGAAATTTTGCAGGGTAAATTAGCCTGGCTGGGTCTGAGCTCTTTATTCTTGGTTACCTTGTTGGAGATCGGAAGGATATTAAGATATGGACGTTCTTACTGCTCTTCTTCTCCTAGGTAAAGTGTAACTTTGAAATTTCCCCATTTCTGTAGAAATGGAGTTTAATTGCTCCATCTATTTAATTGCCTTATTGGTTGCTTATTATTATGCTGTAAGAAACAGTACTAATTCATAACGCACAGGCTTACGCTTACATAACACTTACGTTCTTATTCTTATCCTAAAATACATGGACTTTTATTCTTTACCATTTCTTTTTACTTATTTTTGAAGACAAAATTAGCACATATGATTGTTTTAAGTAACATATTTGAGGCAACCAAGTATAACTTGGTTTTCTCATGCTTCAAGAGTAAGGCTTTGTTGTCTGAAATGATCATATCTTTTATTTGGTCTTGTTCGTAGTTTTTTTTCTGATGTTTTGAATGTGAAAAAGAAATGGCCCAGGTTACGATTCAAAAATCAGATTGCTTAAATAAGGATCTTCCTCTGGATATAGAAAGTATGTAGTGAACCCACATATATTTATTAAGTGCTTATGTGTATTTGACATTTTTCTGCACTATGGAGGTGGAAGTAGTAAGGAATACAGAAGAGATTAAGATACTGTTTATAGCTTCTCAAAATATGTTCATCTTAAATGCTACTAGTGACTTGCTATATGGTAATAGTCTTTAATAAAAATAATTCCATTTATGTTTTCAAGTCCTTAGTGTTTTGTGTTTAGAAGGTGAGACATTCTGAAATTCCTGATGTTTGAATTGTAGAAGGAAACAGGCAAGGCAGAGATATTTTTAGTTATTGCAGTTAAAATACATACAAGTGGAAAAATAACTTCAAATTAAAAGACTCCTTTAGTGCAACAAGGAAAGACTGTCAGGATGTGAAGACTTAGGAATCATGAGTTATGTTTCTGCTTTTTGTGCTCATTTGTAATCACTCACTCCCCTCCTTGGCCCCTGCATTTCCCTAATGCTGATTTTATGCTCATTTCTCCATGTTCTGACCAGCATTTCCAAAATGGCGGCGTGACAGGAGCTCGCAGGCTCTAGAGTCATAGTTTGAATGTCAGCTTCCCTGCTAAGCTATCGTGTGTCCTCTTCCTTCTTCTGTAAAATAGAGTTAATTATTGCTGCTTTGCAAGGTTGATGTAAGAACAGAGACGGTGTGGGAAAACCCTTGGCTCGTGGAGGCATAGCCGACTTAAACCTTTTAAGCAAACCAGTGCAGTTTCATCATAGTGCACCATCATCAGAAACCAGGGTTCCTGGTGTTCTGGAAGTTGCCAGAGCTTATGTTACTTCAGCCACTTGGTGGGGAAAGCTTTTGAAATATATCACACATGTATTTGTTTTTAAGCAAAGTGCATTGGCCATGATGGGGTTAATTTATACTGAGCACATGGCACCCATATCTGGGGTTTTCCTCTTGGGCAAGCCCCTGATTGGCCAGAGCAGGTTCAGAGGCAATGCTGAGGGTGAACTGGAGATTCAGATTCCCAGTGGAAAAAGAGGAAAAGTGGAGGGCTAACCTGCAAAAATGAGAGTGAGGGTTGTTGTCAATATCTGAAGGGCCCTCTCTGCAAGAGGAGGTGAACACGGAGAGACATTTCAGTTAAGCATATGGTAGAACTTCCTGAAAGTCAGTGCCATGCAGAAGTGGAATGGATAGTGTGCTCTCTGTCACTGGAGTCTGCCAGCTCTGGAGGGCTGCTCTTTGAAGAGTAGCATATTGGACAGGTCATTGAGTCTGATCCCATTCAAAGTCTCTTTAAACTCTGAGGTTTTCTGAATTTTATCTTTTCTCATTGATCCAGTGACATGAGTATGTGACATTTTGTTCTTTAGCGACTGTGCTTTAGTTTCCACTGTGTGTTAGGCCCGGAGCTATTTGTCCAGTGGAGAAGAATCACAAGTAGACCCCCTGGAAGACCGGGTGCTGTGTGCTGGGACAGGTGAGAGTCAGCAGCACAGTGGGGTCGGAAAGAACATGGGCTCCAGAGCCAGAATGCCTGGATCAAATCCCTGTCCGCCACATACCAGCTATGTGACCTCAGGAAACTTATTTACCCACTCTGTGCCAGATGGGACAATGATAGTTCCCATTTCATAGGGTTGCCAAAGGATTCAGCAAGCTAATATTTATAAAACACCTGGAACGGTACCTGGCACCTAGTAATCACTACATATGTGTTTGTTAAATCAAATGAATTCAAGATCGTTTATGGAAGGGTAGTATGAGAGGCTAGAGCACAGGAACCCAACCCAGCTTGGAGTCGGGGAAGACCCCCCTAAAAGAGATGGCATCTGAGTTCATCCTTTAAGGAAGGCAGGAGTGGTCAAAGAGGCAACTGAGCACAGGTGCTCCTGGCCAAATGTGCAAAGGAAGAGTGAGAGAGAACAGACCCGGGTGAGTCGCCTGTAGGTAGCTTTGAAATTGGAATGAAGTCTGGGACCTACCTCCTATCGCTGCACTATATCCTGAAGGGTGTGAAGAGCCGCTGAAGCAGGGAAGACACCATCAGATTTGTGTCTTGGAAAGACTGCAGCCCAGCACCGTGTTTTCCAAAGCACCTTCATCAGAATCACCTGGGAAGCTTGTCAAAATGCGTGTTCTCAAACCAAAAAAAAGCATATTTTGTGCCCTTCCTTATAGAATCAGAATCTTGGCGGTAGTGGAATCCAGAAATCTACATCTTTAACAAGCCCTCTGGGTGAGTCTAATGCACACAAAATCTAAGCACTCCAGAGGCTGGTGAAAAGGTGATGCTGGGAGGCACCTCAGAGACTGTTTTGCTCATCTAGCAACAAGCTGAGGGTGGCCCCGATGAAGGCATTGACCCTGAAAGGAAGAAGCAAAACCAGGAGACGTCATGGCAGTGCTCTGGAACTCTATAGCTAATTATAGAGTGGTGTCACGGAGCCAGGATGATGGGGAATGGGGGACTCTATCACGGCACCCAGGAGTCCGGCTCGGGTAGTTCAGTAGATACTTCATGCATGCCTTCATTCACATAACTGTCTCATCTCCTTCTGGGATAAGTCTGCCAAAGGTGGAAGTAAATTCTTAGAACACAGACTGGGAGGTCAACCATGCAGGGCTGGTGGCTCCCTGGGTCTGAAGAGAGAGGCCCAGGGAAAGTACTCCGAGCAAGAAGGGAAGTGGGGCAGAGCCCAGGCAGCAGGACAGGCAGGGGCAGAGCAGGAAGGAGACCAGGCTGGGAGGAGTCATTGAAGGGCATGGACGTCACTGGAGGTACCCAGTGGGCCCCATGGATGCAGTGTCCTGCCCAAGAGTGGACCTCAGGGTCTGAGGCCTATGAAAGACCCTGTCAGAAGCCACCATTTGGGGACTTTGTATTCCCTCCGGTGAAGCCCTGGCTTCCAGAGGACCAGGGCTCCTTGGAGCATGTGGAAGCTGCTCCAGGGCAACAGCCTGTGAACTTGTTTTGTTTGGCCCAACCCCTGTTTTTAGATTTTTAAATTTATTTACCAATGTTTTAAAACTAGGCAATTTCATATAAACTTCCAGCCCTTCTTTGAAAAGCCAGACTCCCCAGCAACCTGGCCCACAGTGCATTACAGAGACCGCTAGCAGGAGCCGGGCAGCTGAGTTGGGGCTGCCTCCCTGGGCAGGGGGGTGCTCTCCTGGTCGCCACAGCGCCCACCTGCCTAGTCCCTGTCAGCTCCTGAATTTGTCCCCTGTGGTGCAGACAGAAGAGAGAGCCAGAGAAGAAAATCTGGGCAGACAGAGGAAGAGGGGCCACAAAGGAGACAGAATAGCAGCAGCCAGGAGAGCCTAAAGACAGGAGTGGTCTGGAAGCCAGGATTAGAAGTTCTCAGGTGGGCAGCTGAGGAGGCCCCACTTAGCCAGCTGTGTGTGTGAGAGACAGTGGGGGTGCGGGAAAGAGCACGTGTGTGTTTTCTATAGATTCCCTGGGAACTCTCCTACCTGCAGAGCTATCATGTTTCCTGTGACCCTGATCCCCTGTATCCCCTCCCTTTTTCTGTGCTGCTTCCAGTCTGATGCCCGCTAAGAAAGAAAATAACAATGCTTGATAGAACAGTGTGTACATTGACATAGAACTGCCTCTGAGTAGGTAAGCGAGTAGCCCTCACAGGTGCCAGGGTGCTGTGACACCTTCCTCGGTGGTTCAGACCCTCGTGTCCTCAGTCCTGCTCACTCTTGTAGACGGCCATCAGCATTTGTGGTGTCAACTCTGCAGGGACCCCTGAGGTCTGTAGTACCTGGTAATAGTGATTCTGCTGAGGCACACATGTGGATGAAAGTAGTGGAAAGTGAGCTGCTCAGCTGTGAGGAAGCCAGGTCCTGCCACGTAGCTAGGAGACGTGGCCGCCCCCTGCTCTTTGCCCTGTGTAGGTTCAATGGAGAAAAGCCATGGAGTGGTATGTTTGAATCCGGAGCTTCATGAAATCTTAGTGTGCTTCATGGAAAAGGTTTGGGGATATGCAAGCCCTTCGGATGCCCAGAGTCTAAAGTATTGTGTCCTCTATTCTAAAAGTCCCAATGCACTTCCTCCTGGGCTTTTATTTTGTTGAGCTGGAGACAAAAAGTATGAGAAACTGAAAATGAAGGTTTACATGTTTAACCTAAGAGTTCTGTGATGTCACCATCTCATCATTGTGACCAAAGTTTTCAATTTTGTATTTTTTATTAATTTTGGTCCTTTTCTTAAAGACTTTACTTTCTGTTTGATTTCTAGGAGTTTTAATTTGCTCGTCCTCAGAATGCTTTACATCCAGCTGCCACATAGAGTTAAATATCTGCGGGTGAAAAAATAACTGCCGTAGATGAGTGACAAAATTACTTCTGACAGTTTCTTAAGCTCATGTTGTAGATGCATTGGAAGGGGGAGGTGAGAGTATCATGTAGCAGATTCTTCTGCAAGCTGAGTATGGACACATTTATGTCTGTGGATCATTTCTAGTTTTCTTTCAGGGTGTAAAAATAAGGACCTCCCTCTCTCCTTCCCTTCCTCCCTCCCTCATTCCCTCCCTCCTTCCTTTTCTCTTTCCATTCCTCCCTCCCTTCTTTCTTCTTAGTTACTAATCTTAAAGAAGTTTTAGCCAATAATTAGATGAGGTGATAGAGATATCTGTTTAAAGATGTTTACTGCAGCACCATTTATAATAAGAAACAAAGGAGAAGGCAACCGACGTGTACAACAGCAACTTCTCCATTACCTCGTGATCACGTAGACCTGTCTCTCTTGACCTGGAAGGTTGTGCATAATATATTAAACTAAAAAAAATATGGTACCTTTATGGGTGGGGGGGAGAGAGAAAGTGTGCATGTGTGTGAGCGCGCGCGTGTGTGTGTCTTGAGTCAGCAGGAGTCAATACTAAATAGAAAGCATCAGTAAAAGAATTTAGTGAATTCAGGAGAGTGCCTGTAGATCTCCCAGACCCACTGAAGAGATGAACAGAATAGAAAGCTGCAGGATTCGCGGCTGTACCCACTGCAGGGAGCGCGTGAGGCCAGCTGGAGCCTCACAGGCGGAGTGTGTGCCCGCTGAGCCAAGCTGCCCAGCGCAGGCCCCACTCACTCCCTGTTGTCTTGGCAACAGGGCTCTGGCCCCATGCTAATGACATTAAAAGGACGAAGCCCACCTTGAAGTGAGTGCTGATCAGAGGCAGAGCCTTGTCATATACTAGCAGTCCCACCTTGCGAGAGGGAAGAAAGAGGCTGATCTAAAAGAAGCCTCAAAGGGCAGAATCTGAATCCTGTCCATGAGGGTGAAGTAAGGCGGGCACCTGGGAGAGAGCTCTGTGACTGACTCACCATCCTGCCCTCCCCACCATCCTGCCTTCCTGCCAGTGTGGCTGCCACACACACTGCAGATGTGCTCTGTGCCTCAAAGCAGCAGTTCAGGGGTGGGCTCGGGTGGGAGGGGAGGGGGAAGTGGCTGGGATGCATGGCCCCTCTCTAGGATTTATCTGGCTGGAGCTTCAGCATCACCTCTTGCCTCTCTTTGCCCTTCTCTTTTCCCCATGTCATCTGAGGGGCTGGAATCCACTGGCCAGTGGTCTGCCCCTCCCCACCAACCCTAGGTATCCACCAGAGGGTGGGGCAGCTCTTGTGGGATGTCCAGATGCCTGAGAGTGCAGGCCCCACCCTGGGCCACATTCTCTCTTTCCTTGAGGTGCCTCCCCCAGGACATAGCCAGATGACCAGCCTGACTGTCTCTTTTGAGCCTTTACACAGAAGGCAGATGACCCACCCAACTTCAAGGACACCTTGCTGGTTTGGTGGCCTCAGTGGGGCGCAGACCTTTGAGACACAGGAAACTTATTTGCTCCTCTTGGGGAGAGAGAACAATGTCCTTGGGCCTGAGTGACCGTCCGTCACCATTCCCACCAGAGCAGGGACAGAAGCACATGCTTAGCTTCTGGCAGGGCACACAGCTACTCAAATACATTGAAATATTCCTTGTAGGGTTCTCTGGGTAGTAGGATTTATGGATGATAAATCCTTTTCTTTTTATACTTCAGTGTTGAATGACTATTTTAGGATGAACTCATGTTTATATGAAATCCAAAGATCCCTTTTCATTTTGAAAAAAGAAAATGTGTTCTTCTCTTCTTGAGTATTGAAATTGAAAACCTGTTCTCAGCCTGAACCCATGGACTTCTCCATTGTCCCATGGGGTTTCAGGGGTCTTATAAACCCCCAAAAGTCAAATTGAAAAGACTGTGTTTGAGGCACTCTTTCAGGGTTGAGGATCAGTAGTTTTTATCAGATTCTCAAAGATGAGGATCATAACCTTCATGACCCAAGAAGGTTAAGGAGACAGGTTTTTTCCTGGTTCTTTTTGGAGGCATGGACATCTCTTATGTCTAGTTTCTGTCTTGATTTGGAGTCTGGTGTTTGCATCATCTAATCCAATGGCCTTGTTAGGATAAGGCCAGTTACCAGCAGCTCCCAGAAGAGTGTGGCATTTCCTGACCCCTCTGAGAGGCTGCAACTGGAGTTCAAGCTTAGTCCACAGGGGGAATCCCCCATGCTCAAGCAGTAGGTGGACTTAGGTTTCAGAGGCAAATGTCAGTGGAAGGGGTCAGTCAAGAAGGAGATGGAGCTTGCAAACAGCACAGGGAGCAGAGCTCCAGCCTGATAGGATACGCCCAGCCCCGAACTCTGCTGGAGTTCTCTGGCTCCCTGAATGCTACCAGGCATATCAGAAGTAATTAATAAATTCTGACCTAATGTGGTTCACCATGAGGCAACATCAAGAATGAGGAAAAACAAGAAAGCTGTGTATTGCGGCTCAAAGTGGATAGATCAAAATGGGAAAAGCAGATTCAACTGTTTGATCAGTCTTGTTTGTGTAAAACCAAGTGTGTCAAAGTCTACAAATGTGGGCTTCACTTTTCCCATTTCACCTGTATAACATGATTCCCACTCCAGCCTTTAAATGCAGATGATGAGAGGCAGATAACAACTGTGGGCTCTTCGTTGTGGTTCTGGTTTTCATTTGACAGTTACGCTGCACTTTTAAAATTCAGTACAGAGTAGAGACAGGGTGGGCATTTAAGATAATTTAGTGGGTTGATGAGCGCTAAGGGAATTGTGGGAATGACAGACCATATCATTATTCCTTGGCAGACCTGTGAAGGAGAGAGAATTCAAGAGCCTTTTGGATTATTGGGCGGAGGAAATTGGAGAAATTAGGTGGCAGGACTGGGGGTGTTTTAGCCTATGAGGAGGCGCTATCTCAGATAAGCTGAATGTATTTAAGGGAGTCAGAAAATCTGCTAAAATTGGGGTGGCCAAGAGGGGAAAGGAGATTGGCTGGTTGTGCTTTTGTGAAGGGGAGGACACAGGGGTTCAATATCCCTTCCAGATCCCAAGTTGAAGGGAGCACTTTTCAAGAGCCTGCAAGAAACAGGAATAATCACATCCAGGAGATGGGTGTAGAAAACACCATTCATTCATTCATTCATTTATAAGACAGGATCTCACTCTCTCACCCAGGCTGGAATGCAGTGGTGTGATCAGGGTTCACTATAGCTCCGAACTCCTGGGCTCAAGCAATCCTCCTGCCTCAGTCTCCCGAGTACCTGGAACTATAGGCAAGCACCACCATGTCCCGCTCACTTTTTTAAAATTGAAAATAGCATTTCTTGATCCCTTACCAGAATCCATTCACAGGTGGTATCTCATCATCATCACTATCACCCTGATCTGTAGGTATCATCACCTTCATTTGACAGATGAAGGAAATGAGGCACAGAGAGGCAGAGATACTTGCCCCCAGTCACACAGCTAGAACGTAACAGAGCCAGGACATGAACTCACATCCTTCTAATATGGTAGCTCATTTGCAGTCCCTAGCCCCAGGCTACTTCCCTGCATTCAGAACCATGGCAGCCGGGGCAACTGAGGACAGACTTCAGTGGAGTTCCAAGTAAGAAGTGACTATAGTCCCCTGAGGAAGTGACTAGCCCAGAGTTGAGGTCACACCCTGGAGCCCAGTGTTGAAGGCACACCCTGGAGCTAGGAAGGTAGAAAATAGATGGTGGAGCTGGACCTTGGCCCCAAGAGGTTCCTTGCTGGTATAGTCAGTGGGGTGACTTACATGGCAGCTGAGCCCAGAGCAATGGAGACAGAGCTGAGCCAACACTTCAGCCTCATCCTGCTCACGTTTACTGGGAAGCTCTGGATCCCTGACACCCAAAGGTAATCTGCCAGGTGTCTGTGTAACCAGAAGAGGGCCGAAAGCCAAATCACACAAGCAGGGAGATGGTAGGAAGGAGGGGTTTGGAAGCCACCTGACTCCCAGTACAAAAGTGTCTTCCACGTGGAACAGCCTGTCTTTCCTGGGAAGGACCCTTATTGGCACAGCTGCCTAGAGTCAGGTCCCCATCCCTGGGCTAGTTAGCAAGGCAGGCACAGGGTCCTGGAGGAGCAACGTGACAGCCTCCACTGGGCCATGGGGTTGGCATGAGAAGGGGAGCAGCTCCCAGAGGAGGATGGGTCTGTCTCCACAGAATGAAGTAGGGAGAGATGAGCTGATCCAGGCATGGCCCTTCATTGTGCTCCATTAAAGTCAACTCCAAGGTACCTGCGAGGTGCTTGCATACAGCAGTTTCCTAAAGCAAGAAGAAGGCCATGTATGCAGGTAGATTCCTGTCCTCGGCCCTATTCCAGGGCCTTGGTATGGGAAGGAGACCTGGAGATCAGGGATGTTGGCTTGGCACCCTTGGGGAAAGAACCTGGTGTGTCCTTGTGCAAGTCAAAGTAACTCCCAGATAATGAGCTGGCAGCAGATGCTCAGCTGTAACTTTATCTGCTGCCCCTATGGGTTGTTGAGTTTCAGGGATAACTAAGGTGGCCTGAGGTTCAAAGGCCAGACAGGGCTTACAGCCTAGAAACCTGTGCTGTTGTGATCTGACTCTGACCCTGGCCTTTTCTCTCCTTTTTTCTATTCCACGGCGACCATCAATGGAATAAATGAAACTTAAAATGTGCAAATCATCGTTAGATGAAACATATCTCTCCGGAAAAGTTTCTAGTGTTGGCTGGTAAGCCAAGTCTAGTTGATTATGTCCTGTTTTGCTTAAGGCTGTTATCGACCACTCCTGGTGTGTTAGTCAGGACACTCTAGAGGGACAGAACTAATGGAATAGATAAATATATAAAGGGGAGTTTATTGAACATTAACTCACATGATTACAAGGTCCCACAATAGGCCGTCTGCAGGCTGAGGAACAAGGAGAGCCAGTCCAAGTTCCAAAACTGAAGAACTTGGAGTCCAGTGTTTAAGGGCGGGACACATTCAGTATGGGAGAAAAACACAGGCTGGGAGGCTAAGCCAGTCTCTCTCCACATTTTTCTGCCTACTTTTTATTCTAGCCACCCTGGCAACTGATCAGATTGTGCCCACCCAGATTAAGGTTGGGTCTGCCTTTCCCAGCCCACTGACTCAAATGTTAATCTACTTGGGTTAGCACCCTCACAGACACACCCAAGATCAATACTTTGTATTCTTCAGTGCAATCAAGTCGACACTCAATCTTAACCACATTTGGTAACTTCCCATTATTTCCTTTATAGCCACATCTTCACTGCATCATTTCCATACCTGTACCCCCTAGCCAGCAACCAGGGAGTGCAGGGGGCCCCATGACTGAGAAGGCTATTTTCTCCTTATGGTCCATGTGCTCTCTCCTCCCCTTTTCTTATTTAATGTCTGGCTGTTCCCCACAACTAGATTGTAAACCCAGTGAGGGCAGAGACCTTGTCTGTCTTATTCCTTGAAGAATCCCCAGCAGGTGCTCCATAAATGTTGGATGTCTGGATGGAAAATGCATAAATACCGAGCTTAAGGGGTGAGCAGGCCTGGGCTTACAGGCCGTGGGACCTTGGCTAACTCCCTTGACCTGCCTCTGCCTAAGGTCTACTGTCTGACTGGTGGTTACTCTTCCTAGGCTGAGATCCAAAGCTGGGAAAAGCAGAGAGAGGGTCAGTTTGGCTTGCATCCTAGCCATAGCTATGGGAATGTTTGCTAGTAATGCACACGGAGTCATCACTGTGCATTTGGGAGACGGGGTGGGGAAGGGTGGAGGGGAGGGAGCCTGCATGGGGCAGCATCCAGTTGTTTTATTCATGATTCTAACAAGTTTGTTGGTTGCTTTTGAGAGGTCCCAAGGAGATGCTTTAGAGGTCATGTTCTCTGCCACTTCTTTGAAATTGAAAGAATTCAATTCTTGTCTGCATTTTTACACATGAGGGTTATAGCTGTGTGAACAGGATGAAAGTGATCGTAGATGAGATGAGCAGAGAAAGCCACCATAAATGAGAGGCTCATTTCCAGAAGTGGCTTAAGGAAATTTACCCTCCTACTTGATAATCACACCACAGAGAAATTGTGTGCCCGTTGGTACAGAGTTAATTATCAATAAAAGATATTTCATATCCTGTTATTCAGGTTGGTTCTGGTGGCACACTGGCCCCAGGGCACTCATTTAGATTCATGGGTTTTCCCACCTACATAATGAAACTCGTTATCCTTCCATCTATTTATCTGCTCATTATTCTTTCTGTCGCCCCCACAGCCTCTTTCTCTTGCCCTGTGACATCTGAGCTCCTATCATCTGTTTGGGGTTAGCAGCGTTTCGGATTGTCCCACAGAGGCACTGGGGGGCCTGGACAAAGCCTGCTGGGATGAGCAGCGTCCTGGAGCTGTGTCTGCCACCAGCCCCTGAGTCTGTCTCTCAGCTCCCTTTATCTAGATGATCAGGGCAAGCCTTACGAGCTGATGTGGTGAGTAGCACAGCACCAGGGCAGAGGCAGTCTGCAGCCTGGGGTCTGCTCCTCCAGGCCCCTTCCCAGCCTTCCTCCCAGAGTGCAGCTCTGCCCATCAGCCCTGGTGAGGTCAACCTGACCAGGCCTTCCAAGACCCAAGACGTATCCTGAGCCAGCTTGCTGACTCATCTGCCGTGTTTGGCTGTGCTTCACAGGTTCCCCTCCATGCAGCCAGCTTCATCAGCCTTTCAGACCCAGCTGGGGGTCTCCTCTGGGAGGCCTGTCTTGGATGCCCCTCACCCCAGACTGGTTTGGTAACCCTCAGTGCTCCACATGAGGAGTCAATGAGATATTTCATCAAAAGCATGGAGCGCAGTGTCTGGCTCAGTTCAGCAGGTATTTTTGGATGACCTGTCCTCTGTCAGTCAGCAGGGGATATAAATGTGAAAGAGGCACAGCCCCAGCCCTTGGATGGCAGGGTGACAAACCGGGATCCTGCTTTACATGTACTGTGGTGTGATGATGGCAGCAGGAACTGAGTAGGCTCACGAAGGGGGATATGGGAACTGCCTGGGGATTCGGGATGGGCTTCCTGGAGGAGGTGACCCCTAGGATCAGTTACAGCATTGGCCGAATTTGGGGAGCAGAGGGTGAGGGTAGAATTGCAAGCAAACAGAGGAGCAGGGATAAGAAACATCCTGTGGGGCGGAACAGCTCAGAGCAGCTCAGGACAGTGAGAATCAAGTTGGGGTCAGGAGTCAAGATGGAGCTGGGGAGACTTCTCCTCACAGCTTCTATGCATCAGGACCTGTTCGAATGCCTAGTATTGGGAGGGCGCCTTGCGGATTGATGCTATGTGCTAGAGACTCAGGGAGGCACACATAGTACAGGGCGATCTCACACTCTGAACTAGACTAGTGGACAAGGTTGACGGGCCCAGATGCCAGAGGAAACAGCAGATAAAATCTTTCTGGATGAAAAGTCTTATTCTGATCTTTGTCTGTGGTTTTCAAACCACTGCTTCCTTGGGTCATGGGTGAGTCATTTGCACCCAGCCATCATGGTTCCCAAGTGGCAGCCACAGCAAGCCTCCCCCTGGGTGCTTACAGATGAACTAGCAAACTCTAGGCCCTCTAGGACACCCATGGCCCTCAACTGGGCCACTCCATTTCTGTGTCACTCATTACCCTGTCTCCTTAACTGCTTCTATCCCTGGCCCAGACTCCAAGGGAGCGTGCCCACAGGCATGGCCAAGGGGCCAGGACTTGGCAGATTTCATAAAAGAACAGAGTCAAGGACTGCAGGCTGCCACCAGCCAGAGGGCCAGGTCACTAAGAGACCGCCTTAGCACTTTTCTATATTTCTGCGCTCTTGTGCTAATACCCCTGCAGTGAATTCCCTCTGAACCCCTGGGCTGTGTGTGAGCCGTCCCAGCACCTTCCAGCTACTGGAAAGAAAGCGGCCCTAGGAGCAACCAAGGTCTGATGCTGGGTGGGCGAATCACCATTTCTGTATCTCTGTGATTGTTGTTTTGGTAACACAAGTGATGAAGGAAAATATGCTCATTGTAAAAAAGAAAAACACACCTGGATAAGATTAAAATATAGAAATACATATTTCCATACATATAGGATACATTAATATGTGCTTACTATAAATATATATACAGTCATGCACCACATGACTTCCATCAACAAAGAACACACATATGACGATGGTGCCCTATTATAATACCGTATTTTTACTGCACTTTATGTTGAGATATGTTTAGATACATGAGTACTTACCATTGTGTTACAACTGCCTACAACATTCAGTGTGGTAACATGCTGTTCAGGTTTGCAGCCTAGAAGCAGCAGGCTGTACCATGTAGCCTGGGTGTGTCGTAAGCTCTGCCATCCAGGTTTGTGTAAGTGCGCTCTGTGGTCTTTACACTATGGCAGAATTGCCTAAGGACCATTTCTCAGTGCATCCCCATTGTTAAGCAACTCGCGACTGTCCGTATATGTGTGTGCAAATATATCAAACAAGTGAAAATGCTTCTTGACACCCCATTCCGTCCTTCCCCAGGGGAAACCACTGCTGTGTTACGATGGGTAAACTTAGAGACATTTTTTCTATGCATTTACATAATAAACAAATGCCTGCATAGTTATACATGTATAGGTTTTTTTTTTCTTTACACAAAGAGGATTGTGTCAGTATCGAGTGGCTTGATTTATTCACTTCACTTAATTTATCTTTGATTCTTTTCCCTTCTTTTTAACTGGGGTA
The DNA here is from genome assembly GCF_001604975.1 of Cebus imitator. Lineage (NCBI taxonomy): Eukaryota > Metazoa > Chordata > Mammalia > Primates > Cebidae > Cebus > Cebus imitator. The sequence goes on from NW_016107345.1 coordinate 2,662,292, forward strand.
GAACAATCTTCAGTACGGACATAACATTCTGTTCTGCTAGAGATGGATATTTAGGTTATTTCCCTGTTTTGTTATTACAAACAGCACCGCAGGGAATCTCTTTGGCCAGATATCTTTGTGCGTGGACATTGCTATCTTTATAGATATAGAATGGATTCCAAGGCATAGAATAATGAGATCGGGGGTAGTACACATGCCCCATTTTGACGGCTCCTGCCAAACACTCCTGAAAGTGTTTAGGTTCCACCCTAACCTGCAATGCTTGGAAGCGTCAGGTTTCTCACACCCTTGCCAATAGTGAGTGTTATCATTAAAACATGATTTTCCAGTTTGATGAGGAAAAATTATTAATATATCCCACTGTTTGATTCATATTTCCTTATGAAAAATATCACATGGTTGTTTTATATTTAATTATAAATAAACTTAAGCATCTCTTCATGTGTTTATTGGCCATTGGTATTTATTTTTCTGTAATTAGTCTGTTCATATCCTGTAATGATTTTTCAGGTGTAGGGGCTCTTATGTACTTTGAATATTAATCATTTGTCTGTTAGGTTAGTTGCAAATATTTTTCTCTCAGTGTGTTGCTTATCTTTCATCTTTGTTTATGGCATCTGTTTGCCAAAGGGAAGTTTTAAATATTTATGTAGAAGAATTTGTAGAAGTAATTAGGGAATTGACATTGATTTACACTGGCGGTTGGTCCCTGTTTTAACTATTGTTCGTGTGTATGTATAGATATTATGCTGATTAACAAACCTTTTAGAAGTTAAATAGATCTACAAGTACACTTATTTTCATGTATTTCCCTCAATGTCTGGAGGCTGAAAGTAGGACAATTACTGTGTATCAAGTTCTAGAGAATCTGTGATGCTGCAAAGACATTCCCTAGGCATGGAGAGATTAGGGACCACTGAGACAGAAGCTGTCCATGGGGGATAGACATGTGGGCAGCCCCACGTTTCCATTCTTACAGGTCAGCATCCAAAAGAAAAAGAGCACCTCTTCTAGTGTCTATACATCACCTCTCTCAAAGAAAGGGAGTCTGCTTGCCCCATTACTATCCTTACTGACTCTGGTTACGTGTCCACCCCTGCCAGGGGGCGAGGATGCTGTGATTGACAGTCCATCCTGACCACACGTGGTGGGGAAGGATCAGCTCACTAATGGAATGAGGGTGCTAGATGGACAAGCACACAGATTGCAGGACCCACACATGACACCCTGAAGACAGTGGTGGGGAAGCCAAAGTCAAGGAGTGAGCATGAGACAGGCTTTCAACCAGCACACACGCCTTGGGCCTTGGCTTTCTTCTGTAAAGTGCTCTCATGGGTTAAATGAGCAACTCTGAAGTCCCACAAAGCATAAAGCAGATGTTGATAGATGGAGCATGTCAGACACCCACATCTGGCACCTGGCAGGTCCTCCAAGAGGAATAATGGTTTTCCTCCCGTTGCTGTCCCTGGAATTAAAGGGCATTAGGAAGAGGTAATCAGGTCCTAAGAAGTTAGTGTGTGAGTTCTTCCACGAACTGCCCTGAGTGAGGCGCCTTCTTCTGGGAGGCCTCCCTGGTGTTGAGTAGATGGTGAGGAGAGGGTAGTGGCAGTGAGGAAGAGGCAGGACACAGTGGGGCTCAGGAAGCACTTCTCAAATGGGAAGCTGCCCCACGGAAGTACAAGAGCAGCTCCTCAAAGTGAAATCCAGCCCCACGCTGGGCCATGCAGCTGGCCTGGCACCCCAGCAACTGTGCGCCATGACCTGCCTTGCTTCGTTTCAGTCCATCTGATCCCGGTGTCAGCAGCTAAGAATGGAGTGAGTAGCAAGAGTCGAAAGAGAATCCTGCCTGACCCTGCGACGGAGCCCCCTGTGACAGACCCCATTTACGAAGCCCTTCTGTACTGCAACATCCCCAGTGTGGCCGAACACAGCATGGAAGGTAGGCCTGGCTGTGCCACCAGGACAGACACCGCTTTGGGGACTGGTTCTTCCAGCAGCATTGCAGAGATGGCCAGGACCCACGGCCTGCAGTTGCCACCAGGCTGTGCCCTGGAATGAGCTCCTGGGTCCCTGCATTCTCATCTAAAAAATGGGAGTAACTCGCAGGCCTTATGCCTGGGACTGAGGAGGATTCAGTAATTGCTCTGAACACACCACGTGGCTCACGATCAGCCCACCACAAATGTTTGCCATGATCATGATCTCTAGTGGGACGGCAGTAAGGTAGAAAGGTGGCCTTGGCAGGCCTAGCACAGCACATTGAGACACTCTGCTTTTCAGGGAAGCCTCTTGGGACTTAGGATGTCCACAGGATGTCCTGCTGGCATCATTCCATGGAAGCGAGGCAATTTCTACAAGTTTTGCTTTTCTAAAAGCGTATCCGAGCATAGTGTTGAATCCTTATTGATCTCTTTATGCCCTCTCTTGTCTCATGAAAGATTTAAAGGAGAAGTCGTTGTTTCTAGTATTTCCGTGGATCTCTCCCTGGTCTGTGCGTGTGAGTGAGGCCACATTAGTAGTCATACCTGCATTTCCCAGGCCTTCCATTGTTTCCGGGAGGCCTGGGACATAGCCAGCCTACTCACGTTCCTCTGTCCCACCTTATAAGACTATTCAGTGGCCCCTGCCTGGCATGGCAGCCAGGCCCCCTTCACTGCTCTGCCTCCTCTCAGTGGCCCCTGCTGCCTCCTGCTTAGATTCCCAGCACAAGCATGGCCAGGTTATCTCCTCGGCCCCCTTCTAAAAGGATTGACACCTATTGGGTGATAACCAGACAATGTGCTTCTCTCTGTCTCACAGGTCATGCCCCGCATCATTTTAAGCTGGTCTCAGTGCATGTGTTCATTCGCCATGGAGACAGGTACCCACTGTATGTCATTCCCAAAACAAAGCGGCCAGAAATTGACTGCACTCTGGTGGCTAACAGGTAAATTGCACTTTTTCTAAAAGTTAGTTCCAAGTATCTGTTAGATCCTGTAGGATGGAGAATGATGGGACAGGGGAGTGACCTACACTTGGTGAAGCATACTGTTGGCAGGAGCCTGAGCTCAGAGCAGTCCTGCATGTGAGTGTCATTGTACAGTTGAAAAGACGGAGGCCCATAGAGGTGGGGACACCTGTTTCCAGCAACACAGCAGATATACTGAGCCCAGGTCAGTCTGAGGCTTACCCTCAGACTGATGCTTTTCACTTTGAGAAACAGTTGGGACACAGTGCAGAGAGCACTGAGTCAACAGTCCTCCGCCCCAGCTCACCAGCTCCATTCAGAGCAGCAGACAAGTCCCTCAGTGTCCTCCGAGCCTCAGCCTCCTACTTCCGCAACGGAGATCATGAGTATCCCCATGCAGGCCTGGGGCAAGGAGTAAGTGAGATGACACAGGCAGTGCACGTTAGTGATTGCAGAGCCATATACGTGTAAGAATTATTTCACCCTTTTAATTCTTCACAGGAGTAGAGACAGCCTGTTCTGCGTTGAAAGCCCTTAGGATGAAAAATAATTGAACAGAGAGTGGAAATAGTATGGAAATGGCATGGCCCTACAGTTAGAGGCATAGTTAGCAATAAAATGTTGGGCTAGACCTCAGCAAATGTGTCTGGAGGCACATAACATCCTAGCAGCATTGACCTAATGAGGTCAGGAGACGAAGGAAGTGCTCAGTGGGGAAGATGTTATTTTGATGGAATGCTTCTGGGGTGCCAGCCTGCCCCAGGAAGGGCCAGCCTGGTGGAGCTGTGGATTGCCTCACTGCAGCCAGGGCTATTCTTTAAAAGAGGCACTTTGCAGCTCGTCTTGCAGGGTTCCTCATTCTGTCACGTGATGGCAGGATGGGGCCATTTTTGGCACTCCCTTTTGAGAGGCTCAGTTCCTAGGGACCAGTTGGCCTGGCTGCCTCTGCCCTCATTTTCCTTTGCCTAGTTCTATTTCATTAAACATTCTGTATTTTTAGAAGTGACCTTAAATCCTTTGTGTAAAGAGGGTGGAGTATGCATATTTTGTTACTTAATACTATTTAATTAATTTAATCTTTAAAAACAGTAGTAGTTGACTTGTCATTACAAGCAGGTACTTAGAGTAAGAGTAAGCAGGAACGCCAGTGAAGGGGACCCTATCTGGGCTGCTGATTCCCCCAGGACTATGGGATCTGGGTCACCAGCAATGCCTGCTGTCTTCCCAGGTGCTACTTCAGCTTTAAAAATTAGTAATGTTGTGACCTCTTAAAAGGTAGTGTGTCCTGGAGTGTGCCCATTATTCTAGTCTAGTGAAACAGAGTGCTGGGGCCAGCAGGCAGTGTGCAGTGAGCTGAACTAAGCAGGAGCTGTTTGTCCACAGGTTCGTTGCCCCAGGTTTCCCACCCACGATGACATACCCTGTGACCCTCAAAGCCTTTGTAGTAGAAGCTGCCTCTTGCTGAATGTCATGTGCTTTATGAGAAAGGTGTTATTTTAACCCTCATAGTATTACGTTTAGCCGGTATTAAGGTTATTAGCTATTTATATGTCATATTTAGTAAATGCTTTTTTTAAATTCATAAATATGAATTAAATATGCTTTTCTACATCCAAGGAAGAGAAAACATTCACTTCGATCAGCACTGATTGCACAGATTTTAGTTTTATGCTTCTATCATGTGCCAGGTACCAGATGGTACCACACGAGCAGACACCTACATGAAGTGAAGGGGCCAGCTCTGTGACGATCTGGGGACAGAGTGCTCCTGATAGAGTAAACAGCAAGTGCAGGGAGCCTGAGGCTGGAAGAGCTGGGCGGGTGTGAGCTGCAATAAGACCAGGGTATGGCTGGGCTGGAGCAGTGAGGGAGGGAGTAGGCTTCTGAAGGGTCGCAGAAGAAAGGCCCTCCTCAGAGCCACCCCTGCCCTCAGGGAGCCCAGCACCTCTACAGAGACAGGCCTGGTGCCCAGGACACAGCAGCCCTCAGAGAATGGTAGCTGGCACAGGTGGCAGCAGTGGTGGCAGCATTAGAGAAAGAAGAGGAAGAAATGGAAGAAGAGCAAGACGCAGAGATGCAAGTAGTTTGGGTGCCATATTTGGGGGCATAAGTCAGAAGAGGGGCAGCCTTACACAGCCTGGGGCACAGGTGGCAGATCAGGGAAGGCCATGCAGAGAAAGGGACTGGAAGGGTGTGTAGGAGCAAGTCGGGCAGCAGCTGGTGCCAAACGGCCCCTCGGGCGGTGAAACCAGCCTACGCAGTGTGAGGTGGCGGACAGCTTGGCACGTTGGGGCCCTCAAAGTTAGTTCACAGGCTGGAGCACAGAGTGGAAAACTGGGTGGGAACTAGGTGATCTGAGGCGTCGAATACCCAGCCAGGGAGTGTGGACTCCAGGCATGAAGGCAGCGAGAGAGCCAGGGAGTGAAAGGGATGTAAAGATGAAGGTCTCTGACAGCTGTTGTGTGGACAATGGATTGGAAGCTGGTGGCAGCTAGTGGTGGTATTATTAGGATAGTGATCCAGAGGAGGGACTTCACTTGGAATCAGAATCCACGTCCTTATAATGCCCCACAAGGCCTGAGTGCCATTCCTCCAACCCTTACCTGCCTCACTCACCTTCTGCCTCCTCATGTTCACTCACTCTGCTTCAGCCACGATGCTCCTAGCTCTTCCTTCCATGCTCGGGCACTGTGCTGCCTCAGGGCCTTTGCACGACTGGTTTCTGTCTCTGGAAGCTTTTTCCCACAGATAGCTTTATGGCCAGTCCTCTTACCTCCTTTAAGTCTTTGCTCAAATGTCACTTTCTTAATAAGACCTACTCAGAACATTCCAGTTAAAATGACCAGGTTTTCCTCCTTCCACCTTGGTCTCCCACAGCCCCCTCAGCCTACTCTTCTCTTTGCCATAGCATCTGTTACTTTCTAACCCAGAAACACACACACACACACATACACACACACACACACATTTATAGTGTTCATTGTGTACTGTCTGCTTCCCCAGGCTAGAATATAACCTTCCTGAGGGCAGAGACTTTTGTTTTTATTGACTGCTGCTGCATCCCAAGTGCCTAGGACAGTGACTGGCATATGAGTGGTGAGGTATGATTAAATGTTTGTTGAATGACTAAATGAGAACGGCTGGAACTCAGAAAGTGGCAGCAGAGATGGAGAGAGTGGGTAGGTCTTGGAGACGGTTACAAGGTGGGATCAACAGGACTCGGTGGTCTGTTGGTCAGGGGTATAAAAGACAGGCAGGATGGGGCCCAGGTTTCTCACTGGTGTCTGGCTAGTGGTGGTGCCCCTGCCTAGAATAGAGAACACAGAAGAAAGGAGGTGGGGGGGAAGTTAGTACAGGCATTGGTGCTACATTTGAGCCATCATGAAACATTCAAGAGACAGTTTATAGTCAGTAGTAGGCTGTATAATTTTTTTTTTTTTTTTTTTTTTTTTTTTTTTTTTTTTGAGACAGAGTCTCACTCTGTCACCCAGGCTAGAGTGCAGTGGCGCGATCTCAGCTCACTGCAACCTCCGCCTCCCCAGTTCAAGCAATTCTCGTGCCTCAGCCTCCTGAGTAGCTGGGACTAGATGTGCGCACCACCATGCCCAGCTAGTGTTTGTGTGTGTGTGTGTGTATGTGTGTGTATGTGTGTGTTTAGTACAAATGGGGTTTCACCATGTTGGCCAGGATGGTCTTGATCTCTTGACCTCGTGATCCACCCACCTCTGCCTCCCAAAGTGCTGGCCTTACAGGTGGAGCCACCATGCCCAGCCTAGATTATATAATGTTGTGGCTCAGGAGCACTGACTTACTGGGGGAAAGAGAGGTTTAACTGAGAATCTTCAGCATGTTGATGGCATTTGAAGCTGAGGGCTTATATTACAGGCAGAACCTGAGGAGTGAGGGATGGGCCAAAACCAGAGTCCTGGGAAACACCAGCATGTGGTACTTAGAGAGAAAAAGGCTCTCAGGAGGGTCTGGGGATGTTGCAAACAGGGAAGAAGTCAGGAGAGCGACGGTATGAGAGCTGAGGAGAGCAGGGCCATGAATCACATCAAGTAAGGCCAAAAGGCCCAGAAAGCTAAAGACTAAGAAAAGTACATTGGCCTTATCTTTTCATCATTTCATGTTATTAATATGTAAAATGATAAATTCTGTATTTGGTCTGAATTTTAAAAATCTAGTGTGACTCCAATTTCCAGCTGTGTATGCTTTTTTGGATTGTGTTTTCTGGAAACAGTGTCGCTGGTCTGTCTCCTCTCCTTGCCTTAACATTCTGTGCAGAACTCAGTAATTGCTGAGATTTTAAATAAATCACAGTAAATTTTCTCATGGTGTATAGATTAGCCATGGGGTTCTGTCTCAAGCATTGTGGCATAAATAGATGTGAATATGCATATAAAAGTGAAAATAAGTACTCCAAAGTGAATAACTTGAAGGCTTAAGACAGTAGAATGTTTTATTCTTTCAGTTTTCATTATGGAAGCAGATTTTCAATAAGCCCACAGTAATATGAGCTTTTCTTGAAGAAAAATTCATTTTCATGGATATAATTATGTCTACATTAGTCAGGGTACACCTATTTTGTAAGTTTATTTTGTAGCAAAAAGACTCATGAATGCATTACCTTAAATAACAAAGAAGTTTAACTCTTCCTCATGTGAATGTCTGAAATGTGTGTTTCAGATCATGCTAGTCAGCTCCACCTGGTCATTCAGGGCCCCAGGTTGTTGCTTCTACCATCCCCCAGGGATGGCTACATGGCTGAACCCTGGTTGCTGCCATGCCTAAATAGTGGTTGGAAGGAAGGAAGAGAAAGTGAAGCGGGTACCCTCATGATCAGAAAGCCTAAACCTAGAAGTAGCATACATGTTTCCATTCCATTGGCTAATGTGGCTCTACCTCATTTCAGGACCTCAGAAATGGGATCTAACCAAGTCCCTAAGAAAAGAATAGATTTTAGTGTGCAACTAGTACGCTAGTCTCATCCACGGTAGCCTTTAGTTTTAATACAGTCGTCCCTTGGTGTCCACAGAGGATTGGTTCCAGGATACTCCTTGGATACCAGAATCTGAGATGGTCAAGTCTCTTATGTAAAATGGTGTTGTATTTACATAGAACCTGCGCACATTCTCTCATGTTCTTTACATCATCTCTGGATTACTTATAATACCAAATACAGTGTAAATGCTATATAAATAGTTGTCATACTGTATTTTTTATTTGCATTGTTTTAATTTTTTTATTGGATTTTTTTCAAATATTTTTGGATCCCCAGTTGAATCTTCCAATGCAGAATCCGAAGAGATGGAGGGCTGACTATGTTTTCATCAAAATCCGAATATTTTAACAAACAGTATGGGAACTTACCATATTCAATGCTATAGATTATGGAAGGCTTGCTATTTTCATGAAACATCCAAGGATGGGATACTTCCCAGTTGAATTCACTCACACATATTTTTTGGAACATCTGCTGTGTGCTAAGCACACTCTGGGCTCCAGGGATGGAGCCGTGGACCAGGCAGACAGGACCTGGGTAGTCAGATCCAGGTCCAGGTCTCGAGTTACCTGGTCCTCTTTCCACTAAGACAATAGAGCCGTTTGTTGTCAAATCTTTTTTTGTTTGTTTGTTTTATTTGTTTTTTGTGACAGGGTCTCTCTTTGTCACCTAGGCTTCAGTGCAGTGGTACGATCACAGCTCACTGCAGCCTCAACGTTCTGGACTCAAGCAGTCCTCCTGCTTTAGCCCCCTGAGCAGCTGGGACTATAGGCCCATGCCTTGGCCTCCCAAAATGCTGGGATTACAGGCATAAGCCACCATTCCTGGCCTGTTAGCTATTCTTTAAATGGAGTTTTTCTTCCATGAATCTTCATCTTTGCATATCAAGAAAAAAAAAGTTGTAATGAATACAGTTAGATAGCGTCATTAAGCAGTCAGATGCCCTGAAAACCTGGGCTGTCTCTTC
>NW_016107345.1:2671527-2689138 GCF_001604975.1 Cebus imitator
TTTTTAGCTTTATGTTGTTGATAGATAATAAACCCATTTTGGCAGCCATTTTTAAAGCACTCCAAAGTTAATTGGGCCTTCAGGCAGCAGGGATTTGCCATTAGAAAGGTTTATCTTTGCTTCTTTCATGCTGATTCTTATAGACTTTAGTCATGAACTACTCTATCTGTCTACTTCTCTTCAGCTGGAAAATATGTATGCATTCATAGGCTATTTCATTATTCAAACAAAAGATGTTTATGTTTCATAAGTCATTTCATTATTCACGGTAATTGTATATTAGTGACTTGAAAGACTTAACACATATACTTTGTGGCAGAAATAGAGATACTCTCAGATGTCATATATAAACTTTTTGACATTTATTACTACCCTGTGTTAAATGAGAGGTTGCATGTCCAAAATGCAGAGTGAATTGTAAAGGGGTAGAGATCCTGATTATCCTACTCAGTTAACAGTTTTCCTAAAGGGAGATTTTTCAGAGGTCAGAAAAATTAAGGATTATGGGTTACCTCAGTAAAGGACAGGGTAGATTTTCTAGGAGGAAGGGATAGCTTGTGGAAAGTGGTGGATGTGTTGAAGAATGAGGAGCATTGTGCGTTGGAAAAAAGATTGGCTCAGTGTGACCAGAGCACAGTATTAGGGTAGAGAGGGCCAGGGAGTACTGAGGCGGGTCAGAACGGAGTGACAGGCTGTGTGTGCCTCCTTCCAGAAGGTGGTGATAGGGAAGGGCAGTGACTGCTCAGTTACCTTTTAAATCCATCCTTCTGGTTGTGGAGAAGACAAGATTATTAGAGGGGCTTGCTTAATTGGCAAGAAGACCAAGAAAGGGCCCGTTGCCAGGGAGACAAAAGCTGCCTGAGGCCAGAACACAGGTAGTAGCTATGAGGATGAAGGAGACGGGGTTGAAGAAGCACCAGGAGGAAGAATCTGCAAGACGTGGGGAGCAGATGGCTTGTGCGGGGGCAGGGAAGGGAGAGAGCGGGATGATGCCCGGCCTAGGCTTGACTGCTGGGTGGGTGTTGGCGGCCTCCCGGAAGGCGGCGCAGGTGGGAAGCAGGCAGGTAGACAGTGAAGCTGAATCCCACAGTACTGAGTGCAGCAGAGGTCAGGCACTCCGGCTGACCTCACAGAGGGGATTTCACATGTCAGTGTCAGTGGTCAAGAAATAATGACATTGGAATTGAAAAGCGATTAAGCCAGTACCTGTTACTGTGGGTGCAAAAGGCCGTGACGCATGTGGGATTTGCTTGCTGAAGCTGGAAACTGCCTGGACCCTCTTGGCGCTCTCTGACCTCTAACTCTTTATCGTCTCTCTAGGAAACCATATCACCCAAAACTGGAAGCTTTCGTTAATCACATGTCAAAAGGATCTGGAGCCTCTTTCGAAAGCCCCTTGAACTCCTTGCCTCTTTACCCAAATCACCCGCTGTGTGAGATGGGAGAGCTCACACAGACAGGTAGGTGTGACAGCCATGTGCTCAGGGGCTCCCCAGCCCACTCTCCTGCTTGCATACCTTCAGAGCGGGGTGCTGTGCGGCTCAGAGGGGTAAATGAGGACTGGCTGTACGAGGAGCTCCGTCACCAGGGCCTCTAAATAAACATCTGAGTTCTCAAAACTAAATAGAACTTTCTCCTTATTACAAAAACCATACGTGTTTATGAAGAGAAATTAGGAAAGACAAGTAAAAGGAAGAAAACGTTTAAGCAACCGTAATTCCACCACAGAAATAGACCCTTACAAGTAACCTTTCTTCCTGTGCTTATGCAGACACACACCTTACTAAACACACAATTTCATAACCCACTTTTTCACTCAGCGATACATTTGGATAATCTTTCCCTATCAAAAACTGTTTATCCACGCCATCATTTGTCATAGCTCCATATTCTTTCACTCTGGATGGGCAATTGATCATTTATTTCATTCCATGTTCTCGGATGTTTCTAACAAAACTTCTAATAGGTTCTCATGTACAAGATCTCAGGAGGGAAGATGCATGGCACATTTCCGCTGCGTGTGGAGTTTGCTGGGCTGAGTCCTCACAGCAGCGCAGCTTTCCCTCTGCAGCCCTAGTCAGACCACGTGCAGGCAGTTCACCACCAGGGTAGGTCGGTGAGTTAAGTGTGGAGTCACCTTTGCTGGAAACAGAGGAACAGGTGGTCCTTCAAGAGGTTTCTGTTTTCTGTTTCTTCAGTCTGGAACCTCAGAGGACCTTTTCTTGGTCACCAGACTTTATGGGTGAATTGGGAAGACCCATTGGCTGTGTTCTGTTTTCATGTTGCATCAACATTCTAGGACCTCAGCAGGGATGGAGGGGAAGTCTCTGTCCTATAGTTGGCCCTCTTAGGTTTTGCCGTTCTTATTGGGGGAATGACACCGGCTGACAGAGTAGAGCAGGCTGAAGCCTCCAGAGGACTAGCCTTGGACGAGGAGTTATGTCAAAAGCTTTGGCAATTAGTTCCACATGCATTCGTATAGAGCAAGGGTTTTTATCCTACCAGATCCAACACCACCTTTGGTTACACAGTTAACTATTTTGCAATCTCCCTCAACTCTCATGAAGTGAAATTTATATATACTGTAACCAGTCGGGCATGGTGCCTCACACCTGTAATCTCAGCGTGTTGGGAGGCTGAGGCAGGAGGATCGCTTGAGCCCAAGGGTTCGAGAGCAGCCTGAGCAATATAGTGGAACCCTGTCTCTACAAAAAAAAATTTTAATTAGTCAAATGTGGTGGCATGTGCCTGTAGTCCCAGCTACTCAGGTGGCTGAGGAAGGACCACATGAGCTCAGGAGGTCAAGCCCTCCAGTGAACCATGATCACGGCACTGCACTCCAGCCTGAGTGACAGAGTGAGACCCTGTCTCAAATAAATAAATAAATAAATAAATAAATGTAATCTTTCTGTATAGTTAATTATTTAAAAGTTAGAGTCCCCAGCTATAACAAACAAAAAGAAACTAATTTATTACATAATTATACGTGTCTCCGTATAAATGCTTAAAAACAGCTACACTAGAAACCATAATGACATCTTCAAATGCTTGCACCTAAATGTGACTCTGACAGCTATAAATGCAGATAATTGATGGATGCTGTATTGGTGACTCTAATACTGCATGTCAGGACATGGTTTTTCTGAAATTCTGATCAAAGAAAAGTATAGGTGTTCCTTAGTTTGTATTGTATTTCTGGAAAATTCAGTGGAAGTTAATATTATATAAAATGGTTTTGTGTTTCTAGACACAAAAACCAGAGTTAGATTCTATAGGCTAATGTATTCAAATATGTTTTGCACATGTTGGAATGTCTTGTGCTGCATTCAAAAGTTTTGTGGGACAGAGACACGTGTCCCTTCTAGAGACTGTCTAGCCCCCCGGCCCCCACCCACTAGGTGCCAGGAATGCCTTTCCCCATATTATTGTGGTAACTCCACCCCCAAGCCCTCTCTGAAGGCAGTAGCACTCTTGGGGAGAACTGCTGGTTAGGCTCTTTGGTTAAAAATAACAGAAACCACCTCAACCGAAAAAGGGAAATTTATTATAAGGATTTAGGAATGACTCACAGACTCTGAGATCAAGAATGTGACCAGACCTCTAGAGACTGGAACCAGGAATAAAAAAGCTTTCTAGCCCCTGCCTCTCTCTGTCACTTTTTACTGTGTCTATCAACAGAATTACAATCCCAGCCACACACACAGATGAATTTGCAAGTCCAAATTCTTGAGAGAGATTGAATCCTTGAGGTCCTAGGGGTTAGCATCCATCAGGCCCGGGTAACAGGTCAGGGTGACTGCAGAGAACAGGGCAGTGAGGGTACCAGTCTCTGGATCCAGGAGCTGCTCCCTGAGAAGAGGCTGGGGGGTTGGCCCTCATACACCTCATCATTCATTCAGATCTTTCTTCTCAACACATCTATCATCATCATCGTTTCTAAGTTAGTATTAATCTAGAAATCATTTTTATAATACTGTCTGCTCCTGTTTCCTCATTCTCTTTTCATGGTCACTTTTATCTTCCATTTTAAATATCATGAAAAATGTATGGCTGTTATAACCATCTTTTGTCCCTGGTGCACTTATGGCACCCCACAGTAACTATGTAAGATTAGATTGCTCACAAGTGCCCACCCTGTTGAAGATGCTTTGGCAGCTGCTGAGTGTGAATAGGACCCTCCTGCCTGTCCGACAGGAGCCTGCAGCTGCAGCAGACAGTGCGCATGGAGACAGCTGCTGTAGCCGGATGCTGCAGGGCCTTAGAGAGTGAACACGGGCTTTGCAGTTGCACAGACCTGTAGCATGCAGAGGATCCTGCCTTCCCGGTGGCTGGTGGTGAATTCAGTGAGGTAGCATGTGTAGCGTGCCTAGTGCAGTGCTGGCACGTGAGAGGCTCCCATGCATGCAGCTGATGTCGTCATGGTCCAGCAGCGTATGGGGGAGGAAGGAATTACTAACTTGACCAGGGAGAGGAAGAAGGAAAGCATCACAAAGAAGGTAATGTTGGAGCCAGGCCCTGGGAGGATTTCTCTAGGGAGAGAAAGGGGCACAGTATGAACTGTTCCATCTTCCATGAAGATACAGTCTGTGATTGGCAAGCATAAGAAGCCCTAAATAGCTAGAACTTAGTATTTCTGCATGAAAATGTACGGGACTAAGAACATAAAATTAGGGCCAGATGGGGCCTTGAGTTGTAGCTCTGCCACTTTTTAACTGTGAATGGTTCCAGGTCTTCATTTCTTCATCTATACAACAAGGAAAATGGGGATGATAATAATAATATACCTTCTTCACTGGATTTTTATGAGGATTAAATGAGAACGGCCTGGTACACAACTCTAATTTATGTAGCCTAACAAAATAAGATAGGCCCAGCAGTGAACTAGGGCAAGACACAGAATCTTAATGTTTATCTCTCATGGTTTGCGTGTTTCTTGCGAAACATCTTGGAAATGCTAGAGCCTGTTTCAGCCTTTAGTTCCTGGTTCCTACGGGAGTTCTGCCCTCAGTGCTTTTCATTCATGGTAGGACCCAGACATCCCTTGTGGGTTTTGCTGACCTGTTCCCTTTCCTGGGGGAACATATTTCCCCCGTCTCATGATTTTCAGCCCAAGTTGTCTCATCTTTGCAGTGGGACTTTTTACACTGTTTGGACATCCAAATAAATGGCATCACTGGTCACAGGGTCTGGGTGTAGAACTCACGCCCGTGACAGATTGTACCCTGTTACTCCTACAGGATGAGAGAGCTTGTTTTTATCTTGGGTTGCCTTCTCCTACTTAAAGATAAGGCTTTTTCCAATTTTAAAAGTTAATTTATTATTATACTGTGATAGTTCAAAACTAAAACAGTACTAAGAGGTAAACTTTAAATTCTTGCTTCTACCCATATCCTACCCACTTCATTTTTGTACCTCCATCACCCCCAGGGAACCATTGAGAGTAGTTTCTTGTGCATCATTCGAAAGTTTCTTTATGCAAAACTCAGGCAACTGCAAATACACGTTCTCATTTTTCCCTCTTTTTCTTTTCTTTCTTTCTTTCTTTTTTTTTTTTTTNAGAATCTCGATCTCTCACCAGGCCAGAGTGCAGTGGCGCAATCAGCTTACTGCAACCTCTGCCTCCCGGGTTCAAGCAATTCCCCTGCTTCAGCCTCCTGAGTAGCTGGGACTACAGGCGCCTGCCACCACACCCGGCTAATTTTTGTATTTTCAGTAGAGACCGGGTTTTTCACCATGTTGGCCAGGATGGTCTCGATCTCTTGATCTTATTATCTGCCTGCCTTGGCCTCCCAAAGTGCTGGGATTACAGGCATGAGCCACCGCGCCTGGCCTCCTCTTTTTCTTTTTAAAGGAGCATGATCAACATACTGTTCTATACTTTTTTCAAATATTCTACCTGGGTATCCGGAGATTGTTCCATGTCATACAGAGAGTGCATGTGTGTTGATGAATCTGTAAAGCCCCCAGGATCAGGCAGAACGTACCCAGCAGGCTATCAGAGAACATTTGGTCTGCAGGCTGGGGAGGATGGGGTCAAGGAGGGACTTTCCAGCAGTGAGGAGACTGAGCAGCAAGCAGGGAATCTGCAGTCAGCCTTTACCTGAGCATTTTCACTGAGCACAACCTGCACACTGAGGAATGCTGGACAGGAGGCAAAAGCTCTCCTGAGGCCCATGCAATTACAGATATCCCGGAGGCTGGGTGATTCCTACCCCTGAGACCCACCAGTCTCCACACTTTCCCCAGGGAAGGGGCCGGTCTGGAGGACAAGTGAGAGGCAGATGGTCCAAAGGCTGTGGTTCCCAGGACCAGGGCCCCACTCTGCTCATCCTTCATGCATTCTCCCAAGGGGGTCCCTTCCCAAGCTGTTGTGAACTCGAGCTTGTAACCCCCACAGCATGGGGGAGCAGGCTGGATGCCATTCTCTTGCACTCCACTGCCCTAAAACACTCCAGAGCTGGACACTGACTCCGCCTCCCCTTGCTGTTTCTTTTGCTCAGCTAGAAGTAAGGAAAGCTTTGTGTGCTTGTGTTTCAGGCGTCGTGCAGCATTTGCAGAACGGCCAGCTGCTGAGGGACATCTATCTAAAGAAACACAAACTCCTGCCCACTGACTGGTCTGCCGACCAGCTCTATTTAGAGACCACTGGGAAAAGCCGGACCCTACAAAGTGGGCTGGCCTTGCTTTATGGCTTTCTCCCAGATTTTGACTGGAAGAAGATTTATTTCAGACACCAGCCAAGTGCGCTCTTCTGCTCTGGAAGCTGCTATTGCCCGGTGAGAAACCAGTATCTGGAAAAGGAGCAGCGTCGTCAGTACCTCCTACGTTTGAAAAACAACCAGCTGGAGAAGACCTACGGGGAGATGGCCAAGATTGTGGACATCCCCACCAAGCAGCTCCGTGCTGCCAACCCCATAGACTCCATGCTCTGCCACTTCTGCCACAACGTCAGCTTTCCCTGCACCAGAAATGGCTGTGTCGACATGGAGCACTTCAAGGTAATTAAGACCCATCAGATCGAGGATGAAAAGGAGAGACGGGAGAAAAAACTGTACCTTGGGTATTCTCTCCTGGGTGCCCACCCCATCCTGAACCAAACCATCAGCCGGATGCAGCGTGCCACCGAGGGCAGGAAAGAAGAGCTCTTTGCCCTCTACTCTGCTCATGATGTCACTCTGTCACCAGTTCTCAGTGCCTTGGGCCTTTCCGAAGCCAGATTCCCAAGGTTTGCGGCCAGGTTGATCTTTGAGCTTTGGCAAGACAGAGAAAAACCCAGTGAACATTCCGTCCGGATTCTTTACAATGGCGTCGATGTCACATTCCACACCTCTTTCTGCCAAGACCACCACAAGCGTTCTCCCAAGCCCATGTGCCCCCTTGAAAACTTGGTTCACTTTGTCAAAAGGGACATGTTTGTGGCCCTGGGTGGCAGTAGTACGAATTATTATGATGCATGTCACAGGGAAGGATTCTGAAAGGTGTGCAGTGCAGCGGGATAGAATCTGTGCCAGTCAGAGCACTGGGAAAGGTCCACTGCTAGTTCTGTCTGTTGCTAAGGGTAGAAGATTATTGCTTCTCAAAGGCTAAATATTGTTTGTGGGAACCACAGACGGCTGGGGGTTGAACAGTAAGCACGTTGCTATAATGCGGTATGTGAATTGCTTGGTACAAAATAGCCAGTTCACAGAGGAGTAGAAGGTACTTTGTCTCGGGCAGACTTTGCTTAGAATACCAGAATGATATAGTTCAAGACTCAAAGTCGCCGATCCAAGTTTGCGCCCTTCGGCCTGCCTCATGGTATTGTGTGATGGAACCAGCACACCTCAGCCAAAATTTTTTTAATCTTAGACATTTTTATCTTGTCCTTGCTAAGGATTTCTTGAAGTGATTTATCTAAAATAGGGGTTGGCAAACTTTTTCTGTAAAGGGCCAGATTGTAAATATTTCAGAGTGTGTGGACCAAAAGGCCACATGCAGTCTCTGTCACAACTACTCAGCTCTGCTCCTGAAACAGAAAAGCAACCACAGACAATACGTAAAGGAATGCATGTGGCTGGGTTCCCGGGCCAGACAGACAGGTGATGGCCAGATTTGGCCCCTGGGCTGTAGTTTGCTGACCCCTGACCTTAAAAATAGGCTATACTACAATTGCACTTCCAGCACTTTGAGAACCAGTTGAATGCCAAGAATTTTTCGATGGTTTTTCCAGTAACTTCTGCTAGAAACACAGAATTTGGTCTGTATCTGACACTAGAACAAAACTTGAGGGGAAATAAGCTGAATCAGAATGACTCATAGAAAACTGATTAGAAGAATACTTTATATTCATGATGATTGTGGTACACGATAGTTTTAAGTACATTCTAAATATTTGTCCGCTGTAGTCAATTTGCTGTATATGCTGAAATTTTTGTATGCCATTTAGTATTTTTATAGTCTAGGAAAATATTTTCTAAGACCAGTTTTAGAGGACTCTGATTCCTGTAGTAATGTTCAATTTACTGTACCTGTTTGGTGGTTAGACGGAGGCTAGAAGACGAATTCAGGCACATTCTTCCAATAAAGCTAATTATGGCTCATTCCCTTTGACAAGCCGTAGAATTGAATTCATTTTTAAACCATTTTCATCAGTTTCAAATGGTAAATTCTGGTTGATTTTTAAATGTGTTTTTGGAAGAACTTTGCTATTAGATAGTTTACAAATCTTTATAAGGCGTTTTATATATTAGAAGCAATTATGATTCCATCTGTGATTTCTGAACTAATGGTGCTAATTCAGAGAAATGTAAAGTGCAAGTGAGATTCTCTGGTGTCATTAGCATTCCAGCTTTTTCTCTGTTTTTGTCCAGTGTTGCATTTGAATATGTCTGTTTCTATCAATAAATTTTTGAAGAATACCTATGATATACAACTAATGATTTGTACCTATAAGTCACTCTAGTTATTTTCAAGTGAGAGCCAGTATTTTCTTTTTCCCCCTTCATTCAAATGTCATGCAGAGAACCAGTATTTTAAAATTTCGCCTTAATTGCTTCACTTATTGCTGAAAGTTGTGTTACCTCTCAAGTATTCAAAGACTGAATGTGGTTTTTTTCTTCCCACTCACAATATATCTGAATTAGAACTGCTAAACACAGCTTGAAGCTTTAAAAATAAAAGCGACTCAGAAGATTTCTTTAAAAATCAGTTCATAGTATATGTTGGTAAAAGTAAATATTGTGCCTAAGAGGCAACATCAAAAGTGTGGAGAAAAATTTTGTCTTCTAAGACACTGGGTATGCACAGCATTAAAACATCTTCCTCAATGTCAAGTTCCGAGAGACTTCATTCCATAATAGCACTGAGCACAGAGGTGAGAGTAGTGGGCATAGTCATAGCCCTTGGTTTCTGGGCAGTGGTCCGATGACTCCTTTCATGACAGGCCTGGGAGTATACATGCATCATTTAGCTTTCTTGGTTTTGTTTTTTTTTCTTGTTTTACGATTAATATATGCCCACTAGAAAATCACCAATACTGAAAAACAACTTCAGAAGTGAAGTTCTCCACCTCCAGAGGTAACATTGTGAGCTGTCTGACAGATACTCTTCTGGAAAAGTTCCATGCAGATTCAGAAATATATGTAGTTTTTAACAGGAACTAGATAATTTTATGTCTATAAAATGTGACTTGCTTCCCTTAAAAATATTTTTATTGTATCTTTTTTTTTTTTTTTTTTGAGAAGTCTCGCTCTTGTCGCCCAGGCTGGAGTGCAATTGTACAATCTTGGCTCACTGCAACCTCCGCCTCTTGGGTTCAAACAATTCTCCTGCCTCAGCCTCCTGAGTAGCTGGGATTACAGGCACCCGCCACCATGCCCGGCTAATTTTTGTACTCTTAATAGAGATGGGGCTTCACCATGTTGGCCAGGCTGGTCTTGAACTCCTGACCTCAAGTGATCCGCCCATCTCAGTGTCCCAAAGTGCTGAGATTACAGGCGTGAGCCACCATGCCTGGCCACTTATATCTTTTAATAGTATGTGTTGGAAGTATTTCTCATTAACTCACTTCCCTTAACAGTATGTCTTAAAGATATTTCCATGTTAAGATGATAGATGGTTGATTGATAGAGCTGTGTATCAATGTAGATGGCTCTTCATAGCCACTGAATAATATTTCATGGTATATATTAGACACATTTTTAAAATCTCATTTAAAATCCATGAAATGGAAACTTAAAGCCAAGGAACTAAAACAGGACTACAAGGCTTTACACAGAACAAAGCAGAGGCTTTTTCATTGCGGCTGTGGGTATTTGTTATGGAAGTTTTCTTTCTCTAACTTCACTTGAAATGGAATTGAGGAACTTAATCTAATATTGCTATTAAGCCTATTTGAGGGTTTTCATAGCTGTAGCAGAATTAGACTTTGGAAGATTTAGGTGATTTCTTTTTCTAGAAGTCTTAAAGACTGATTAGAGAGAGGCAGGGATAGATGCTTCTATTTCTCGGAATCTCTGGGAAGCCTGCTGAACAGATTTAGCAGCTCAGACAAGGGTGGGTGTGCTCTGGTGTGTTTAAACACAACCACAAATAGCAGAAAATAGCTGGGGTTTACATTGCAGCTGTGGCTTTAACAGAGCCAGCACAGAGTTCTGGCCTAAACACCAGTTAACTCCCACTGCCCAAGGCCACTGAACTGGAAGTTTGGATTGTACTGCTGTATTAGTGCCTGCCCAGGAGCCAGCTCAGATGAGTAATAGCTTCTGCTGAAGAGGAAGCGGCTGAACTCGTCAGAGCAGCTGGGCAGCCCTTCTTGAAGCCTCACTGCCAGCGGAGACCGGCCCTGATGAGGAGAAGTCATCCCTGGGGCCAGCTCAGCTCCTCAGAGCTGCAGAGCCCCTCAGCAGAGGGATGGCCTGAGGCCTGCCTTCCGGACAGCTTTGTCAGCAGCAAAGGTGCCAGCTAGTGCCAACTACGTGGGTTCCACAAGTGCTTCTTTATCAATCTTCACAACATTCTGACGAAAGTCCTAGTTCCCTAAAAATGAGGAAAACAGGCTGGGGTGGGGGTGGGGGAGCCTGGCAGGTGTTGAAGTCACTTTTTCAAAGGAAGAGTCAGAGCTGAGTCTAACTCTAGTTCACATGATATCAGTGAACCGAAGAGCACTTCTAGCCAGGCGCAGAGGCTTATGCCTGTAATCTCAGCACATTGAGAGGCCGAGGCAGGAGGATTGCTTCAGCCCAGGAATTTGAGACGAGCCTAGCAACAGAGAGAGACCCTATCTCTACAAAAAATTAAAAATACAAAAATTAGCCAGGAGTGGTGGTACATGCCTATGGTCCCAGCTCCTTGGGAGGCTGAAGTGGAAGGACTACTTAAGCCCAGGGGAGCTGAGGTTGCATTGAGCTGTGATTGTGCCACTGCACTCCACCTGGGTTACAGAGTAAGACCCTGTCTCAATAATAATAATAATAAAACTATATGAGATACTGTAGGAAAATTTGCACCATTTCATTAATCTTCACAATAGTCCTACAAGATACTGTATTTGCTGTCAAATATCAATGAATAATGTAGTGGGGTTAAAGCAGTTCTACATTAAAATCTAAATGTTTAGGGGAATATTCGAATACTGCCTCTAACCATCTGTGGCTTGCTATTCTTAAGAAAACTTACAATGTAAAATGTATCTTTGCAGCAGTTATATTACATTTAACCACTAGAGGGCAGCATCACACAATTTTTCCAGTCTTCCGTCTGTAAAGGAAGCAGGGTGGTTTGAGGGTGTTTTAGTAGGTTGACCAGGTGTCCAGGTTTGCCTGGCACTGAGTAGTTTCCCAGGATGTGAGGTTTTCAGTGCTTAAAAACCAGAAAAGGGCTGGGCGTGGTGGCTCACACCTGTAATCCCAGCACTTTGGGAGGCCAAGGCGAGTGGATCACGAGGTCAAGAGATCGAGACCATCCTGGCCAACATGGTGAAACCCCATCTCTACTAAAAATACAACAATTAGCTAGGCATTTGGCAGGTGCCTGTAGTCCCAGCTACTTGGGAGGCTGAGGTGGAAGAATTGCTTTAACCCAGGAGGCGGAGGTTGCAGTGAGCCGAGACTGCGCCACTGCACTCCTGCCTGGCGACACAGCAAGACTCTGTCTCAAAAAAAAAAAAACAAGAAAGTCCCAGGCACACTGGAACAAGTTGGTTACCCTAGTGTTATATGTTGAGACAGTTGTGAGAATATTACTGTCATTCCCACGTTTACAGAAAAGGGAAGCAGGAGGAGTAGCTCGTCGGAGGTGCCACATGGTTGCTGGGGTGCAGCAGAGCTGGACTCCCGCTGTGCCCATTTCACATGCAGGACCATGCTCTTAAGCAGGGCACATGAGAAAGCCTCTGGAACCATTTAGGACTGCCTTTGGTTCCGTGCTACAGAAACCTGATGACAGTGACCTAAACAAATAAAGCCTTTCACTTTCACCCGTGGCGCCATGATGTCATCAGGAACCCAGACTCCTGTTGGCCTCTCACTGGCCAGACTGGGGCCCCTTGGCTACCTCTACTGTGAAGGAGTCTAGGAAAATGAGGATTTTTACTGGGCATACTGCTGTCCCAAACAAACTCAGCCTCATTTTACTTGGGAAAAAAGGGAAAGTGGGTACTGAGTAGAGAACTAGCAGTGACTAGCACACTCTCCAAAGCCACCATTACACTGAAGGTGTGGATGCTGCTCCACCCAGATCCCCCACTTCAGGACTTCTTTCCCCCGCTGCTGGTGGTGCTCAGCTGTCAGTGCCTTCAGGGCACTGCTCTGGAGCAGGGAGCCATCTGCCGAAGGACATGCTCCTTCCCAGTGCAGCCACATCCAATGATTGGTCAGAATAGGGATTGGAAGACCCGGGGACAACCCCGAGGGGCCATCCCAGCTTCAGAGCTCCCTTGGGGTCAGCCAAGGTCCTGTGACTGCATCACAGCCCATCTTCTGCTTCATCCAGCATCCTCCAAGGTGTTGACTCGAGAGCACGCCCCAGCAATCCCCGGTACACGTCTGTCTCAGAATCTGCCTCCTGGGAACTGCCTTGCAATGAAAGGCAAGCAATCCTGGAGGCAAAGGTCTCTGCTAGCATGGGCAGGAAAGCTGGACTCATTTCTAGGAAAGGGATAAGTATTGATGACCAACAGATTTTCTATCACTGCCTTTGAGAGGCTTACCATTTTATTGCAGAAGCTAAGAATGCACATATGAAGCAGTAGGAAAATTATGATTTCAGACAATCCAAAGCTAATTACAGAGGGCTGTTCTACCATGACTTACCATTCATTGAACACATACCGTGGGCTGGACACTGGGCTGAGCATTCAACTAGCATAGTCTGTGTATCTCACAGTATGAGTGACCACTTGAAGTAGGCATTTATTATCCTCATTGTACAAGTGAGGAAAGGCTCTGAGCTCTGAGGCTCAGAGGTGGACATGCACCTAAGATCACATAGTCGACAGTAAACAGCCAGCTCGGGACTGGAATATGGATTAGCCTGGGCTACCACGCCCCTCCAGGTTCCTCTAGCTTAGCGCCTCTCCCTGCACCCCTAGTCTACTGCATCCCCACAAGTGAGGAAGCGAACTTGACACGTGGGCTACAGTCAAGAGTCTATTCTGCTCGCGGGGATGATCCCCTTCTTGCATCTGTTATGAATATTCATATTTGTAGCTCCCTTTCTTTCTTTTCCCATTTTTTCCTAATGTACCTTTTCCAAGAAAATAGAATCTTCTCATAATAGATTGTTTTAGCCTGGGGTCCCCTGAAGCCGGGTCTGAGATAAAAAGCTTAAATGCTAAGTGTGTTAGGGGGTGTGGTCCCAAAGGAGCAGGAATGGAAGACGGAGGGGACAGAGGGCAAGAAGGGAAAGCCAGTGTAAGGACGCACAGGGCGACTGGGCGCTCCATCCCACAGGACCTCCTGAGAAGGCTTGGGAAATACATCTCAGAACTGTTCGCTTGCGGGAAACGTTTATCCACTGGCTCCCATCCACAGCTGCCTTCCCTGCGCTGCGGAGATGCATGCGTGTGACTGCCCAGGAGGAGGGTGCCCTGTACACCATGGCATGGCATCAGAGAAACCCTGGGGCAGGAAGCAAGAGAATCTCTCTCTCTCTCTCTATCTCCCTCCCTCCCCCGCCACCCCAATGTGTGGACACAGTCAGAAGGTGGCTATCTGCAAGCCAGGAAGAGAGCCCTCACTAGGAATTGAATATGCTATCTCCTTGACTTTGGACTTCTCAGCCTCCGGACCTGTGAGAAATAAGTATCGGTTATTTAAGACAAAAAAGACAGGGAAATCAGTAACCGGAAAAAGACCAAGAGGGCTGGAAGGGGAGCACGAGATGCGGTTGATGTCAGGATGGGCCAGCACTTGTTGAGCATTTCAGCCCAAGGCGTGCACTGTGCTTTTGATGTAGAACCTTGCTTCATCTCACAGTAACCAGAGACTTAGAGATTATCATCCTCATTTTTCTTTTCTTTTTTTTTTTTTGAGACAAAGTCTCACCTTTGTTCATCCAGGCAGGAGTACAGGAGCAGCAATAGCTCACTGCAGCCTCAAGCTCCTGGGCTCCAGCTATCCTCCCTCCTGAGTAGCTGGGATTGCAGGCAGGAGCAACCACACTCAGCTAATTTTTTTTTTTTTTTTTTTTTTTGAGATGGGATTTTGCTATGTTGCTCAGGCTGGTCTCAAACTCCTGGGCTCAAGCAATCCGCCTGCCCTGGCCTCCTATAGTGCTGGGATTACAGGCATGAGCCACCCCACCCAGCCTATCAGCCCCATTTTTAAGACAGGGAAAGAAACTGAGAGGAGAGGTCACTTGCCAAGGCCTCTCAGCCAGGAAGCGGCAGAATTGGGAGGCAAACCAGTCTGCCTCATGCCCTTACTCATAGTCATTATATTATTATATGAAACAGGGGTCTACAGAAAGCATGTGTGATGGCTAGCCAATACCTACTAAATATTTCTCTCTGGCATGTATACACTGTACATTCATGACAGCATAAATCAAATTAAAAAGGCTTCCTTGCCCCTCCATGGCCTTCCAGATAAAATCCAATCTCCCTAAGGTAACTCACGAGGCCCCTCCAGGGTCTGACTCCCGCCTGTGTCTCCAGCTTTGTTACTTGGAATAAGCACAAGGATGAAGGGTGTGTACATGGACTGCAGTTGTTGATGAATGTTCTGTGCTTAGACAGAAAAGGAGTCTTAGCATCATGGTGTGGGGTGTGAGAGTGACAGGATCTCCGAGAGGACAGTCACTTCCGAGCGCTTCAGAAGCCAATGACTTCTCAGTCCTCCGTTCTCCTCCCCTTCCCCATCTGTGGTCTGGAGTGTGATCACCTAGAAAAAGAGCTTTGGAACCATACAGACCAAGCTCAAATCCAGTTCTCTACCACTTCACAGCTGTGCAATTTCAGGCAAGGTGCCTAGGCTCCTACGCCTCAGAGGCCTGATCCCTAAACAGGGATGACAACTCCTGCAGAGCGTGTGTGAAGCTCCGGACACAGGGGCCGTCTCCACCTGGCAGGAGTCATTTCTCACAAATGACTCTCTCCATTGCCCTGAGACACCAAAACTGGTTAGAACCAGAATGACAGCCCTGCCCACATTTTTTTAAGTATAAAGATGAAAGGCCCACATTTCTTGTTCTGATAGTGTCTCGCCACACACTGAAGTCTCCTCAAGGATACGCCTTTCACTGTGTCTAGCTTCGCATTCAACTCAAGCAGAAGACTGAACCATGACTCCTTTTTAGACGCTTTCCACGTAGGGAGGACAGATCCATATGCAGGGCAGAATCTTGCTTCTCAAGTTCAAGAAAACCCAGTAACTAATCTATCAGTTCTTCTGTGATTCAGTCTGCCAGGGTGTTCTGTAAAGAATCCTCTTCCCTCCCTACCACACGTCTGCATGAAGCGGGAGGGAGGGGTGGCAGGGTGCTAGTACACCGGCAGGCACTTCTGGTGATGCCTGGGGCTCCGCTTCCTTTCCGATGGTAGAAGTGGGTGTCTTTCTGGCAGCTGCAGCAGCTTGATGCAGGGGAAGAAGGGGCCACCCACCGATCACCCCTTCCTGACGCCATCTTTTGGATGTTCATGGAAGAGGTCTGTCTCAGAGCTCCCTAAGTTGACAATCTTTGGGCAGCCATCTCTATCCTTCTCCTGGCTGGATAATGGGCATCAGAGACTCCCATGGCCTCCACAGATCTCAGCGTCCCTGGTAAGAGCCATAGTTACACTCATCCCATAAGTGTACCAGGGTGCAGGGACACACACAGCGGTCACAAATCACACACTTGCTGTCACAGTTTTCACAGTCTTCCGATGGCAACACCAGCCTGCTTGCAGCAAAAGATCAAATCCAGATAACGTTGAGCCATAGCTCCCGCCCAGCCTGACCACTTTCTAAAGCCAAGAAGCCCGCCTGGAGGCAATGAATCATGCTTTATGCATAAGTAGGGGCCACAACTCCTTGGCCACACACACCTCCCTTAGGGGGACTCAAATTTACTGGGTCCTGCTTTGTTGTCCACCGCTGTATTTGACACCTTATATAAACATCTCCACTGTTCCCCAAGAGGGCTTATCCTTTCCCCTGATTTCTTCATTACGTATGTCTAACTTCCATCTTTCCTGCTTTGCTTGGACTTGCTGTTCCTTTGAGAGGATGCTGCTGACCACAGAGTTCAGCAAGGAATGGGAGCCTTGAGGCTCGGAGGCTGCCCCCTGGAGAAGCTGAACGAGAAGCAGCCCTGGATATGACGTAGACCTCCGCAAACCAGAGCTCCGGCCCTCAGTGCCTCAGCTTTAGGAAGCTGCTCTCCTCCTTGCTCCTGCGGCAGACAGGTAAGGTGTTCCTTTCCGCATGCCCCAACATCCCCACGCCAGTTTCCCTCTCCTCCCCTCTTGCCCAGTGCTTTGGCTAGTGTGCCCCTGGCAACGAGGGAGGGCAAGTCCTTCTCCTGGGTAGCCGACTGGCTTCCTCCCATCTCAGAGCCAAGCATGTCTCAGTTAGGTGCTCCCTAGGCTGGGAGGTCTTCCAGGGGCCTTTCCTCAAAAGCCTGCCAGAAACCGGCTCCTTCAAGCCTAAAGTTGAGCCTGTGGAGTGTGCAGGGTGCGGATGTGAAGGAATGTCATACCACCCTCTGGTGACACTCCGCCTGGCCGTGTTTTGCTGCTTTTCCTCTTTCCCTGTCAACCACACCAGGTGAGACCCCTTTCCCAGCAAGCCGAAGCTCCCTCTGGCAGCCCAGGAGGAATCAAATTTTCTCCCCACACGTGTACGTTATCTTCAAGCTGTAGCAAGTAGAGACTCGCTCTGTGTCCAGATGGCCTCACCCCAGCTGCCCTTTTGTCCCACTGACGAACCAGCTGTTTAGCATTCTAAACAACTAGCACGCTGATTGACAGACTGACCATTAAATTAACTTCCTGACTGATGGATCCTGATGGACCACTGTCTGAGAAATTAATCCTGAGTAACTGACTGGCTGGTTGGCTGATTAAATATCTAAACACAAATCACTTGATTGACCTACTGGATTTCTAACTTACGTACTAACCGTAGGTAGCTAAACATCTGACAAGCTTAAA